>NW_016806818.1:120003-144705 GCF_001698545.2 Rhinopithecus bieti
AAAAAAAAAAAAAAAAAAAAAAAAGAAAAGAAAGAAAAAATTCCAAGGGGTCTGGGCACTTAAGAAGTCTCTATTTCTTTCCTATTGAGTGAAGGGTGATCTTGGCTTGGGGATGCCCCAGAAACACAACTCCCTGGGGCTCCATGAGCCAGCCTGGGGGCTGCTGAGGGGAATTTTCCTTTCTCCTTGGGGCTGTGGTTTTCCTTATGTTCATGATTTCTTTCCCTGTCTCGCAGCAGCTGCATCATTAAACTAACCTGGCGCCTGAAAAGAAGGATAACTCTCTGCTGAGATTAATGATAATGCACTTAAATTTACATAACACGTCAAGTCCAGAAGGATCCCAAAGTGCGGTGTAAACCTCCTAGAAGGGCTGAGATGCAACAGGTTTCCTCTGCAACCTCACAGAGCCAGGCAGGTGGAGCAGGAAGGCAGCTCAGCTTCTGTTTCCTAACGATGCTAGCTGCGGTAGCTCAACTTCAGGCTGAATGGTCAGGAAGAACAAAATGCTTGACAGACTTTTGTGTGGATGTTAAGCTTTTGCAACACTCAGCTCAGCCACTTAGAAGAAATGGTTTTACATCAGTTTTGCAGAAAAGGATTGGAAGCTCAATGTGATGAGACCCCTGGTGTCCCAAAGCAGGAGACGTCCCAGACTAGGCTCAGCAAAAGCAAGGGTGTGGCCGGCTGAGCTCTGAAGCCTTGGGGCAGGGAGGAGGAACTGGCAGGGGACCCCACCGCAGTCCCCTCCCTGGCTCCTCTGCTTCAGGCACATGCCTTTTTGCTGTTTCCCCAACTCATAGAGTTCATTTGGCCTTGGGATGTTGCATGTGCTTGGAATTGCCCTTGCTGCAGGCTCACTCCTGCATTTCACTCAGGTGACTTGCCAGATGTCAGGTGGTCAGGGAGCATGCCCCTGACTCCTAGCCACAGCTTCTATCTCCAGGCACAGCCAGTGCCCTTCCCTGCACTCCTTCTCATCAGAGTGTGTGCCTATCTGAAATTACAGTCTTTTTTTTTTTTTTTTTTTTTTTGAGATGAAGTCTCACTCTATCCCCCAAGCTAGAGTGCAGTGGCGCAATCTCACTCAGCTCACTGCAACCTCCATCTCCCAGGTCCAAGTGATTCTCCTATCTCAGCCTCCTGAGTGGCCGGGATTACAAGCATGCGCCACCACGCCTGACTAATTTTTTGTATTTTTAGTAGAGATGGGGTTTCACCATGTTGACCAGGCTGGTCTCGAACTCTTAACTTCAGGAGATCCACCAACCTCAGCCTCCAAAAGTGCTGGGATTACAGGCGTGAGCCACTGCACACAGTCTATTGTCTGTTTTTAATCGGTGCACTGCTTATTGTTGGTCTCCCCAACAAGAATATAAGCAACAGTACTTGGGGCTGTTGTTCCATTCTCTGCTATATTCTTCAAGGCTAGGGCAGGGCCTGAGACCCAGCAGGCACACTATCACACCTCAGGCTGCAGGAACCTGCGCAGCACCCGCAACCTCGCATCACTCCACTGCGTGCTGGGGCTCGGCATGGCGTGGTGTCCCTGCTTGCTTTGGGTAGACAGCACCCAGTGTGTGTCCAGATCCAGACCATGTGACACTCCGTCCAGTGCCTTGTGCAGAGTGGACATTTTGTGGAATTACATGAAATTTGCCATTGAGAAAGGCCTCTGCTTAGGTCAGAAGATTTTTGATACATTGGATACTAGGAAGGTGGAAGTTTTTCTTTCCCTCTTCCTGTTCAAAAGGGGGTTTGGCGTGTGCAAGGGTGGACTGAAACAGCTCAGTCTCTCTCGCTTTTTCCAAAAGAAGATAGTGGAGTTGATGGGATTGAGTAGCTCCTTGGGTCAACTTTAAATGAAGGCAGAACTCTACCCAACAGTGTCCATCCCTGCCTTCAGGAACCCTGCAACCTTTGAACAACAGATATAGCGCCCAGAGGCCACAGGACAAGCACAGGTGTGAGGTGTGAAATGGGGCAATGTGTGGAAGGCCCCCGATTGGCTGGAGTTCACTGGTGGAGGAAAAGGGAAGGGATGTTCCAGGCTGAGGGAACAGCAAGAGCAGAACTGGATTCAAAGAGGATGTGGGTGAGGAGCAGGGAGGAACTCTCAGTGTCAGGAGTTGGAACCTGGTGGGAGGATCCAGCCCTGCCCTGGGAGATGATCTCATTAGCTAAGCAGGACCAGGCCTGGGCCAGCATTTATAAGGAAGACCTCCCAGGAAAACCAGGGTACGGCAGGGATTGATGCTGGTGATTCATTGAGTGGCAAATCTTTCTTTAGAGTCATTTCCGAATTGATGTTCCAGGACTGTGTGTGTAAATGAGTGCTTGTGTGTGTGAAGGAGAGTAGCTCAGACTCTTTTTGCATCAAGGGGAATTGAACAATCAGATATGTCTCAGCCCTGGGAGACCTTTCAGAGGCCAAGGGCTGAGTGCAGTGGGATGCTCTGTACAGACAAAACTCTTCTAAGCAAAGTAAGGGTGTCCAGGTCCCAGGTCTCCTCAGGACAGTGTGGGTCTGTACTAGCAGCTGTCCACGGGCAGAATGTGCGCTGGACCAGGGAGCTGAGGCTCACTCAGAGGGCACAGGCAGTGGGGAGTGCCCTGCTGACGGTCACTGTGACCCCAGTGTGACTCCCCGGCCAAAGCATCCCTCTGTGACCTATACTATTCTTGTCTCTGCTAACCTCAGAACTGAGCTCAGCACAGGGTCAGAGCATACTTTCTGTGTTAAATAAAGGTATTTCTTAATTACTTTAATCAATGTGGTAACAGCTCCATGAGGAAAACTCTGCGTGCCTCTTCATCAACCTGCTCTGTCCTCTGGCCTGGCTGCCATGCTTCTCATCCTGGACACGTGGCTCCTGGGGCTGGCACAGCATGTGTGCAGCATGCCTCGCTGCTCACTGGGTGGCAGTGCACAGGAACCCACCTGGCCTGTGCCATGAGCCTGCCCCGGGTTTGTTCTCAGCACCAGGGTGACTGGATGGGAGTGGGAAAAGGCGAGATCCAAGAGACATTGGTCGCAAAGGTCATAAAGACTTTGTACTCCCTAGGCAACTGTAACTTCTGGAGAGGGATCCAGATGGAAACTCAATTGGTCCTGTCTTGAGTCAGGCAGGCTTTTCTGAGTTATTTTTTGTTTTTCTTCTCCCTTACATAGAGACAAGTTCTTACTATTTTATTATGAAATAGTTTGATGTGCTCATTGCTGGTAGGCTTGTAACTAAGACTCATAGACTAACAGTAAGTTTTAGAATGATTTAAAAAATAATTCTCGGTTACTGGTTGTAGGATGCTGCTGGCCCGTTAAGGAGTATGGGAATTTACTTGGCATTCCACAGTGACTCTTTCCTTCTTTAAGATTGTCAGCCCTCAAAACAGAGATGGAGAAAACTCAGCATCAGAACACATTCATATCCAATCATAAATAGGTCAGTTCACTGAGACACATAAAAGCTTTCCCTGCGACATTGTTGTGGATAGGTGCAGGAATTTTACAATTCACTGCATAATTTTCACTCTGATTTTAATATGCCAACTATGCATAAGTCACATAAGTGAGTTGGTAGTTAAAAAATGAGTTTTCTACATTTCTTGACTTTCTATGTTTGGATTATAAATGATGTGATGAATATTCTTATCCATATGGAGAAATATCAAGAATTCTTCATGTGTTAACTGAGCAAATGTATCTAAACTTTCTGGCACACCAAAGTCATAAATCTCTTTGGAAATGTAGACTACATGAAGCCTTGTACTTAAGGATCCAATTCTATTTCTGCATTTTTATTCAATATTGTGACTTTGTGGAGGCTGAAGGTACACCCTCCCTCTTTATCTCTGCCAGATTCCTGGCAGCTGCACTTAGGCAAGCTGGCCAGTACAGGGAGGAGTCCCCTAAATTACAAAACGCAGTGCTTGTAATCTGAGAAAAATGAAGCACCCTCAGTCCGCTGACTGATGGCTAATCATCCCCTACACTCGCTTTATGAGCAGCCGATTCCTTCCTGTGTGGTTATCTTTGACCTGCCCATGCCTGCACGCTGACTCTCACCTCTCCGACCTGCTCCAGCGGAAGGTTCATTGCCCCGGGCAAAGCTATTTGAGCAGGCCAAAAATTGGCGAAAAATACCAGACCAAACCAGCTCCTCCAGCAAGAAAGACAAAAGCAAGGTGCAGGTGGGGCCTATGCAAGCCTTTTTCTTAACACTCGTTGGAAACCTCTACTTTGTTGAGGCTACATGTAGCATGCTCTAAATTTCTTACCTTGCTTCCCATACATTAAAAATATGTTTATTAAGTTAAATACCATCTAGGGCCAGTAGATGTCACTGCCTTCAATCTGTTCCGCAAATGCCACTTGTTGGGAGCTGAGGAGCCGGCCAGACATTTCAGTGCAGGAAGAGCCCTCGCTGCGACAACCGCGAAGAGGACTTCCCGCGAGTGCGTGGGGCTAGAAGCACTTCCAGTGATTCTTTGCAAGGTTCAAAGTGAAAGTGAACAGACCAGTCAAAGAGAGCTCGCGTTCAGGTGCCTATTAAGCGGTCTATGCTGGGCCGGGAAGGGCACACGGACGGGGACCTATGGCCTCCAGACTCACCGCGCCCTCGGTCCCCGCCAGCGCCTACTGTGCCATCTGCTCGCCTGTGCTCTGCGCTGGGTGCCCAGCCAGCCGCAACCCCACAGATGACCACGATGTCGACCTGCCTGTTTCCACTTTGCAGGAAAGGAGACAGAGTGAGGAGGCCAGCAACAGGCACAAGAGCTCCTTTTTGACATGGGATCAGGGAGGCTCCACGTGGTGGACGCAGAGGAGCTGTATTCACCCTGCCTCTTAGGTAGGGCATCACACTGGTTACAGATGGAGGAAACTAGGGCAGGACTGGAGCTAAAGGATCAGGGAAACCTTAGAATCTATAGCGATTAGATATAGATTCTATATATCTTCCAGAGGCACATGGCCCACGAGAAAAGCCTCAGATGGAGTAAAATCTAAAAGGACTGAGTATTTGGAAACGTGTTCCTTTGGGCAAAGATGACACTTCCTAGGTCACTGCCTGATTGGCATCAACCAGGGCCTGAATTTATGTTTCTTGTAATGGTTTTATAGTTCTTGGTTAAATTGTGCATTTTGTTTTTGAACTGTTCCACCGTTTTAATATTCATTCCCATTTTATCTAGACATACTCATCTGCAGTTCAGTTCACAACAGAAATGATAATTTGTTGGAGGGATGACAGCCCAAAATAGTCCATATGCTATAATCCAGCTACAGTTAGAAGGGGGCAGAACACTCTAGGACGCCTAGAAGAAAGAGGGTAACAATAAAATAGCAGGTTCTACTTCTTGTTTGTACCAGTGAGTTCAAGAGCACTTGTTACTGAGGGAGATTTTCCTGTGGCTGGGCTTGGAGGCTTGTCGATTTCCTGTTTCTGAGCTCAGGCTTTTCTGATGGGGAAAAGCCTGTTAGCAACATACAGAGGACAGTATGGCTATTTCCCTTGTGAGTAAGCCTCTTTGCTAAGGGGAAAGTGGTCTTTTTCTTCTACTGGCCTCGCTAGAAATAGCAAGCCCCTGGGTGAATGAGAATTCTTTCCACTATGGGCACATTTGGACAGATTTCATCTTTTCTGTTTCTACTTGAAATAATTCCTTGGATGACAGGATTCAAAGCTTTTCTCTATAGCTAGTGTTTGGGCTGCAGCTAAGATGGTACTAAGTGAACCAGTGCAGGGAGGATCTCACAGGGCAAAGGCAGATGCGAGCCAGGGCTTCGGCCTGGCGCAAGGCTGCTGGAGTACCGTGCACTGGTGAGGTCCAGAAAATTGAGGAGGTCTCAATATGGGAAAAGGCAGGCAAAAAGAGAAGTATTGTTAACCAGATCCTCAAAGCAAACCTGGAGTTTATTCCTTTAGTAAACATGGGGCACTGACTATATGCCAGACATTGCTGTGGGCTGAGGAGATTAACAGTGAACAAAACAGACAAAAGTAATCGGCTGGAGTCTGCCTTCTAGTAGGAAGAGACAAAGTGAATGAACGTAGTGAATCATATAGCTGTGGATTAGATGAGATGGGCCAAGGGGAAAACAAAGAAGGAAGGGGGATGAGGAGTGACGGGTGTGATGGTCAGGGAGTCCCACTGAGAAGGTGACATGTGTGCTTATGCATGGAGAGGACAGTGAGGAGGTGTGTGGTTGGAGAAGTGACCACGGACAATGCTGAGCTAGGTCAGAGGGTCCAGCCCGGATCTTGGTGAGCTTGGAGGTCATGCAAGCACTTCAGCTGCCATCCATGGGAGGTGGGTGGGTTTCTGCAAAGGAGTGCCAGGCTCTGACACCTGTTTTGAAATGTTAAAGGGGCAAAGGCTGAACAGAGGCTGAGGGCAGGAGATTGTGACGATCCAGGTGAGAGACTGTGGTGGTCAAATCTGAGAGGTAACAGGCAGTACTGAGAAGTGGTCAGTTTCTGGATATATCTGGGTTGAATGTGGCGTGAGACATAGCCCTGTGCTGGACTGACCAGAACAGCTCAAGGCAGAAAGGGTGTTGGGGGAGGTTAAATATTCAAGAACTCTGCCACCTGGTGATTAAACCATTGGTGACTTGAAATCAGCTGTGGTGGTAGTATTTACACCATGGAAATGAGCAAACACTACAGATTAGGGTTCTTGCCTTTCGTGGAGTGGGTTTCTCAGCAAAGCATGGGATGTAAGAGAAGAGGAAAGGGTGGCTCTGGGGCAAGGCTGCCTTATTGTTGAGATGAGGTTGTGCTAGCTCACTGGCGTGGGCTGCTGCAGAATCCCTGCTAGTTGAACTATTCTGCTATCTGTATTTGAAGGTAGTTCTACACTGAGTAATCAACCTTTCAATTCAGGTTGATTATATGTGTTTCACATCTCTCCAGAAGAAAATAGGTATGAAAAGTACCATATGATTAAAAATAATCATGTATTTCAGGTCCACATTTTTTCTTCTCAAAATGATAGGTGATGGCTGGACCATGTTCTTTACAGTTAAATCAGATGACACTGAGCCCATTTTGTCCCATTTGGGGGTATTTCTGCGAGATGTTTTGAACAAAAACATGGCCTGTGAACCAACCTTCTTCTGGTGCACTCTCAAACTGCCTCTCCGTCTATCCTAATCTGTACCTTTTAAGGATGCTAATGAATTAAATGCAGTGCTCCCCAGCATTTTGAAACATATCATGGGGTACACCCCAAAGTTCAGTGGGATTGATTTTTGTCACCCTATGATTTTGACTTGGATATATTTGGTTGTATCAAATTACTCTTTTGTCATGAACATCTGGGATTGATTTTTTTTTTTTTTTTTTTTTTTGAGATAGGGTATTGCCCTGTTGCTCAGTTGCCCAGGCTGGAGGGCAGCAGTGTGATTACAGCTCACTGCAGCCTTGACCTCCCAGGCTCAAGTGATCCTCCCACCTCAGCCTCCCGAGTAGCTAGGACTACATGCATGCACCACCACCATGCCCGGCTAATTTTTTGCTTTTTTTGTGGAGATGAGGTCTCACGATGATGCCCAGGCTGGTCTCAAACTCCTGGCCTCAAGCGATTCTCCCACCTTAACCTCCCAAAGTGCTGGGATTACAAGCATAAGCCAGCATGCCTGGCCCTTGGGGTTAAATTCTAATAAGAATTTAGCCCTGGCCGAGGCTTTATATGGTGGGCATTCTTTAGTGCCCAGGGAAAGTCCTGCTGCCGTTTAGAACTGGCAGAGCAGAAGTGATTAGAATGCACAGATCTTCCTTTTGGGACTAACAAAAACACTGGAAATTTTAAAAGAACTGACTTTTCTGTGAAGTTTCCAGAACTGTCACCTACTACATGGACTGACCGACAGTCCATATCCATCAGCATGGGGCATTCCAGCTGGGAGCTCAGAGGTGTGGATCTGCTGTGAGGGCTGGGTAGGCCAGGCGTCTAGGCCCTGGAGCCAGGAAGTCCAGGCACCATCCACGTCTGGCCCTGACTCACTCTTTTAGATGGAAAAAGCCAAGGTGGCCTTGCAGCCTCAGTGAGGACTTTGCAAGGATTGGCTACTGTGGGTCCTGTGCTGCCTGGGGTACAGCTGTTGCTGTTTGTCCTCCCCCAGGAGGAGGAGTGCCCTGCGGCCTGTGCTCTGCTGCCGAGGCCTGCTAGGCCTGCATAGGGCTGTGGTGAGGGTCCCTGGTAGCAGGGTTTTGGATGTAGACCAACCTGGGTTTGCATCCCACTCTGTGTGCCCACTCTGCAGCCCTGGGCACGCAATTCATCCCACCTGGTGTCTGTCTCCCTGTGGGCCAGCGCTGATTAACATGGATTTCAGCAAGAACATTTAGATTCTTGGCTGGCATATGGTCACTTGCCAGAACTCAGGTGAGGCGGCATGTTTGGGAGTGTGCGGGGAGCATCTGTGATCTTCCTGAAGCCCGAGGAGTGCTCCTGTCATTAAGGGGTGAGGCTGCAGAAAACTTGCTACCAAGCCATGGGGAGATGCAGGCAGCACTGGCTTCAGTGAGAGTCAGGGCCACAGCGGGAATGCGCAAAGAAAATGAGATCCCCAGTTCTGGCACTGAACGAGGTTGTCCCCACACACAGGAAGGAAAGGCTGGGCAGGGTGAGAAATCACACGCGATGTCAGCAGACATGCTGCTGTAGATCAGACCAGGTCTCAGGAGCTCTCTGAGTGATCTTGGCCAAGGTGCTTCCCCTCCAGGCCTCTGTGACTTCTGTAAAACCAGGAGGTTGACAACAATCCTCTGGAAGCCCCAGTCATTGCGAATTCTGAGTGGAGACAGGGCAGAGGGTGGAGGGTCCCTTTCAGGGGATGGGCGTGTGGACACATTTCCTGCGGGGCTGACTGTGAGTGAGTCCTGAGGGAGAGCGCATTCCAGGTGGGGCTGGCTGCAGAGGAGACTCGATGCTGGGCTACAGGAGCCCCGGGGGTTGTGATGACAGCCGGGGATGGGGAGACTGGGCCTCAGGTGGTGCTGACAGCTCTGGTGTTTGCACTCTGTGATTCCCAGCTCATCCGAGTGAAGATTTGGGCTATAAGGAAACTTGCTGCTGAGTCTTCTTGGCCTGGGCTCCGCCATGGCTAGTGGCTCCCCTGATGGTCGGTGGAAGGACTGAGAAAACCGATTCCACCAAAGGTAAGAGGGATGCATGCGGACTGTGCTGGGTTCCTCTCAGAGCAGCCCTTCTGTTCTATGTTCACCACAGGTGCTGGTTAATTTTAGGTGTCCACTTGACTAGGCCATGGGCTGCCCAGAGATTTGTCAAACATTATTTTTGGTGTTTCTGTGAAGATGTTTCTGGGTGAGATTAATATCTAAGTCAGTAGATGGCGTAAAGTCAAGCGCCTCTCCCGGTGTTCAGGGCCTCATACAACCAGTTGAAGGCCTGAATAGAACAAAAGACTGACCTCCCCAAAGCATGAGAGAATCCTCCTGCCTGGAGGCCTTCATCCTGGAATATCACCTCTTCCTGATTCCACAGCAGATTCTAGCTTTCAGGTTCAAATGGAATGTTGGCATTGCAGAGGGCCAGGCCCATATCACATGAAGCAATTCCTTATACTAAATCCCTCCCCTGCTCCCATTCTGTGTGTGTGTGTGTGTATCCTATTGATTCCTTTTCTCTGGAAAACCCTGACTAACACAGAGTATGTGATGATCTTCCATGCTGGGGTTGTCACTGTTATGAGGGGGAGGCCAGTGGGTTGTGTCTGTGAAGCAGTGTGTCTTGAAGGCTTACTCCCTGAGCCTTCAGGCTTCCACCCAGGAAATGAACTCCCAGAAGTAAGTGCCTGAGTCACATCTAGGAGTTTGGATTGCACCACAGAGATGCTGGGAGCATAGATCAAAAGCCTTCTCCTCCTCCACAGAGATTAGGAGAGAAATAGCACAGGCCAATGCCCACAGCTTCGCCTTTCCTTACTACTGACATTGAGTATTCAGAGCAAATATGTCTGGGGTAAGTAAGGTAATCCACGGATACATTCTCAAAAGTTTTGAAAGAAAGATGCTGGAGAAATATTTAGTATTATTACCATTATTATTTCTGGATTTAATTCTACCTATATTTAAAGAAAATGAAAAATAAGGTTCTATGACCTATGTGTTTTTGGCAAAATGTTTAAAATTTCCCTTGGCATGAATTGAAAAAATCTTTCATAATTCTCAGGTCAGACATATAAATATTCTAAACAGAAGCTCGTTAGTTCTACCCACTCCACCATCTATTGAGTTAAGACTGGCTAATCCAGAGGTTGACACAGTTAAATGAAAGGGTTCATTTGGAACTGTTAACACCTTGCAATAACACCTTGCACTTATATAGAGCCTTTCATGCTGAAGGATTGCAAAGTGCTCTGCAGACAGTGTATAAATAGAAATGCCTCCCCCACCTCTAAAGGCAGCCTTCTTGCAGGCACAATGTGACCAAAACATCACCCCACAGTCTTTTTGTTGAAGGAGAACATTGCAGACTATTTTCTCCATTTCAGACTGAGTGAGTTCTTTCCTTGCATGGTTTGATTTTCTGATTCTCTGATACCAACTGGGTGTTCAGTGATTCAATTCAATTCTGACACCAATTCTCCAGAGTAACCCAGACCCCACAAATTAAGGGCTCTGTCCTGCAAGAGTGCCTGTCATTTCAGATGCCAGCTGCAAGCAGTAGGTGCCCAGGTTACCCACAGTATTGTCCCATTGGGCTACAAACTGGGGATACCCACGAATCCTCTCTGAGGTTTGATAGTTTACTATAATGGTTTACAGAACTCAGGAAACATTTTACTTTAATGATTACCAGTTTATTGGGAAGGACACAATTTAGGAACAGCCAAATGGCAGCGATGCATAGGGCAAGGTGTGGGGAAGGGAGTGCCCTCTCTGGGTATACTACCCTCTCTGGGTGTATCACCCTCCCAGCCCTTCCATGTGTTCAACAACTGGGAAGCACTCTAAGCCTTTCACTTAAGGGTTTTTAATGGGGGTTCCATGTTGTAGGCATGCTTGGTTAAATTACTGGCCATTGGTGATTGAACTCAATTTCCAGATCCTGCCCCAGGGTGTGGAGTTGAGAGTTACAACTCTCTAATCATGTGGTTGGTTCCTGGGCAACCAGCCCCATCCTGAAACTGTCTAGGGTCCACCAAGACTCACCTCAATGGTATAAACTCAGGTGTGGTGGAAAGGGGCTTGTTATGAATAACAGAAGACATTCCTCTCACCCCTGTCACTCAGGATTGTGAGTGATAGGAACTTTGTCCCCAGAAACTGGGGACAAAAGCCAAACATGTATTTTCCATTATGTCATGCAAATGACAGGGTGTCTCATATGACCAGTATGGGTCATGTTGGCATGAAGCAGGGTACTGCTATGAGCTTGTCGCCTCTCATGGAAGGGGTTCTGGGGAATCTGAAATGGCTTTCAGATACCCTCCATATAAGCACTGTTCAATAGAATTTCTATGTTGATGAAAATGTTCTATAACATGCACTATCCAATATGGTAGTACTAGTCACATACAGCTGTGAGTACCTGACATGTAGCTGGTTATGACTGCAATACTATTTTATTGTGATTACTTTAATTTCAATCAGCTTACATTTAGTGGGTCCCCTGTGTTTCATGGCTGCATTGTGTGAAGTTCTACAGCACAGACCCTCTAGAAATGACCGATGACCATATGTGTGGGGTGGTGGTGGCTCAGGAGCAGTCCTCATGACTGCATTGCTTACCCCCCCAGCCCCCGCCCTGGAGCTGTAACTCAAAGTGAAATGGATGCTGGTCTCTGCAGAAAGTGTAGTATGGGACTCATTGATCCATCAAACCATCCATCTATTCATCCATTTATCCTTTGAACAGATATTTCTTGAGTGCATTCAACACTTGGTCACATTCAAAACTTTTCCAGGTAAATGGAGATTTTTACATTTAGAGTTGCCCAACAATTCTTTATATAGATGCAGAATCAAATTATGAATAAAAGTGAAGTTAATCATTAAAATTACCTTTAAAAGCGCTCTTTCCAAAAGTGAGTGCTCATTGAGAGGGTGATTCTGAGCGGGAGGAGAGGTAGGAATGACATGATAACACCAGGTGTTAAGTGAACAAGACAGTGGTGTCCTGGACATGGAAATGTGTTTAAAGTTCATGCAAATGACTCCTGAAGAAAAGCAGTTGATAATTGTGGCAACAGTGAAGGCACTGGTGATGCGGGGAAGCTGTGTGGTGTGGATGGCAGTATTTTACAGAGCTAAGTTTATTTTTGCCCAAGTGAAATTGGAGCCCTTGAAGCAAAGTACAGTACATAGACTGAGATACAACTCCAGAGAAATGGCAAGAGCAATGAGCAGGGGAAGATGGAGAGATGCACTGGGCACAGGACCCGGGGGAGGGCTCAGCAGGAAGTGGGGTGGACTGGCTGTGCAGCCCAGGCAACCTCTGTGTCCCCAAGTCTACGAATTCAGAGGAAGGAGCAGACTCAGAGGTCAGGGAGAAGGCTGCACCCAGGCCTGAGAGGCCTGCGAGGGCTGGGAAGGAAGATTTATAGGAAGAGCTGGATCAGGGCAGGCCCTGGAAAGAGGGCGGCCTCTTCCTTTCACCATATACAAAAATCAACTCAAGATGGATTACAGCCTGAAATGTAAGACCTAAAACTATAGAGACCATAGAAGAAAACCTAGGAAATACCATTCTGGACATAGGCATTGGCAATGATTTCATGACGAAGTCCCCCAAAGCAACTGCAACACAAACAAAAATAGACAAGTGGGACCTAATTAATCTAAACGGCTTCTGCACAGCAAGAGAAACTATCAACAGAGTAAACAGATAACCTATGAAATGGGAGAAAATATTTGCAAACTGTGGATCTGACAAAGGTCTAATATCCACCATCTATAAGGAAATTAAACAAATTTACAAGAGAAAAACAACCCCACTAAAAAATGGGCAAAGAATATTAACAGACACTTCTCAAAGGAAGATATACATGTTCATGGCCAACAGGCATATGAAAAATGCTCGGCATCACTGATCATTAGAGAAATGCAAATCAAAACCACAGTGAGGTACCATCTCACACCAATCAGAATGGCTACTATGAAAAAGTAAAAAAAATTATAACAGATCCTGGTGAAGTTGTGGAGAAAAAGGAATGCTTATACACTGCTGGTGGGAATGTAAATTAGTTCAGCCACTGTGGAAAGCAGTCTGGAGATTTCTGAAAGAACTTAGGACTACCATTTGACCCAGCAATCCCATTACTGCATATATACCCAAAGGAATAGATATTGTTCTATCATGCACATATATGTTCATTGCAGCACTATTCACAATAGCAAAGACATGGAATCAACCTAAATGCCCCTCAATGATAGACTGGATAAAGAAAATGTGGTACCTATACACTATGGAATATCATGCAGCCATAAAAAAAACTTCAAAATCATGTCCTTTGCAGAAACACGGATGCAGCTAGAGGCAATTATCCAAAACAAATTAGTGGAGGAACAGAAAACCAGATATCACGTGGTCTTACTTGTAAGTAGAAGCTAAATGATGAGAATACATGGACGTAAAGATGGCAACAACACACACTGGGTCCGTTGGAGGCTGGAGGGTGGGAGGAAGGAGAGGATTGAAAAACTACCTATCAGATACTATGCTCACTACCTGGGTGATGGAATCATTTGTACACCAAACCCTAGTGACACCTAATCTACCCATGTAACAAAGCTGCACACGTACTCCCTGAACCTAAAATAAAAGTTGAGAAAAGAAAAAAGAAAAACCTTGTTTCTTTTCTCTTACAAAATCTTTAAAATTTGACTCCTATCTAAGGACATAGGGAATGAAGGCAATTAATGGTAATTTAGTAAAATGTTTCATTCAGTGTTTAGAAGTTGATTTCTTCAGCAGTGTTTCACGTTGGCTTTGGAGGTGGCAGACTCCGCTTGTCCCTCATACACATGAAGTTTGACCAGCACACAGGCATTTTCACGTCCTGCTCAGAACCAAGTTTATATCCCATTTTAACTAGGTGAAAACTGACTCTCCAAGGAAAATTTATCTGGGGGGCACCTTGGCACTTTTTCAGCAAGTGGGGGCGTGGTGGGGGTGGCTGCTGAGGCTCAGGAGGTTGCAATCAAGGTGGATGGGCTATTTGGGGTTACAGTGAGCCATCCCACAGGCTTCCAATGAGCCCAGTCAAGCTTGCTTTGTCAACATCGTCTTCTGAACAGCTGTAGATCATGCCGCCATCTGTGCGTGGCCTCTCCCACAGGAGCATCGTCTCAACCAGGGCTAAAGCCAGCACATGAGTCTAATGTCCACTAACTAGGGCCAGAAGCCCAGCTGCAGGGAAGGGTGCTGCGCCCTACCCTGGTCCGGCCCAGATTCCCAGTTCCTGGGCCCCACCCAGCTGGGAAAGCCTAGGGTACTTGCTCAGTGACGGGGCTCACTTCTCCCGTGGTGGAGGGCCTGGTCTGGGCGTAAATGTCTGAAGGGCCTACTGGACGGCCCGGGAGTGCAGCCACTAAGCCCCCTCGGGACACCGAGACTGAGGATTCGCAGCCCTGCAGGGACGGGCTCCTTCCCTGAGCCCTTCCTTGCATTTGCTCAACATGGCTTGATGGGCCTTTAACAGAGAAGGAATCCTTCCGGGGGTCGATTTCACGTCCTCATACTTCTTTTGGCAATTGAAGAGAAATTTCTCATTGGATCTTGCCTCCTGAGAGCTTCACTGCTAATGGAAAGATTTATTGTCAACCTTAAAATGATTTTAAAATTACCAATTATTTTCAGGAAATGTATGATTTTCTGGATGAGGAGTCCTTCAGAGACTTATTTAGCTGTGTGATCTTGAGCAAGTTGTTATCTTTTTGAACCCAAAACTGAGCTTCTTTAAAAGGAAGCAGTTGTACTAGTGGACTGCTCAGAGCTATTCCAGTCTCAAAATTCCGTGATTCTGTATTTTCATAGTTAGAAAAACTGTGCATGTATATGGGTTCAGGTGATAATACTAAAAATCATGCTGGGATTCAGACGGCTGATGCCAGATCCTTTCCTGAGATCAGACTTGATAAAAGACAGGAGCATTGAAAGCTGAGCAGAAACTAATAGAGAAAAAAGGTATTTAAAGCTGTCAGAAATGAACTGCATGGACTGGAGTGGATTTGGATCTCTGTTCTGCTGCCTCCTCTCTGTATGACTTTGGGTGCATTTCCCAGCCTCTGCTTCCATTTCCTGATCTATACCACGGGGACCCCAGTTCCCAGGGCTGTTTGGATGCCTAAAGCAGCCAGAAGACCCGCCCAGGGAGGGGCTGCTGAAGGCTGTCCACTTTCACTAATGATGAGTTTTGGTATGCCATGCCCTGGGTATCTGTGGCTTGGAGTGATTCTTCCCTTAGTTCAAGATCAATCTGAGTTTGGGAGTGGAAGGAAGTGAAGGTAGGAGTGGCATTTTAGTCTTGACTTTCACAAGTTGGTGAAGCAGTGGGAAGTGTCGCCCACTTTTATGGATCTCTGTCTAGGGACCTCTGTGAAAGAGCCATGACTGCCCTAACACTTTGAAAAGCTACCTTTTTTTTTTTTTTTTTTCCTTTTGGCTCTGCAGTTTACATGGCTTTTGAAAAGGCACTGACTTTTTTTTGAAAGGGCATAGTATGTATTTTCAGGTTTTACTGACTTATATAGTTACTTTTCTTAGGGTTTTAAAAGGTTCTGTTTCAGGGTGACCCCAGTTGGCTTCACAGTCCTAAATGTGTCTGTGGTAACTTATTTCCTGCTCTAAATATAGTTGAGAAATGCAATGTAGTCTGTAAAATCTTCCTATGGCCTTTCAATGATTCCGTCATCAACTGGGGCATGGGCATGGACTCCATGGAGGGCACTGTGCCATCCTCTTTATACCGCCAGGTCCCTGCGCCTCTTGAGGGCTAGAGCTTTCATGCAGCACCCTCCCGCCCTTGTGGGTTGTGCCTGAGGCCCTAGGGATCTGTGAGTGGCCTTCCTCCAGTGCTCTGGAGGTTTCTCCTGAGCCAGGGGTGCTCTGGGTAGAGTTAGTGCTGGCTTTCTCCTAATTTGTATTCCTCTCCAGATCTACATGCTGTGAGTTCATCTTTTGTGAATGTACATAATACCTTGATTACTACACAGTGCTTACTTAAAAATAAAAGTTTGAGTTTGCTTAGACTAAAAGTCACATACAATAAGACCATTCAAAAAAGGATAAAGAATAAAAACCAGAGACTGAAAGGGAAGATGTAATCGTAGTCTAGAGACACTTGCTTCTTTTAGTCCTAGTTCATCTTTGAAATGGCTAGCAACTGGGATAGACAAGTAGATAGAGATTGAAACTAAATAAAGCACCATGAGTTCCATGGTTTCCCTTATGTCATGAATAAAAGTAGACCAGTTTGAACCTTGACATAGGTGTTTGGTCCTCAGTTCTCAGCAAAATCATCAGTGTGTCTCTATACAGCAGGGTTTGACCATGCAGTAGGTGGACCTTTCACAGAAATGCTACAAGAGTTTCAAGGATGTTATTCTCTGCAGGTCTATTTCTCATATTTTATCTTGTCTATCACGATGAGAGGAGACATTCTGAGGCCACCTACTCTAAAAGGTAAGATGAGTCAAGAATAATGAGAGGGCCTCAAAAGGAAATTCTGCTGTGCAGAGAGTGCTGTGGTCCTGGGTAACTGAGGTGCTCCCACCCACCTGCTTTAAGAATTCAGACGGATTTTTAAGTGTGATGGGAGGTGAGTGGGAGGAGAGTTAAATTCTGTGGTATACTACTTCAAATAGTGTTTGAATCACTAACCCCAAAGCACACATGTATGGGGTGCGGGATTCTGATGAGTGCAGCTATTGTCAGTTACCTTGCAGGACAACTGTGACTCACTGAAATGTGTAATTTTAAGCAGAAGTGGTCCTGCAGAGATTGTCATCTTGTTGGCAGGAGAATGGCATCTTACCGAGTAAGAATGAGGACTGCAAGAGGAGGGGGCACAAGAAGCCTGAGAGGAAAAAAAGCAGTGAGACATCTTCAGTCTTCCAGCCAGGTAGGTACAATACACCCTGTCCTCTCCCAGATTGTTACATCTGTTTCTTTGACTGTAAAAATAGCCCCTGGCCTCTGCCCTCCGAAGTATCCAGGGCTGTCTGCTTCATCACGTTGAGAGCTCATTTCCTGGCCAGCTCATCCTCTGAACCCAGGTCCTGTTTCTGTCTTTGAACATAACCTGGGCCATCACAGAGAGGGTTTGAGCTCTTTTCCCTCTCCTTTTTCTCTCCTCTCCAAATAATCCCAGAAGTGCAACTCATCAAACCACACCTCTGCTGCTGGACCCGGCCAGGGCCCAGGCAGCCAGGAGCCCATAGTGCCAGCTCTGGAGCGTCTGCAAAAGGAACAGGAATCAGCCCCAGAAATGCAGGCGTGGGAAGAGTGTGTGCCTGGGAAAGGCATAAGGTGTGAGGTGTCTGTTTGCCAAAGAGCCCACTTAGCCATGTTTTCCAGTGTTGGTGCCGCCTGGAGACAGAATGAGAAAACACTCAAAGTGCTCCTCTGTCCAAGAATAATGAGGCTCACTTTCTCGAAAAACCTGTGATCTGTGAGAATTGGACTTCGGCAGTTAACTGTGCCATTGTGGTTCTAAGGGTAATTGATTTATTTTTTCATACAACAAAAAACCCTTCTCTATGTCCTAGGTATTCAACTATCAGATCCAGGCAAACAGGTAGTGTGCTTAAAAGAGTAAAAAAGATGTTCACATTGTAGGCATGGGAATGGTCCTCCCCAACCCCTGCTCTGAGTTGCTCACCTCCAGCAGTCCTTCCCAGATTGAACACAAGCGAGCAGCTGACAGCACCTTGGAACCCTGTGTGGACTTGCTCACTCCCGCAGGTGAGCCCAGCTCCACACTTCTAACTGGCTACACAAAATGGGTTATGAACCCATTGTCAAGAGTTGTCAGTTCTGGGCAGATGTGCTCCGTGGAAACATCTCCCTCCCGCGAGATAATGAGATGGCAATTAAAGCAGGGCCTGAGAATGAGCCCAGACAGGGGTGGAGTGACACAGGGGCAGGTCAGATGGGAGAGAAAGATTTTTTTGTTTTAACTTTTATTTTAAGTTCAGGGGTACAAGTGCAGGTTTGTTACATAGGTAAACTTGTGCTATGGGGATTGTCGTATCGATTATTTCATTTCCCAGGTATTAAGCCCAGTACTCATTAGTTGTTTTTCCTGGTCATCCCCTTCCTCCCACCTGTCACCCTCTGAAAAGGCCCAGTTGTATTGCTCCCCTCTATGTGTCCATGTATTCTCATCATTTAGTTCCCACTTATAAGTGAGAACATGTGGTATTTGGTTTTCTGTTCCTGTGCGAGTTTGCTAAGGATAATGGCCTCCAGCTCCAGCTTACGGGCAGGGGTGGAACCATGTGTATAAGAATCTGATTTGGTTCTTGGAATCTGGGCACTGCTGATTTTTAGTCATCATCGGTGATACTCCCATTATGCTTGACCACAGGGCTGCACACTAAGTTTGTTTGATTACCCTTCTTTGGCCTCTTCACTTCCCAGAAATGGGACTTTCTGCTTCTGTAGGGCATAGCCAGAAGTGTCTGGGGCTAGGATATTAAAGGGAAAAAGCAGTAGCCATGGGGAAGGCCAACTCTAATATCTAAAAGGACCCTATCTGATAGGCAGGGGGTGGTTAGTGGCAGGAACCTTTGATAATGACAATACTTGAGGCCTGAAGAGTGGCAACACCTTAGTGCAGCATGGTCTCTGTAGAGGGGGGTCTTGGCTAGCAGCTGGAAGTATGTTCTTTGGTGTCTAAATGGGAGGGTTCTGCCAAGGACTAAGCTTCTGCTCAGCAGTCTAGCTTTAAAAGGGGGAAGCTGGATAATTAGCAGAGTCTGGTGGGACTGTCAAATAGTTGGTTGGACAACTTGAAAACTGGAGAAAGTTTAGCTTGAAGCCTCAGATCCTCAGCAGTTGCAACCTCAGTAGATATACTGTGCTGTGCCTGGTTCTGAGGTCTGTACATTAGAATCACTAGAAGAACTTAATGCTGATGGCCAGCCTCACCAGCTGAATGCTTGAGCAGAAACTCTGGGGTGGAGCTGATATTTTGGCATTTTTAGAAGCTACAATGATGACTCTAATGCACAGTTAAAGGTGAGTTACACCAGTTACTAAATGCTCCTGTTAATCCCAACTCCTCTCACTGCTACAATGTGGCTGTGAGTGCACTGCCTCTCCTAGTCACAACTGTCTCAATAATGGAGCAGGCATTACTATATCTCTATACTATATCTTATTATATCTCATTACTATAACTACCTTAAGTTAGTACACATCTGAAGTAGATTTTGATAAGTTACCAGGTATATGTAAGCCTTAGAGGAACACCAAAAACAAAAACCTGAAGAAATCGTTAAAGGAATAAAATGTTACACTAGAAAATATTCAGTTAAGTAGTAAAGGAGTAATAGACAAAGAGAAACAAAATGTAAAATGACAGACATAAATGTAACTGCACCAATAATAACATTAAATATGAATGAATAAAACAATAATAAAATAACAATCTGAAAGGTACAACTTGTAATTCTGGATAAAAATATAGGAGTAAGTGTATGCTCTCTACAGGGACACAATTTAGAGTACAAGATATAAATAGATTGAAAATAAAAAGATGGTAAAGATATATTATGCAAACAGCAACCATTAATAAAGCTGGAGTTGCTATACTATCAGACAAAATTGACTTTAAGATAAACATGTTGCTAGAGATAAAGAGGGACATTTTATAATAATATAAGGTCAATCCATGAAAAAGATATAACAATTATAAACATATATACACCCAAACACTCTAAGAAACATCAACAAGATGGCAGAATAGGAGGTTCCATCCCTCAACCCTCTGGTACCCACAGAAACACTGGTTTTAACAACCACTTAAGTGACAATACCTTTATGGAAACCCAGAAGACTAGCTTAGAGGTTCCAGCAACATGGGGGAGCAAAAAAATCCAAGAATAGAAGCATTGAAGAGGGTGAGAAGAGCAGTTTCATTTTTTGTGTGTCATCCCTCCCTGAAGGCAGCACAGATCAGTGCCAAAAGAAACCCTCAGCCTACAATTTCTTCCATGGGGGAAAGTAAGAGCAAAGTGAGTTCCTGGGTTCCTTGGCTGCTATAATCTGAATGAATGTCCCCCTCAAATTCGTATGCTGAAATCTAATCTCTAACGTGATGGTAGTAAGAGACGGTGCCTTTGAGAGATGATTAGATCATGAGGGTGTAGCTCTCATGAATGGGATTAGTGTCCTAATAAAAAAGGCACCCGAGAGCTGCCCAACCCCTTCTACCAAGTGAGGACACCACTAGAAGTCACTATCTGTGAGTAATGGGCCCTCATCAGAAACTGAGTCTGTCTGATACTTGATCTTGGACTTTCCAGCCTGAGATAAACATTTATTTCTCACAGTTATTTATAAGCCACCCAGGTTATGATATCTTATTATAGCAACCTAAATGAACTCAGAAACAAATCTTGTGGGATACTGCCCAGGAAACTCACTTTTGTCTCACCCCATCCAGAACGCTACGGGGATTGGCACAGCTGAATTGCCTGGGAGCAGCAGGAGCAGAGAAAATGGGGCAGGGTTTCACAGCAGTCTGTGCATGACACTCTCATACAGCTGCAGATCCTACTGGTCAGCTCAGAGACTTCACCAGGAGCCCCACCAGGCTCACCCCATGAGCCCTGTGGGGTATCTGTTAGATAAGGGACCCCCAACTAGCTTATGAGTGTCTGCACCATAGTGGCCAGCACATGTGATCCCTCTCAGATAGCTTCCCATGCTCCCCTGCAGGTGGAATGCGCATTCCCACACAGACAGCACATGGATATCAGCAGCTGTCTCAACTCTGCTGAATTGGTAGAAGATACACAACCTTAAACACTTCAGGGTGCTACCCTAGGGAAAACAAATGGGAGGCTGTCAGTACTTGGTCTGGTTTTACAAGATTAAGAGGATTTGAGAGAAAGCACACAACCCTAAGACCACCCCTGCCCCACTCTGGGGAAAATGGAAGAGTGGCATGAATGTAGTCATAAAGAGATATGAGAGACCCCCAGAATCTCTAGCCAGGCTGACTGGTGAAGATCTTTCTCTCCTGAAGCTAGTCAGTTAAGACCGGAGGAAGTGACTGCTTCTTCAAATGCAAAGATAACAGTGCAAGGCTTCAAGGGACATGAAAAGTAAAAAAATATGACACTACTAAAGAAACGAAATAAATCTCCAGTTGTTGACCCCAAATAAATAAAGATGTATAAATTGCCTGACATAACCTACAGAATGGGAGAAAATTTTTGCAATCTACTCATCTGACAAAGGGCTAATATCCAGAATCTACAAAGAACTCAAACAAATATACAAGAAAAAAACAAACAACCCCATCAAAAAGTGGGCAAAGGATATGAACAGACATTTCTCAAAAGAAGACATTCATACAGCCAACAGACACATGAAAAAATGCTCATCATCACTCGCCATCAGAGAAATGCAAATCAAAACCACAATGAGATACCATCTCACACCAGTTAGAATGGCAATCATTAAAAAGTCAGGAAACAACAGGTGTTGGAGAGGATGTGGAGAAATAGGAACACTTTTACACTGTTGGTGGGATTGTAAACTAGTTCAACCATTATGGAAAACAGTATGGCAATTCCTCAAGGATCTAGAACTAGATGTACCATATGACCCAGCCATCCCACTACTGGGTATATACCCAAAGGATTATAAATCATGCTGCTATAAAGACACATGCACACGTATGTTTATTGCAGCACTATTCACAATAGCAAAGACTTGGAACCAACCCAAATGTCCATCAATGACAGACTGGATTAAGAAAATGTGGCACATATACACCATGGAATACTATGCAGCCATAAAAAAGGATGAGTTCGTGTCCTTTGTAGGGACATGGATGCAGCTGGGAACCATCATTCTCAGCAAACTATTGCAAGGACAGAAAACCAAACACTGCATGTTCTCACTCATAGATGGGAATTGAACAATGAGAACACTTGGACACAGGAAGGGGAACATCACACACTGGGGCCTGTTGTGGGGTCAGGGGAGGGGGGAAGGGATAGCATTAGGAGATATACTTAATGTAAATGATGAGTTAATGGCTGCAGCACACCAACATGGCACATGTATACATATGTAACAAATCTGCACATTGTGCACATGAACCCTAGAACATATAGTGTATAATAATAATAAAAAGAAAACCAAAATTGATGTTTAAAGACCAGAAAATAAATAAATAAATAAATAAATAAATAAATAAATACATTGCCTGACAAAGAATTCAAATTAATTTTCTTAAAGAAGTTCAGTGAGCTACAAGAGAATGTGGATAGATAACTAAATAAAATAAGAAAAACAATGCATGAACAAAATGAGAAATTTAATAAAGAGTTAGAAACTGTAAAAAAGAACCAAACAGCAATTTGGGAGCTGAAGAAGACAATGACTGAACTGAAGTTAGATATCAAGTGAACAATGTAACTTTACACCTCAAGGAAATTTAAAAAGAAGAGCAAACTAACCCCAAAGTTAGCAGAGGATTAGTAAAGATTAGTAATAAAGATTAGAGCAGAAACAAATGAATAGAGACTAGAGGGACAATAAAAAGGTCAAGGAAACTGAGCTGGTCTTTTGCAAAGATAAACAAAATTTAAAAAAACCTTTAGCTAGACTAACTAAGACAAGACTTAAAATTATAAACAAAAGAGAAGACATTACAATTGATACCGCAGTAGTATGTCTGATCATAAAAGACTACTGTGAACAATTACTACCAAAAAACTGTATAGCCTAGAAGAAATAAATAAATTCCTGGAAACACAACATACAGAAATCGAGTTATGAAGAAATAGAAAATCTGAATACATCACTAACAAGTAAGAGATTGAACCAGTTATCAAAAACTTCCCAACCAAGAAAAGCCAAGGACCAAATGGCTTCACTGGTAAATTTTACCAAAAATATAAAGAGTTAATGCTAATTATTCTCAAATTCTTCCAAAAAAATTGAAGAGGAGGAAACAATTCTAAGCTTGTTTTACCAGGCCAAAGCCAGACAAGGACACCATGTAGGAGAAAATTATAGGCCAATATTTCTGATGGACATTGTTGCAAAAATCTTGAACAAAATATTAGCAAACTAAACTGAACAGCACATTAAATGATCACACAATATAAGGAATTTATTCCTGGGATGCAAGATTGGTTTAACATATGCAAATCAACATAATATACCATATTAACAGAATAAAGGATAAAAGTCATATGATCACCTCAATAGATGCAGAAAAAGCATTTGACAAAATTTAACATCCTTTCATGATAACAGCTCTCAACAAATTAGGTTTAGAAGGAATGCACCTTAACCTAATATGGGTCATATATAACAAGCCCACAGCTAACATTATACTCAATGGCAAAAAACTAAAAGCTTTTCTGTTAAGATTAAGAGCAAAACAAAGATGTCCACTCTCACTAATTTTATTCAAAATAGTACTGGAAGTTCTAGCCAGAGCAATTAAGCAAGAAAGGAAATAAGAAATATTCAAATCAGAAAGGAGGAAGAAAGACTGCCTTTGTTGTAGATAAGATGATTTTATATACAGAAAACCCAAGACTCTACCAAAAGCTGTTAAACACATAAAAATCAGTTGAAGCTTTGTATACCAACAATGAACTATCTGAAAAAGAAATTTAGAAACAATCTCATTTACAATAGCATCAAAAGAATAAAATACTTAGGAATAAATTTAACTAAGGAGGTGAAAGATTTTTACCCTCAAAACTATAAAACATTGATGAAAGAAACTGAGAATGTCCATAGTAAAAACAGAAATCAAGACTTTAAACAGTCACTGAAAACCATGGAATTACGAGGAAATTAAACAACCTGCTCCCAAATGACTTTTGGGCTAGTAATGAAATTAAGGCAAAAATCAAGAAGTTATTTGAAACTAGTGAAAACAAAGATAAAACACATCAGAATCACTGGGACACAGCTAAGGCAGTGTTAAGGAAATTTCTAGGATTAAATAGTCACATCAAAAAGTTAGAACGATCTCCAATTAACCTAATGTCACAACTCATAGAACTAGAGAAGAAACAGCAAGCCAGTCTCAAAGCTATCAGAAGGCAATAAATAACCAAAATCTGAGCAGAACTGAAGGTGAGTAAGACACAAAACACTATTCAAAAGACCAATGAATACAGAAGTTGTTTTTTTGAAAAAATTAATAGATAGATAGGCTGATGGCTAGACTAATACAGAATAAAAGAGAGAATATGCAAACAGGTCCAATCAGAAATGACGAAGGGAATGTTATCACTGACCCTACAGAAATACAAAAAACCAGAGACTACTACAAACACCTATGCACACAGACTAGAAAACCTAGAAGAGACGGATACATTATTAGACACATACAGCCTCTGGAGACTGAAACATGAAGAAATTGAATCCCTTAACAGAACAATAATGAGCTCCAGAATTGAATTAGTAATAAATAGGCTATCAACCAAAAAAAAAAAAAAAAAAAAAAAAAAAAAAAAAAAA
>NW_016806818.1:146845-163085 GCF_001698545.2 Rhinopithecus bieti
AAAAAAAAAAAAAAAAAAAAAAAAAAAAAAAAAAAAAAAGAAAAGCAAAGCACCAGATAGATTCACCGGATATCTGCTGAATTCTGCCAGATGTACACAGAAGAGATGCTACAATTTCTGATGAAGTTATTGCAAAAAATTGAGGCGAAGGAACTCTTTCCTAAATCATTCCACGAGGTCAGCATCATCCTAACACCAAAATTTGGCAGAAACACAACGAAAAAAGAAAACATCAGGCCAATATATTTGATGAACATTGATGCAAAAATTGTCAACAAAATACTAGCAAAGTGAATCCAGTAGCAAATAAAAAAAACTAATCTGCCATGATCAAATAGGATTTATCCCTGGGATGCAGGGTTGCTTCAATATATGCCAATCAATAAATGTGACTCATCACATAAATGGAACTAAAGACAAAAATCACATGATTATCTCAGTAGACACAGAAAAGGCTTTTGATGAAATTCAACATCCCTTCCTATTAAAAAATCTCAATAAACTAGGTATTGAAGGAATATACATCAAAATAATAAGAGCCACCTATGACAAACTGACAGCCAACATTGTGTTGAATGTGCGAAAGCTGGAAGCATTCCCCTTGGAAACTGGCACAAGAAAAGGATGCCCTCTGATATGGTTTGGCTGTGTCCGCAACCAAATCTCATCTTGTATTGTAGCTCCCATAATTCCCAAGTGTTGTGGGAGGCACCTGGAGGGAGGTAATTCAATCATGGGGCCAGCTCTTTCTCAAGCTGTTCTTGTGATGGTGAATAAGTCTCATGAGATCTGATGGTTTTGAAAATGGTTTTATTAGTTCATTGGCAGCATGGGAATGGACTAATACAGTAAATTGGTACTGAGTAATGGGATGCTGATGTAAAGATACCTGAAAATGTGGAAGTTACTTTGGAACTGGGTAACAGGCAGAGGTTGGAACAATTTGTAGGGCTTAGAAGAGGACAGGAAGATGTGGAAAAATTTGGAACTTCCTAGAGACTTGTTGAATGGCTTTGACCAAAATGCTGATGGTGATAGGGACAATGAAGTCCAGGTTGAGGTGGTCTCAGATGGAGATAAGGAATTTGTTGGGAATGAATAAAAGTGGCTCTTGCTATGTTTTAGCAAAGAGACTGGTGGCATTTTGTCCCTGTCCTAGAGATCTGTGGAACTTTGGAGTTGAGAGAGATGATTTAGGGTATCTGGTGGAAGAAACTTCTAAGCAACAAAACATTCAACATGTGACTTGGGTGCTGTTAAAAGCATTCAGTTTTATGTATTCACAAAGATATGATTTGAAATTGGAATATGTTTAAAAGGAAAGCAGAGCATAAAAGTTCAGAAAATTTGCATCCTGACAATGCAATAGAAAAGAAAAACCCATTTTCTGGGGAGAAAATCAAGCTGGCTGCAGAAAGTTTAATAAGTTTTGAGGAGCCAAATGTTAATCACCAAGATGATGGGGAAAACATCTCCAGGGCATGCCAGATTCCTTCATGGCACCCCCTCCCATCACAGGCCTTGGAGGCCTAGGAGGAAAAAATGGTTTTGTGGGCTGGGCCTAGGGCCCCCCTGGTCTGTGCAACCTTGGGATTTGGTACCTTGCATTCCAGCCACTCCAGCCATGGTTAAAAGTGGCCAGGGTACAGTTCAGGTTGTGCCTTCAGAGGGTGCAAGCCCCAGGTTCTGGTGGCTTGCATACAGTGTTGGGCCTGTGGGTGCAGAGAAGTCAAGAATTGAGGCTGGGGAACCTCCACCTAGATTTCAGAGGATGTATGGAAATTCCTGGATTCACCCAGGCAGGGGTGTGCTTCAGGGGTGGAGCCCTCATGGAGAACCTCTGCAAGGGCAGTGTGGAAGGAAATGTGGGGTTGGAGCCCCCACATAGAGTCCCCACTGGGGCACAGTCTAGTGGAGCTGTGAGAAGAGGGCCGTCATCCTCCAGACCCCATAATGATAGATCCACTGGCAGCTTGCACTGTGTGCCTGGAGAAGCCTCAGACACTCAGTGCCAGCCCATGAAAGCAGCCAGGAAGAGGGCTATACCTTGCAAAGCCACAAGGGTGGAGCTGCCCAAGGCTGTGGGAAACTACCTATTGAATCAGTATGACCTGAATGTGAGACATAGAGTCAAAGGAGATCATTTTGGAACATTAAGGTTTAATGTCTGCCCTATTGGATTTTGCACTTGGATGGGGCCTGTAGTGCCTTTGTTTTGGTCAGTTTTTCCCATTGGGAATGGGTGTATTTACCCAATGCCTGTACCCTCATTGTATCTAGGAACTAACTAACTAGCTTTTGATTTTACAGGCTCATAGGTGGAAGGGACTTACCTTGTCTCAGATGAGACTTTGAACTGTGGACTTTTGGTTAACACTGAAATGAGTTAAGACTTTGGGGGACTGTTGGGAAGGCATGATTGGTTTTGAAATATGAGAACATGAGATTTTGGAGGGGCCAGAGATGGAATGATATGATTTGGCTGTGTCCCCACCCAAATCTCATCTTGAATTGTAGCTCCCATAATTCCTACATGTTGTGGGAGGAAGTCAGTGGGATATAATTGAATCGTGGGCGTGGGTCTTTCCCATGCAGTTCTCATGATAGTGAATAAGTCTCATGAGATCTGATTGTTTTTTAAAGGGGAATTCCCCTACACAAGCTATTTTGCCTGCTGCCATTTGAGAGGTGCCTCTGGTCCTCCTTTGCCTTCCACCATGATTGTAAAGCCTCCCCAGTCATGTGGAACTGTAAGTCCATTGAACCTCCCAGTGTTGGGTATGTCTTTATTACAACATGAGAATGAACTAATACAGTAATCAATAAACTATGTATTGAAAGAACATACCTCAAAATAGTAAGAGTCACCTATGACAAACTGACAGTCAACATCATACTGAATGCACAAAAACCAGAAGCATTCCCCTTGAAAACTGGCACAAGACAAGGATGCCCTCTCTCACCACTCCTATTCAATATAACATTGTAAGCTCTTGTCAGGGCAATCAGGCAAGGGAAAGAAATAAAGGGCATCCACTAGGGGAGCTGTCAGGCCTGAACTTTGCAGGGCAATCTTGCTTCTCAGATGGTGCTCATCTCACCTGATCACCCCTTGGTCTGCTGACCTCTCTTAGGGCCCCAGCCTGGCCACACCTGCTTGCAGGGCAGTCTCAGGTGCCCTGGGGGTCTGCACCATAGCTTCTGTGCTGGTGGACTGTGCCTGACCAGTGGAGAGGTCTAATGGGGCAGCCACTATGGCCATACAGCAGCTTGCATGCTCCCTCTCCATACTGCAGCTTCCCCCAAGCCCATAGCAACTCCCCGTGTTGCTTTGCTGTTGCCCATCTGCATGGGTGGATTTTGCTTTCCTTGCTCCACCAGTGCATGGGAGTGCATTCTGGCCCTCCTCCCTCAACTGACTGCCATTGCAGATGAAGCCTTGGTGGGCAGACAGCCAGCCAGTCCCACCCCCCACCCTTACCAACACCCTGCCCTTGCACTAACACTGTGTAGAGAGCAGTGGATTCTCCCCTGCCCTTAGCAATTATTCCTGCTTGTGGGGTACAGATAAGGCACCTAGATCTGTGTCCACCAGCACCTTACCCCTGAGCCAACACCACCTTTAGCATGACTGTGCACATAGTCCCCAGTAAGGGCCCCCCCAACACCACCCCACCAGCTGTGTTGACTCTGCCACTGTAGTAAATGCCTGCAGGGAGACCAGCACCCTGGCACCTGCAAACACTCTGCCATAGCTACTGCACCTCAGGCCCCCTACCCCGCCCCCCAGCACAGTGGATTCCTAACCTTGAGGAGCCTGAGAACAAAGCTGGGACCTAATACCAGTTCAGAGCACAGAGTCCATGAGTTGGGAGCTAAACATTGTCCACCTAAAATCTTCCAGAAACAGAACCAGTCATCTGAATTCATATTACACCATAATCGAACCCTCAATGTCATCAGTTAGGATAGAAGAGGAAGAAGAAGAAGAAGAAGAAGAAGAAGAAGAAGAAGAAGAAGAAGAAGAAGAAGAAGAAGAAGAAGAACTACTCAATCAAAGGTCAGAAGCCTCAAAGATTGAAGGAAGATAAGCCCACAAAGATGACAAAAAATCAGTGCAAGAACCCTGAAAACTCTAAAAGCTTGAATGCCCTCTTTTCTTCAAATGACCACATTACCTCTGCAGCAAGTATTCTGAACTGGGCTGAGATGACTGAAATGACAGAAATATAATTCAGAATATGGATAGGAAGGAAGATCATAGAGCCAGAGGAGTACAATTGAAACCCAATTCAAAAAAGCTAAAAATCATGATAAAACAAAACAGGAGCTGACAGACAAAACAGCCACTATAGAAAAGAATTTAACCAAACTGATAGAGCTGAAAACCACATTACAAGAATTTCATAATGCAATCACAAGTATTAACAACAGAATAGTCCAAGAAAAGGGAAGAATTTAAGTACTTCATGATTGGCTTTCTGAAATAAGATAGTCAGACAAGAATAGATAAAAAAAGAATGAAAAGGAATTAAAACCTCCAAGAAATGTGAGATTATTTAAAGAGAGCAAATCTATGACTTGCTGGTGTCCCTGAAAATGATGGGGGAGAATGAAACCAAGTTGGAAAACATATTTCAGGATATCATTCATAAGAACTTCCCCAACCTAGCTAGAGAGGCCAACATTCAAATTCAACAAATTCAGAGAACCCCACTAAGATACTTCACAAGAAGATCATCCCCAAGACACATATTCAGATTCTCCAACGTTAAAATAAAAGAAAAAAATGTTAAAGGCAGCTAGTGAGAAAGGTCAGGTAACCTACAAAGGGAAGCCCATCAGACTAACAGTGGACCTCTCAGAAGAAACCCTGCAAGCCAGAAGATATTTGGGGCCAATATTCAACCTTCTTAAAGAAAAGAAATTCCAACCTGGAATTTCATATCCAGCCAAACTAAGCTTCGTAAGTGAAGGAGAAATAAGATCCTTTTCAAACAAGGAAGTGCTGAGGGAATTTGTTACCACCAGACCTGCATTACAAGAGCTCCTGAAGGAAGCACTAAATATGGAAAGAAAAGACCATTACCAGCCACTACAAAAACACACCAAAGTACACAGACCAGTGGCACTATAAAGCAACCACAAAAACAAGTCTGCAAAATAACCAGTTAAAATCATGATGACAGGATCAAATCCACACACATCAATACTAACTTTGCATGTAAATGGGCTAAATGTCCCAATTAAAAGGCACGGAGTGGCAAGCTGGATAAAGAACCAAGACCCAACGGTATGCTGTCTTCAAGAGCTCCATCTCATATGCAATGACACACATAGGCTCAAAATAAAGGGTTGGAGAAAAATCTACCAAGCAAATAGAAAATAGAAAAAAGCAGAGGTTGCAATCTTAGTTTCAGACAAAATAGACTTTAAACCACAAAGATAAAAAAAGACAAAAAGGACATTACATAATGATAAAAAGCTCAGTTCAACTAGAAGATCGAATTGTCCTAAATATATATGCATTAAACACAGAAGCACCTAGGTTCATAAAGCAAGTTCTTAGAGACATTCAAAGAGTCTTATACTCCCACACAATAATAGTGGGAGATTTTAACACTGCACTAACATTATTAGACAGATCATTGAGACAGAAAATTAACAAAGATATTCAGAACCTGAACTCAGCACTAGATTAAAAAGACCTGATGACATCTACAGAACCTTCTACTCCAAAACAACAGAATGTACATTCTTCTCATTGCCACATGGCACATACTTGAAAATTGAGCAGATAATTGGAAGCAAAACACTCCTCAGCAAATGCAAGATAACTGAAATCATAATGAATAATGTCTCAGACCACAGCATAATCGAATTAGAAATTTAGACTAAGAAATTCACTCAAAGCCATAAAATTACATGGAAATTGAATAACCTGCTCCTGAATGGCTTTTGAGTAAATAATGAAATTAAGGCAGATGTCAAGAAGTTCTTTGAAAGTAATGAGAAAAAAGATACAACATACCAGAATTTCTGGGACACACCTAAAGTAGTGTTAAGAGGGAAGCTTATAGCACTAAATGCTCACATCAAAAAGTTAGAAAGATCCCAAATTAACAACCTAATGTCACAACTAAAAGAACTAGAGAACCAAGAGCAAACAAATACCAAAGCTAGCAGAAGATAAGAAATGACCAAAACCAGTTTGAACTGAAGGAGATTAAGACACACACAAAAAAAACCATTGAAAAGATCAATGAATCCAGGAACTGTTTTTTTTTTAATCAGTAAAATAGATAAAGAAGAAAAGAGAGAAGATTCAAAGAGACACAGTTAGAAATGATAAAGGGATATTACCACTGGCCCCACAGAAATGCAAATAACAGTCAAAGAATATAATGAACACCTCTATGAATATAAACTAGAAAAACAGAAGAAATAGATAAATTCTTGGACACAAATACCCTCACAAGAGTGAAACAGGAAGAAATTGAATCCCTGAATAGACCAATAATGATCTCTGAAGTTGAGTCAGCAACAAATAGCCTACCAATGAAAAAAGCCCAGGACCAGATAGAGTCACAGTTGGATTCTACCAAACGTACAAAGAAAAGCTGGTACCATTTCTGCTGAAACCATTCTTAAAAATTGAGGAGGAGGGACTCCTCCTTAAATCATTCTATGAGGCTAGCATTATCCTGATACAAAAACTTGGCAGAAACACAACAAAAAAGAAAACTTCAGGCCAATGTCTTTGATGAACACTGATGCAAAAATCATCAATAAAATACTGACAAACTGACTTCAGAAGCACATAAAATAGCTTATCCACCATGATCAAGTAGGCTTCATCCCCAGGATGCAAGGTTGCTTCAACCTACACAAATCAATAAATGTGATTCATCAAGTAAATGGAGCTAAAGACAAAGACCACATGATCTCTCAATAGATGCAGAAAAGGCTTTCAATAAAATTCAACATCCCTTCATGTTAAAATCTCTCAATAAAGTAGGTATTGAAGGAACATTCTTCAAAATAACCAGAGCCATCTATGAGTAACCCCCGGCCAACATTATATTGAATGGGCAAAAGCTGGAAGCATTCCCCTTGAAAATCAGCACAAGAGATGGATGCCCTCTGTCACCACTCCTATTGTCACCACAATGGCATTCCCATTAGAAATCATGGGGCATTCCTCTTGAAAATCAGCGCAAGAGAAGGATGCCCTCTGTCACCACTCCTCTGTCATTCAACATAGTATTGGATTCAACATAGTATTGGAAGCCTGGCCAGGGCATTCATGCAAGAGAAAGAAATAAACAGCAACCAAATAGGAAGAGAGGAAGTTGAACTATCCCTGTTTGCAGATGATATGATCTTATATCTAGAAAACATCATATTCTCAGTTCTAAAGCGCCTTAAGCTGATAAACAACTTTAGCAAAGTTTCAGGATACAAAATCAATATGAAAAATCAGTAATATTCATATACATCAACAACAGTCAAACCAAGAGCTAAATCAAGAACACAATCCCATTCACAATTGCCATAAAAATAATAAAATACCTATGAATACAGCTATCGAGTGAGGCAAAATATATTTACAAGGAGAGCTACAAAATGTTGCTCAAAGTAATTAGAGATGACACAAATAAATGGAAAAACATTCCATCCTCATGGATAGGAAGAATCAATATCATTAAGATGGCCATAATGCCCAAAGCAATTTATACATTCAGTTATTCCTATTAAACTACCAATGACATTCTTCACAGAACTAGAAAAAACTATTTAAAAATTCATATGGAACCCAACAAAAGCCCAAGAATCACTTGAACCCGGGATGTGGAGGTTGCAGTGAGCTGAGATCACGCCATTGCACTCCAGTCTGGGCGACAGAGCAAGACCTGATCTCAATAAAGAAAGAAAGAAAGAAAAAAACAGAACACTCTATCCAACAACAATAGAATACACATTTTATTCATATACCCATGGAGGATTCATCAAACAGACAATATTCTGGGTCATAAAACAAACCTTAAAAAACTTAAAAGAATTGAAATTGTACAGAGTACATTGTCCACAATAAAATAAATCTGGATACAAAGGAAAGATAATAGAAAAATTTAAAATACATGTAAACTAAACAACACATGCTATATAATAATACATGGGTCAAAGAGGAAGTCTCAAGGGCAAATGATATATTGAACTAAATAAAATGAAAATGCAACGTATCAAAGTTGGTCGTATGCGGTGATTCTATTCAAAGATGACCGAAGAGGAACAGTTCTGGTCTGCAGCTCCCAGCATGATCAACGCAGAAGACAGGTGATTTCTGCATTTCCAACTGAGGTGCCTGGTTCATTTCATTCTAAAACCCAGAGCACCTCATCTCCTCCAAAGGATTGCAGCTCCTCGCCAATAACAGAACAAACCTGGATGGAGAATGACTTTGATGAGCTGACAGAAGTAGGCTTCAGAAGGTCAGTAATAACAAACTTCTATGAGCTAAAGGAGGATGTTCAAACCCATCGTAGGGAAGCTAAAAACCTTGAAAAAAGATTAGATAAATGGCTAACTAGAATAAACAGGGTAGACAAGAACTTAAATGACCTGATGGAACTGAAAACCATGGCATGAGAACTATGTGACGCATGCACAAGCTTCAATAGCCGATTTGACCAAGTGGAAGAAAGGGTATCAGTGATTGAAGATCAAATTAATGAAATAAAGCGAGAAGAGAAGTTTAGAGAAAAAAGAGTAAAAGGAAACAAACAGAGCCTCCAAGAAATATGGCACTGTGTGAAAAGACCAAATCTACATTGGATTGGTGTACCTGAAAGTGATGGGGAGAACGGAACCAAGTTGGAAAACACTCTTCAGGATTTTATCCAGGAGAACTTTCCCTATCTAGTAAGGCAGGCCAACATTCAAATTCAGGAAATACAGAGAGCACCACAAAGGTACTCTTCAAGAAGAGCAACTCCAAGACACGTAATTGTCAGATTCACCAAGGTTGAAATGAAGAAAAAAATGTTAAGGGCAAGCAGAGAGAAAGGTCGGGTTACCCACAAAGGGAAGCCCATCAGACTAACAGTGGATCTCTCAGTAGAAACTCTGCAAGCCAGAAGAGAGTAGGAGGCCAATATTCAACATTCTTAAAGAAAAGAGTTTTCAACTCAGAATTTCATATCCAGCCAAACTGAACTTTATAAGTGAAGGAGAAATAAAATCCTTTACAGACAAGCAAATGCTGAGAGATTTTGTCACCTCCAGGCCTGCCTTACAAGAGCCCCTGAAGGAAGGACTAAACGTGGAGAGGAACAACCAGTACCAGCCACAGAAAAAACATGCCAAATTGTAAAAACCATTGATGCTAGGAAGAAACCGCATCAACTAATGGCAAAATAACCAGCTAACATCATATTGACAGGATCACATTCACACATAACAATATTAACCTTAAATGTAAATGGGCTACATGCCCCAATTAAAAGACACAGACTGGCAAATCAGATAAAGAGTCAAGACCCATCAGTGTGCTATATTCAGGAGACCCATCTCACGTGCAAAGACACGCGCAGGCTCAAAATAAAGGCATGGGGGAAGATCTACCAAGCAAATGGAAACCAAAAAAAAAAAGCAAGGGTTGCAATCTTAGTCTCTGATAAAACAGACTTTAAACCAACGAAGATCAAAAGGGACAAAGAAGGCCATTACATAACAGTGAAGGGATCAATTCAACAAGAAGAGCTAACTATCCTAAATATATATGCACCCAATACAAGAGCACCCAGATTTATAAAGCAAGTCCTCAGAGACCTACAAAGAGACTTAGACTCCCACACAATAATAATGGGAGATTTTTACACCCCACTGTCAGTATTAGACAGATCAATGAGACAGAAGGTTAACAAAGATATCCAGGACTTCAACTTAGCTCTGCACCAAGCAGACCTAATAGACATTTACAGAACTCTGCACCCCAAATCAACAGAATATACATTCTTCTCAGCAACATATCATACTTATTCCAAAATTGATGACATAGTTGGAAGTAAAGCACTGCTCAGCAAATATAAAAGAACAGAAATCACAACAAATTGTCTCTCAGACCACAGTATAATCAAATTAGAACTCAGGATTAAGAAACTCACTCAAAACCACACAACTACATGGAAACTGAACAACCTGCTCCCGAATGACTACGGGGTAAATAATGAAATGAAGGCAGAAATAAAGATGTTCTTTGAAGCCAATGAGAACAAAGACACAACGTTCCAGAATCTCTGGGACACATTTAAAGCAGTGTGTAGAGGAAAATTTCTAGGACTAAATGCCCACAAGAGAAAGCAGGAAAGATCTAAAATCGACACCCTAACACTACAATTAAAAGAACTAGAGAAGCAAGAGCAAACAAATTCAAAAGCTATCAGAAGGCAAGAAATAACTAAGATCAGAGCACAACTGAAGGAGATACCAAAAAACCTTAAAAAAAAAATCAATGAATCCAGGAGCTTGCTTTTTGAAAAGATCAACAAAATTGATAGACCACTAGCAAGACTAATAAAGAAGAAAAGAGAGAAGAATCAAATAGATGCAATAAAAAATGATAAAGGGGATATCACCACCAATCCCACAGAAATACAAACTACCATCAGAAAATGTTATAAACACCTCTGTGCAAATAAACTAGAAAATCTAGAAGAAATGGAGAAATTCCTGGACACATATGCCCTCCCAAGACTAAACCAGGAAGAAGTTGAATCTCTGAATCGACCAATAACAGGCTCTGAAATTGAGGCGATAATTAATAGCCTACCAACCAAAAAAAGTCCAGGACCAGACAGATTCACAGCTGAATTCTACCAGAGGTACAAAGAGGAGCTGGTACCATTCCTACTGATACTATTCCAATCAATCAAAAAAGAGGGAATCCTCCCTAACTCATTTTATGAGGACAACAGCATCCTCATACTAAAGCCTGGCAGACACACAACAACAACAAAAAAGAATTTTAGACCGATATCCCTGATGAACATTGATGTGAAAATCTTCAATAAAACACTGGCAAACCAGATCCAGCAGCACATCAAAAAGCTTATCCACCATGATCAAGTGGGCTTCATCCCTGGAATGCAAGGCTGGTTCAACATATGCAAATCAATAAACATAATCCATCACATAAACAGAACCAATGACAAACCACATGATTATCTCAATAGATGCAGAAAAGGCATTTGACAAAATTCAACACCCCTTCATGCTAAAAATTCTCAATAAATTAGGTATTGATGGAACATATCTCAAAATAATAAGAGCTATTTATGACAAACCCACAGCCAATATCATACTGAATGGGCAAAAGCTGGAAGCATTCCCTTTGAAAACTGGCACTAGACAGGGATGCCCTCTCTCACCGCTCCTATTTAACATAGTGTTAGAAGTTCTGGCCAGGACAATCAGGCAAGAGAAAGAAAGAAAGGGTATTCAATTAGGAAAATAGGAAGTCAAATTGTCCCTGTTTGCAGATGACATGATTGTATATTTAGAAAACCCCATCATCTCAGCCCAAAATCTCCTTACACTAATAAGCAACATCAGCAAAGTCTCAGGATACAAAATCAATGTGCAAAAATCACAAGCACGCCTATACACTAATAACAGACAAACAGAGAGCCAAATCGTGAGTGAACTCCCATTCACAATTGCTACAAAGAGAATAAAATACCTAGGAATACAACTTATAAGGGATGTGAAGGACTTCTTCAAGGAGAACTACAAACTACTGCTCAACTAAATAAAAGAGGACACAAACAAACAGAAGAACATTTCATGCTCATGGATAGGAAGAATCAATATTGTGAAAATGGCCATGCTGCCCGAGGTAATTTATAGATTCAATGCCATCCCCATCAAGCTACCAATGACTTTCTTCGCAGAACTGGAAAAAACTACTTTAAAGTTCATGTGGAAGCGAAAAAGAGCCTGCATAGTCAAGACAATCCTAAGCAAAAAGAACAAAACTGGAGGCATCATGCTACCTGACTTCTAACTAAATTACAAGGCTACAGTAACGCAAACAGCATGGTAATGGTACCAAAACAGAGATGTAGACCGATGAAACAGAGCAGAGGCCTCAGAAATAACACCACACATTTACAACCATCTGATCTTTGACAAACGTGACAAAACAAGAAATGGGGAAAGGATTCCCTATTTAATAAATGCTGCTGGGAAAGCTGGCTATCCATATGTAGAAAGCCAAAACTGGATCCCTTCCTCATAACTTATACAAAAATTAATTCAAGATGGATTAAAGACTTAAATGTTAGACCTAAAACCATGAAAACTCTACAAGAAAACCTAGGCAATACCATTCAGGACATAGGCATGGATAAGGACTTCATGACTAAAATACAAAAAACAATGGCAACAAAAGCCAAAATAGATAGACAAACGGAATCTAACTAAATTAAAGAGCTTCTGCACAGCAAAAGAAACTACCATCAGAGTGAACAGGAAACCTACAGAATGGGAAAAAATTTTTGCAATCTACCCATCTGACGAAGGGCTAATATCCAGAATCTACAAAGAACTTAAACAAATTTACAAGAAAAAAACAAGCAACCCCATCAAATGTGGGCAAAGGATATGAACAGACACTTCTCAAAAGAAGACATCTATGCAGCCAACAGACACAAGAAGAAATGTTAATCATCACTGGTCATGAGAGAAATGCAAATCAAAACCACAATGAGATACCATCTCACAGCAGTTAGAAGGGCGATGGTTAAAAAGTCAGGAAACAATATATGCTGGAGAGGATGTAGAGAAATAGGAATGTTTTTACACTGTTGGTGGGAGTGTAAACTAGTTCAACCATTTTGGAAGACAGTGTGGTGATTCCTCAAGGATCTAGAACTAGAAATACCATTTGACCCAGTGATCCCATTACTGGGTGTATACCCAAAGGATTATAAATCATGCTACTGTAAAAACACATGCATATGTATGTTTATTGCGGCACTATTCACAATAGCAAAGGCTTGGAGCCAATCTAGATGTCCATCAATGACAGACTGGATTAAGAAAATGTGGCACATATACACCATGGAATACTATGCAGCCATAAAAAAGGATGAGTTCATGTCCTTTGCAGGGACATGGATGAAGCAGGAAACCATCATTCTAAGCAAACTATCACAAGGACAGAAAACCAAACACCTCATGTTCTCACTCATAGGTAGGAATTGAACAATTTCCTGCCTTGGACACAGGGCAGGAAACATCACACCCTGGGGCTGTTGTGGGGTGGGGGACGGGGAGGGATAGCATTAGCAGAAATATCTAATGTAAATGGCGAGTTAATGGGTGCAGCAAACCAACATGGCACATGTATACCTATGTAGCAAACCTGCACGCTGTGCACATGTACCCTAGAACTTAAAGTATAATAATAAAAAAAGAGAAAACAAAAACAAAAAACAAAGTTGGTAGTATGCAGCCAATACAGTGCCGGGAGGGAAATTTATGGCAATAAATGCTTACAACAGAAAAAGAAGAAAATCCCAAATAAGTAATCTAGGCTCCTATCTCAAAAACCTAGGAGAATAAGAGCAAAATAATCCCAAAGCAGGTAGAAATAAATAATAAAGACATGGGCAGAAGTCAATAAAGTTGAAAACAGAAAGACAATAGGGAAAATCCACGAGACAAAAAGCTGGTTTTCGGAAAAGATCAATAAAATTCATCTAGCAAGGCAAAGACACAAAGAGAGAAGACACAAATTACCAATATCAGAAACAAAACAAAGCATACCCACAAAACCCACAGCTAATATCACACTTAATGGTGAAAGAGTATTTGATTTCCCCTTAAGATCAGAAATAAGGCAAGATATTTACTCTAGCCACTGTTAGTAAGCATAATCCTGGAAGTTCTAGCCAATGCAATAAGGCAAAAAAAAAAAAAAAAAAAAAAAAAAAAAAAAAAAAAAAAAAAAAAAAAAAAAGAAAGAAAGGTGTAACAGACATAGAAATATGAAAAAAGATATAAAACTGCCTGAAATAAATCTGCTGACAGCATGGTTGTTTACATAGAATATGTATGATTGCTTTACAAAAAAACTCCTACAACTAACAAGTGGTTCAGCAAAGTCACAGGACACGAGATAAATCTACACCCAAAATAAAAAATACAATTTATTGATTTTCCAAAGAATATGAAATATTTGTGTACACATTTAAGAAAACATTGTATAGAACTTGTACACTAAAAACTACAAAATGGTGATAAAAAAAATCGAAGAAGGTCTATATAAACAGAAAGGCATGCCATGTTTGTGGATTGGAAAACTCAACATTGCCAGTTCTCCCTAAATTCAAACACAGGTTTAATGCAATTCTTATCAAAATTTTGCAATCTTTTGTAGATATAGCCATGATTATTCTAAAATTTATATCCAAACATATATAATACCATAGACTAAATAGCTATTTCTAGAATAACTAAAACAATTTTGAAAAAGAAGGATGTAGTAAGAGGTATCAGTCTACCTGGCTTCACAACTTATTATTTAGCTCCAGAAATCAATACTGAATGGTATGCGCAGAGGGCTAGACACAGGAAAACTGAAGAGAATGGAGAACCGAGAAAAACACATACGCAAGTATGGCCAACTGATTTTTGACCAAGGTGAAAAGCAAGGATAAATGGAAGAAGGGTAAATGGTACCGGATTAATGGAATATCCACAGTCCAAAAACATATACTTTGATCTAAACCTCACAGACTATACAAAAATAACTCAAAATGGAACATAGATTTGAAACTGTAGAACTGGCTGGGTGCAGTGCCTCACACCTGTAATCCCAGCACTTTGGTAGGCTGAGACGGGTGGATGGCTTGAGGCCGAAAGTTCAAGACCAGCCTGGACAACATGGCAAAACCCCATCTCTACTAAAAATACAAAAACATTTAGCCGGTATGGTGGCATGCACCTGTAGTCTCAGCTATTCGGGAGGGTGAGGTGGGAGAATCATCTGAACCGGGAATTTGAGGCTGCAGTGAGCTGTGATTGTGCTACTGCACTCCAGCCTGGGTGACAAAAGTGAGACCCTATCTCCAAAATAGATAAATAAATAAATAAACCTGTAGAATTTTTAGCAGATAATAAAGCAGAAAATTTTTAGGCTGTGGGCTTGGTAAAGAAATCTTAGACATGATATCAAAATTATGAATCATAAAAGAAAAAAATTGGTATTGATAAATTGGACTTCATCAAGATTAAAACCTTTTGCTCTGCAAAAGAACTTGTTAAAAATATGAAAAGATGAGCTGCAGATTGAGGGAAAATATTTGAAAACCACATATGTGAGAAAGGTCTTACATCCAGAATATATGAAGTATTTTCAAACCTCAACAGTAAAAAAACAAACAATCCAATTAGAAAATGGACGGGGGAGCGGAGCAAGATGGCCGAATAGGAACAGCTCCAGTCTCCAACTCCCGGCGCGAGCGACACAGAAGACCGGTGATTTCTGCATTTTCAACTGAGGTACTGGGGTCATCTCACTGGGGAGTGCCAGACAACTAGTGCTGGTCAGCTGCTGCAGCCCGACCAGCGAGAGCTGAAGCAGGGCGAAGCATTGCCTCACCTGGGAAGTGCAAGGGGGAAGGGAATCCCTTTTCCTAGCCAGGCAAACTGAGACACACAACACCTGGAAAATCGGGTAATTCCCACCCCAATACTGCGCTTTAAGCAAACGGGCACACCAGGAGATTATACCCACACCTGGCTGGGAGGGTCCCATGGCCACGGAGCCTCCCTCATTGCTAGCACAGCAGTCTGCGATCTAACCAAAACGGCAGCAGCGAGGCTGGGGGAGGGATGCCCGCCATTGCTGAGGCTTAAGTAGGTAAGCAAAGCCGCTGGGAAGCTCGAACTGGGTGGAGCTCACAGCAGCTCAAGGAAGCCTGCCTGTCTCTGTAGACTCCACCTCTGGGGACAGCGCACAGCTGAAGACCAACAGGGGAAGCAGCGGGGGCCGGTGCAGATGCGAACGACTGTCTGGCAGCTTTGGGGAGAGCCGTGGATCTCCCAACGCGGAGGTTGAGATCTGAGAACGGACAGACTGCCTGCTCAGGTGGGTCCCTCACCCCTGAGTAGCCTAGCTGGGAGACATCCCCCACTAGGGGCAGTCTGACACCCCACACCTCACAGGGTGGAG
>NW_016806818.1:164934-173849 GCF_001698545.2 Rhinopithecus bieti
TAGCAAACTATCACAAGAAGAGAAAACCAAACACTGCATGTTCTCACTCATAGGTGGGAACTGAACAATGAGATCACTTGGACTTGGGAAGGGGAACATCACACACTGGGGCCTATCATGGGGAGGGGGGAGGAGGGAGGGATTGCATTGGGGAGTTATACATGATATAAATGATGAATTGATGGGTGCTGACGAGTTGATGGGTGCAGCACACCAACATGGCATAAGTATGCATATGTAACAAACCTGCACGTTATGCACATGTACCCTAGAACTTAAAGTATAATAAGTAAAAAAAAAAAAAAAAAAAAAAATGGAAAAAAATAAGAAAAGGAATTTTACCAAAAGAAAAAAAAAGAAAATGGACAAAAGATATGAAGAGAGATTTCACCAAAGAGAACAAATAGGTGTCAAATAAACACACAAAAAGATACCCAACATTACTAGATATTAGGGATATAAAAACTAAGGCTATTTTGAGATATCACGACACATCTGTTAGAACAACTAAAATCAAAAGCAAGTACTGACAATACTGAATACTATCATGGATGCAGAGAAACTGGGTCCTGCATGTGGTGCTGGTGCGAATGTAAAATAGCACAGACAATCTGGGAAATAGGTGGTTTCTTAGAAAAACCTAAACATACAATTACCATGTAACCCATCGGTGGTGCTCCTACGCATTTATCTGAGACACGAAAACTTATGTCAACACAAAAACCTGTACACAACTCTTCACAGCATCTTTATCTGTAATAGTCCAAAGCTGAAAGCAACCAAAATGTCCCTAATAGGTGATGGTTGAATAAATGAATACATCCATACCAGAGAATACTCAGCCATAAAAAAGGAATGAATGAATGATCCATGCAGCATCCCGGATCAATCTCCAGAGGATTTTACAGAGTGAAAAAAGCCAGTATCAAAAGTTTACATGCTCTGTAATTCCTTTTATATAACATTTCCAAATGACAAAATTATAGAGATAGAGAAGAGATGAGTGGTTGCAGGGGACTGGGGGTGGTAGGGCGGGGGAGGCATGATTATAAAGGGGTAACACAATGGAAGCCTTGTGGTGATGGGATAGTTGTGATTTTTGATTTAGGTGGTGGTTACACAAATCTACACATTTAATAAAATGGCTCAAACCTAGCACACATTGTACCAATGTTACTTTTCTGGTTTTAATTTTGCATTGTAACCACTGCGGATAACTGGATGAAGGGAACAGGAGACTTCTCTGCTCCTCTGCTGTCTCGGTAACTTACTGTGAATGTGTAAGTATAAAAGTTATTTTTAAAGTGTAGTCTGCAGCCTTTAAGGTAGGTCTGATGAACTCTTCCTCCTGTTTTCATGCCCTGTGATGATCCCTTCCCCTTGCATGTCAGCTGGATTTAGTGACTCACATCTAATGGACAGAAGACAAAAGAAATAATGGGATGCTGCTCCTGACACCAGGTTTTAGAAAGACTGCAGCTTCCATTCTAGGGGCACACTTTCATTCTGTCTTTCTCTCTCTGGGGCCAGCAAGCTGCCCTGCTGTGAACAACCCTGTGGAGAGGCCCATGTGGCCAGGGAGTGAGGTCTCCAGCCAATAGCCAGGAAGGACCTATTCTAGGAGCCAGAGGATAAAGGCCAGGTAACCCATGAGATGCACCTTGCAGGAGAGGCAGACCCCTAGCCCGAGGCATTCAGCAGTGCCTTGTTTCCTAACCCACAGAAACTGTCAGCTGCATGTTTGTTTTTAGCTGCCAAAACAAACCAACAAATAAAAACAAAACAACATAAAAAAAGGTCATGAGGTGGAAATACTTGGAAAAGCGGATAGGCCATCTGATTGCACTGATTTTATTGAACATGATGAAAGAGATCTTTTTAGAAAATCCTGGCTTAAGTCTGTAATCCAGCACTTTGGGGGACTGATACGGGGGAATCTCTTGAGGCCAGGAGTTTGAGACCAGTCTGGGAAATGTGGTGGGACCCAGTCTCAACAACAACAGCAACAACAACAACAACATAGCCAGCTGAGGCTACTCAGAAGCTGAGGTGGGAGGATCACCTGAGCCCAGGAGTTGGAGGCTGCAGCCAGCTCTGAGGGTTCCATTGCACTCCAGCTTGGGCAACAGAATGAGACTCTCTGGAAAAAAAAAATAGAGCATCTTAACCTGAAGGGGGCTGTCATATAATGAAGGGAGAAGCCTTGGCTCGGGTATCTCAGAGACGAGGCTTTCTTAACAGCCTAGGGATGAGGCTACAGGGCCCTTGCCCGGGTTGGTAGCTTTGGGGAAGGAGCTGTTGGGTGTGAAAAGATATTGCAGAGGAGACTCCAGCTCCTAGTGCTGTGCTAGATAAGGAATCTGTGTGAGGAGGTCAAAAACAGTTGAGCTTGAGACTTGGCCAATATTAATATTCTTGAAGTTATTTGTAGAGCAAGAGGCACCTCATGTCGTTTTTCAAACCAACAGAGCTGCCCATCCTGGAAAAGAAGACTTTCTAATTTACTTTCCCACTTCTTCCTGAGGATACTCTTGTTGGCTGGTCTGGCATCCTGTGCCAAGAGTCTAACCGACAGAGTGGGGCTCGGGAGACCCCACGTTTGCCTGCCCAAGCACTTTCCCTTGCTGCGAATGGGCGGCCCTGCTCTTCTGCATGCCGAGTTGTGTTACTGATGACACAGAACAGTTAAGGGCATGTACTGTGAAGTCAGATGGACTCGTTTCTCATTCTGGCCTGGGCTCTGTGACTATAACCAAGTGATTCCTGAGGTTGGCTTTCTCAATCATCTGATCATGTAATAGCCTTTCTTTACCATCTGGTCATGTAATAGCACTGCCTCTCACGGGGTCCTGTGAGGACTGAGGGAGGTAACCTGCATAGCGCATCAGGTGTGAGCACACCCTCAACAAATTGGAGCTGTTCTAATGAAACTCAGGATGCTATATGTTATTTCCTAAGAAAAAAATGCATGGATGGCAAGTGAGGATAGTGTTAGACCCAGGTAGATCTCAAGAAGAGTCTGAAAAATGGGACAATGTTCTGTTCCTGATTAGATGTGGGCCACGGCCTCAGGTAAAGACATTTTCTCTATCCCTTCTTGGAGAATAGTGTATGATGATTTGCCAGAATCTGACAACATGGATACTTTGGAAGTTCTTGGAGCTTTATGTTTAAGTGTATGGGGTTTCAGTATCATTCTTTAAACAATGTCAAGTTAAAGGACCAAAGCTCGTTTCTGTTCTGGAAAGGGGAAAAGGAACAAGAAACCACTGATTCATCAGTTATTGAATGATAGGCCTATGTGTGTTTATACTCTGAATCTTGAAGCAAAATGTTGAAAGCAATCTCATATCGTTCATTATTTACAAACAGAAAAGGTCTTTGGCCCTGAGCGATCCCCCTTTGTAGATTTCCCCCATCTCTAGAGACTGCAGGGGAAGCAGAGTGAAATCCACACTCACGTGGGCTGGCCTGTGTGCTCTACTCCTTGGCTCAGTTTAGGGTCAGAATGAGTACTCAGAATTTTTGAGATTCCAAACATTGATCATTTGGGCACATTCAAATTGATCAGTTTGTTTCAGTCTACTTCTCATGAATAAATAATGAGAAAATATTTAAACAAAATGTGAGATTCTTTTGTCAGATATTTACTGAGTGCTACTGAGTGAAAATTAAAGGCACTAATTAGACATTGTTTGGACTTCAAGAACTGTACAGTCACCGTAAAGGTGAGGTGCATGAGTTGAAGACATTTTAAGAAATATACACATGAAGACATTTAAGAAATGTACACAGGAAAGTGTATATTTCAATTCAGTGTAGTAGAGAAAGAACACAAACACATGCATGACGTTTCAGGGGCAGAAGGATGGCATTTTCAGGATGGGAGCAAAGAACATTTCACGGAGTATGCATTGGATTTGAGCTTGCCCTTGAGGATCTGGACAAGAGGAAAAGGTAAGTTGCATGGCAGCAACGGGGAGGGATGTGGCACAGTCTGGGAGTGAAGAGCTGCCCATTTGGCTGGAGGGCAGGCAGGAAAAGTGGGTGAGAGAGGGTTTTGCTGGCAATAGTGAGTTTGGCTTTTAGGTTAAGGAATTTAGAGTCTATTTGTCAAACCACGAGGAACAACATCAACTTTTTGCACGTGAAAGTGTTAGGCCTGGAAATATTCCAGGTAACTGTTACAGCAGTGGTGCTCCATGAATGGAAGGGACTTGTGTTGGTCTGCTCAGGCTGCCTAACAAAATACGGCAGGCTGGGTGCTTAAAGGCAGACATGTATTTCATCACAGTTCTAGAGTCTGGATGTCCAAGAACAAGGTGCTAGCAGGTTGGTGTCTGGTGAGAGCTCCCTTTGTGTCCTTTCTCGCTATATGTCACATGACCTTTCCTCCATACAGAGAGCAGAGAGGGAGTGAGCCCTCAGGCATCTTTTCCTATAGGTTACTACTCCTATGAGATTAGGACCCCACTCTTTTGATCTCATTTTACCTTAACTACTTCGTTAGGGGCCCCACTCCAAATGCAGCCACACTGGGGGTTAGGACCTTAGCATGTGAATTCTGGGGGATACAGCATGCAGTCCCTAACAGGGTCTAAGGTCTAAGGCTGAAAACAGGGAAATCACTCAGTGGGGGGCTGTGATGGTCCGAGAAGAATAAATGAGATTGGGTGGGGGCATGGCAGGGAGGTGAGGGTAAGTCTGGAGGGACAACTCTGTGCAGGGCCATCTACTCTTGCACTTGCAGTGGGCACCTCTTTCTGGTCTTCTTCACACTTCTAACGTCCTGTGCCACTTCAGGTCTCTTAATCTGAGGGGCCAACTATGTGGTGTGTGCAGGAGAGGAGAGAACTAGAAGAGTGTTCCACTTCTCATGCTGTATTGAGAGTGGCAGAGGATGGAGACAGGGCTGAGCAGTTTATTTCTAAAGTTTTGTTTTGCTTTGCTTTGGACATAGGACCTCTCTACCTGCGGAGAGCTGTCTAGAGCCGCTACATCATTACACATGCAAGCTGTCCTCACAACAGGGGCAGCAAACTGTTTCTGTAAAAGTTCAGATGGTAAATATTTCAGGCTTTGTGAGCCAAGAGGCAATATTGAAGACATAATGTAGGTAGGTACTTAGGTAACAAGAGAGAAAACAAATCCCCACAAATTTTTTGTTGATAAAATTCGAAACATGATAATTGTGTACAGTGTTTTGTAATATAGGTCTCCTAAAGAGAAGAATGGAATTCTTCATGGGAGAAATAATATTTCACTTAGAGTTCAAAGTTTGTGTTCTCTGTCATCAAAATCAAAGACAAATGTTCATCTCTTAATGCTGATCTGGAAGGAGATATTACATATTTCACCTTTGAAAATGCTGTTTCACACAACCAGCTGCTGCCAAATACTGACATTAACTCATGAGCATGTGATTTTAACTGAGGATATCATCACTTGGAAGGCACATCTAGAATTTGATGAGATTCTTCTCTTGATAGGTGCTTTTAGTATGTCATGATACTCCAGATTTAATAGTTCCTATTGAAGGTTAAGTGGAAGCTCTTCAATTGCACACTTTAATTGATTTTCAAAAGAAAATTATTGAATGAATATTTTCAACATCATACAAAAGATTAATAGTCTAATAATCCACATGTACCTACATTCTAGAATTATCTAGATTTTGTCATGTTTACTTCACCTGTCATTTCCTTTTCCTTTTCTCTTAAAAACATTTGGGAGGCTGAGTGTGGTGGCTCATGCCTGTAATCCCAGCACTTTGGGAGGCTGAGGTGGGAGGATCACTTGAGGTCAGGAATTCGAGACCAGCCTGGCCAACATGGAGAAACCCCCTCTCTACTAAAATACAAAATTAGCTGGGCATGGTGGCAGGTGCCTGTAATCTCAGCTATTTGGGAGGGTGAGGCAGGAGAACTGCTTGAACCTGGGAGGTGGAGGTTGCAGTGAGCCGAGATCATGCCACAGAATTCCAGTCTGGGTGACAGAGGGAGGCTCTGTCTCAAAACAAACAAAACAAACAAAAAAACGTTTTGGAGCAAATCTCAGATATTACATCGCTTTAATTCCTACATAATTTAGCGTTCATCTCTAAAAAATATGGACTTTGTATGACTATTCTTATAAACCAGAAAAAATCTAAATACTTTATTTAGAAAATTTAATGTTTCTCTCTTGATGTCCAGCAGTGTAGGACTTGAGAGCAAGATCAAATCAGTTAAAAAAAAAAAAAATGTGGCACTCTTTTCTTTGCACATCTGAGTGTGGAAATGATCCATCCCATTACCTTTATATGTCTTTTTAAAACATAGCTTTTTATTATGAAATAATTATAGGTTCACAGGAAGTTGCATGGAAGTGTACAGGGAGGTCCAGAGTACCCTTCACCCAGCTTCCCCCCATGTTATTATTTTGATGTTGGTTCCATCCATGGAGCTTATTGGGATTTCACTAGCTATAGTATTGGTGGATGTGTGTGTGTAGTTCTATGCAATTTTATCACATATGTAACTTCATGTAACCATGACTGCAATCAAGATACCATCACTACAAGGTTCTCTTATGTTACCTGTTTATAGCCACACCTATGCTTCCATCTCTATCCATAACCCTTAACAACCACCAACCTATTCCCCATCTCTATAATTAGATTATTTCACAAACATTATATAAATGGAATCATGCAGTATTTATGCTTTTGAGATTGGCTTTCCTTGAGGTTCATAAAAATTGTTGTGAGAATCAATAGTTTTTTAAAATTGTTGAGTAGTAGTATTCCACTGTCTGGATGTCCCAGAGCTTATCAAACTATTCACCCATTGAACGATATTTGGTAGTTGTGAGTTTTGCACTTTTATGAATAAAGCTGCTATGAATATTCATGCTCAAATTTCTGTGAGAAAATAAATTTTCATTGTTCTGAAATGCCCAAGAATACAATTCTCAGTCATAAAATAAGTTCACTTTTATGTTTAAAAGAAATTGCCAAAGTATTTCCCAGAGGGTTATACCATTTTACATTCCCACAAACATTCTAGTTTCTCCATATGTTTTCTTGCACATTTGATATTGCATCATTTGAATTTTAGCTATTCTGATAGATGTGTGGTGATAGCTCCTTGTGGTTTTCATGTGCATTTCCATAGTGGGTAATGATGATGAAATATTTTTCATGTGCTTCTTTGTCATCTCTATGTCCTTTTCAGAGAGATATCTCTTAGTGTCTTTTGCTCCTTACTAATATAGATACATTTTTTTTTTAAGTTGAGATTTGAGAGTTCTTTAGATAGCCTAGCTACAAGTCCTTTGTGGGATATATGGTTTATAAAAATTTTATCCTATCCTGTAGCTTGTCTTTACATCCTTCCTAACAGGGTCTTTTGCAGAGCAAAAAATGAAATTTTGCTATGAACATGCAAGTTCATGGTTTCAGAAGTATTCCTTCTCTTCTATTTTCTGGAAGAGTTTGTGTAAAATTGTTGTTAAGTTTTCTTAATAATCTGGGCCCAGAGATGTCTCTTTGGGAAACTTTTAAATTACACATTCAATGTAATAATTTTGCTGAGGTCCAATTTATTATGTTTTTCTTTTATGGATTTTACTATGTGTAAGTCTAAGATATCTTTGCCTAGTGCCTGGTCCCAAAGACTTCCTCCTAGAAGTTTCATGGTTTTACAGTTTACATTTAAGTCTATGATCCATATTGAGTAGATTTTTTTTATAAAGTATTCTGTTTAGGTTGAGGTTCACATTTTGTTTGCCTGTGGATGTCAAATTGCTCCAGCACTATTTTTGAAAAGGTTTTCCCTCCTCTGTTGAACTATTTTGCTCCTTTGTCAGAAGTTAATTGGGCATATATGTATGTAAATCTCCTTCTGGATTTTTTATTCTCTTGTACTGATCTATCTGTCTATCTGTCCCTCCACCAATATCATGTAGTCTTGATTACTTTAGCTATATAGTAAGCCTAGTAACTTCTCCCACTTTATCCTACTTTTTCAACATTGATTTTGCTCTTTTTGGACCTCTCACTGTCCATATACATTTTCTATGTTGACAACAAATTTTTTCAAGGTTTTGATAGGAATTTCATTAGCTCAGCCTATAAATTTAGGGAGAATTGATATGTTTGCTGTGTTGTCTTCTAATCCATGCCTATGGTATGTCTATCCAAAAAATTTATGACTTTGATTTCCTTCATTAGCACTTTATAATTTTTATCATATGGCTTATACATGTTTTGTTAGAGTTATAGCCAAGAATTTAATTTTCTTTGAAGAGATTAAATTTTGGTTTCCATTTGTTTTCAGTAGATAGAAGTGCAGTTGATTTTTGTGTGTTGATTTTGTATCCTACAATCTTTTTTGTTTTTTTTTTCTTAATTGTACTTTAAGTTCTAGGGTACATGTGCACAACGTGCACGTTTGTTACATATGTATACATGTGCCGTGTTGGTGAGCTGCAGCCATTAACTCATCATTTACATTAGGTATATCTCCTAATGCTATCCCTCCCCCCATCCCCTCCCCACAATAGGACCCGGTGTGTGATGTTCCCCTTCCCGTGTCCAAGTGATCTCATTGTTCAATACCCACCTATGAGTGAGAACATGCGATATTTGGTTTTCTGTTCTTGTGATAGTTTGCTGAGAATGATGGTTTCCAGCTGCATCCACGTCCTTACAAAGGACACAAACGCATCCTTTTTTATGGCTGCATAGTATTCCATGGTGTATATGTGCCACATTTTCTTAATCCAGTCTGTCACTGATGGACATTTGTGTTGATTCCAAGTCTTTGCTATTGTGAATAGTGCTGCAATAAACATACGTGTGCATGTGTCTTTATAGTAGCATGACTTACAATCCTTTGGGTATATACCCAGTAGTGGGATGGCTGGGTCATATG
>NW_016806818.1:175507-217372 GCF_001698545.2 Rhinopithecus bieti
GTTGGTCTATTCAGGGATTCAACTTCTTCCTGGTTTAGTCTTGGGAGAGTGTAAGTGTCCAGGAAGTTATCCATTTCTTCTAGGTTTTCTAGTTTATTTGCGTAGAGGTCTTTATGGTATTCTCTGACAGTAGTTTGTATTTCTGTGGAGTTGGTGGTGATATCCCCTTTATCATTTTTTATTGCGTCTATTTAATTCTTCTCTCTTTTCTTCTGTATTAGTCTTGCTGGCATTCTATCAGTTTTGTTGTTCTTTTCAAAAAACCAGCTCCTGGATTCATTGATTTTTTGGAGGGTTTTTTGTGTCTCTATCTCCTTCAGTTCTGCTCTGATCTTAGTTATTTCTTACCTTCTGCTAGCTTTTGAATGTGTTTGCTCTTGCTTCTCTAGTTCTTTTAATTGTGATGTTAGGGTGTCAATTTTAGATCTTTCCTGCTTTCTCTTGTGGGTGTATCCTGCAATCTTACTGAACTCATTTATTGATTCTATGAGTTTTTAAAAACACATCTTAAGATATCTGCACAGACAATCATGTCATCTGCAAGTAGAGACAGTTTTATTTCTTTCTAGTCTGTGCATGTTTTTTTTTGTTTTGTTTTTTGTTTTCCCTTTGGCTCACCTTATTGCACCTGCTTAGTACTTCTAGGACTATGTTAAACAAGAATGCTGAGACATCCTTGCATTGCTCCCAATCTTAGAGGAAAAACATTCAGTTTCCACTATTAAAATAATATTAGCCGTAGTATTTTGTAGATGCTCTTTAAGAGGTTGAGGAATTTCCTTTCTTTTCCTAATGTACTAAAAGTTTTAAAAATTGTGAATTGATGTTGAGTTTTGTCATTCTGCATCAACTGATATGAGCATATAATTTTTTTCCTGTTAATATGGTAGATTACATTGATTGGTTTTTGAATAATGAACCAGTCTTGCATTCCTGGGATAAACCTCACTTAGTCATTGTGCACGCATTTTATATTTATTATTGAATTTTATTTACTAATATCTGATTAAGAATGCTTCCATCTATATTCATGAGTGACATTGGTCAATGTTTTCTTTTTTGTACTGTGTCTGGTTTTAGTGTCAGCACAATAGTATTGTTATAAGTGAGTTGGGAAGTACTCCCTCTTATTTTCTGGAGAGGATTAGGCATACTGGTGTTCTTCGAACATTTGATAGAACTCTTGAGGGAAACTCTTGAGAAATGCCTATTTCTGGACAGTTTTAAAAATTACAAATTCAAGTTCTTATATATAGAGGCAATAAAATTATCTGTTTCTTACTGGGTGAACTGCAGTTAGTTTGTACTGTTTAAGAAAATTGTACATTGCATCTCTGTTGTTAAATTTATATGTGTAGAGTTGTTCATAGCATGATTTCAGAAGTGTTTCCTTCTCTTCTCTTCTCTGGAAGAGTTTGCGTAAAATTGTTGTTAAATTTTCTTAATAATCTGGGCCCAGAGATGTCTGTTTGGGAAACTTTTAAATTACACATTCAATTTAATAATTTTAGGACTATTTAAGCTATCTGTTTCATCTTGGTTGAGTTTTGGTAGCTAGAGTTTCCCAGGAATTGGTGATTTCTTCTAAGTTGTTTAATTTATAAGTATAAAGTTGTTAGCAGTATTTCCTTCTTATACTGCAGAATCATTTGTAATTTCATTTGTTTAATTCCTGATATTGGTGATTTGTGTCTTCTCTTTTTATTTTTGTCAAATTGCTTAGAGGTTTGTCATTTTCACTAATTTTTCCCTGAAGAATCATTCTTCTCCATTAATTTCCTCTATTGTTTTTCTGCTTTCAATTTCATTGACTTCGCTTTATCTTTATTATTTATTTACTTTTGCTTGCTTTTGATATATTTTGCCTTGCTTTTTCCTATTTCATGAGATTTCAATTTAAGTTCAACTTAGATTTTTGATTTGAGATCTTTCCATTTCGTTAGAAGGACTTGGGGCTGTAAGTTTCCCTCTCAATACTACTTAAGCTCAATCTCCAACATTTTGATATGTTGTCTTTTTTTTTTTTTTTTTTTTTTTTTTTTTTTTTTTTTTTTTTTGAGACGGAGTCTTGCTCTGTCGCCCAGGCTGGAGTGCAGTGGCCAGATCTCAGCTCGGAGTGCAGTGGCTGGATCTCAGCTCACTACAAGCTCCGCTTCCCGGGTTCACGCCGTTCTCCTGCCTCAGCCTCCCGAGTAGCTGGGACTACAGGCGCCCGCCACCTCGCCCGGCTAGTTTTTTTTGTGTTTTTTAGTAGAGACGGGGTTTCACCGTGTTAGCCAGGATGGTCTCGATCTCCTGACCTCGTGATCCGCCCGTCTCGGCCTCCCAAAGTGCTGGGATTACAGGCTTGAGCCACCGCGCCCGGCCTGATACGTTGTCTTTTAATTTTCATTCAGTTGTAATTGCTTTTAAAAATTTCTTATGGACCCGTCTTTGATTCATGGATTATATAAAAGTGTGTTATTTAATTTCCAAGTGTTTGGGAATTTTCCTTTTATCTTTCCATTATTTGTTTCTAGTCTTATTTTATCATGGTAACAGAATGCACTCTGTATGACTCAATTATTTTACATTTGGTAAGATTTGTTTTATGACCCAACATTCTTAATAACATTATATGGGCACTTTAAAAGAATGTGCATTTTGGCTGGGCATGGTGGTTTACACCTGTAGTCCCAGCACTTTGAAAGGCCGAGGCAGATCTTTTGAGGTCAGGAGTTCAAGATCAGCCTGGCCAACATGGTGAAACCCATTTCTATTAAAAATACAAAAACTAGCAGGGTGTGGTGCACTGCACAAGATCGCACCACTGCACTCCAGCCTGGGTGATGGAGTGAGAGACTGTCTCAAAAACAAACAAACAAAACCAAAATAAACAAACAAAAAGAATGTGCATTTTGCTGTTCCTAGATGATGTCCTATAAATGTCAGTTAAATCCTTTCAGTTGATGGTGATGTTGAGTTCCTGAGAGGGAGGTGTTTAGGCTCTCAACTACAATTCGTTTATTTCTCCTTTCAGCTCTATTAGTTGAAGCTCTGGCATTTGATGCATGTAGATTTAGAATTGCTATATATTCTTGGTAGATTGATGTAAAGTCCATCTTTTTAATGTTCTTTTCTCTGACATCTACTTTAATGTATCCACTTTTGCTCTCAAAAAATGTATGTCTGTATGATATACCTTTTTCATCTTTTTTACTATGAACCGACCTATGGTGTTTGCATTAAGGGAGTTTATATGTAGACAGCATATATTTGGGTTGTGTCTTTTTAAAATCCGCTGTGCCAACCTGTTTGCTTTTATTGGTGTATTTAGGGCATTTGAATTTAAAGTAATTATTGATATGGTAGGGCTTAGGTCTGATTTTTTATTATTTCTCTTTTGTTTGTTCTTTTTTTTTTTTCATTTTCTCTTTTTTATTTCTTGCTTTTCTGTGTGGTACTTGAGCCCTTTGTTAGAATTCCATTTTGATTTCTTCATAATGTTTTTGAGTATATTACTTTGTATAGCTTTTTTCTTGTTCTATATTACCATGTACATACATAACTTATCACAGCTTACTGGTGTTGGTGTTTGATCACTTTGAGTAATGTGTAGATCTTACTTCCACACAGGTCCTTTACCCTCCCTAGTTTTAAAATATAAATTGTCACTGGGCACGGTGGCTCACGCCTGTAATCCCAGCGCTTTGGGAGGCCGAGGTGGGCGGATCACGAGGTCAAGAGATTGAGACCATCCTGGCCAGCATGGTGAAACCCCGTCTCTACTAAAATACAAAATTAGCTGGGTGTGGTGACATGTGCCTGTAATCCCAGCTACTTGGGAGGCTGAGGCAGGAGAATTACTTAAACTTGGGAGGCGGAGGTTGCACTGAGCCGAGATGGTGCCAGTGCCCACCAGCCTGGCAACAGAGTGAGACTTTGTCTCAAAAATAATAATAAATAAATAAAAATTTAAAAAATAAATATAAATTATCTTAAGTATTCCCTGCACATATAATGAACACCACATCAGATGGTGTTATAAGTTTCACTTCAGCCATAAAATATTACTAAAGTAACTCATTAAATGATAGTCTACTATATTTGTATTTTTTACCCTTTCCTTTGTTCTTTTTCTTTCTAAAATTTTCAGCCCTCTTTTGTTATCATTTTCTTTCTGTTTGGGGAATTTCATTTAGTCAGTAACAAATTTTCTTAGTTTTTCTCTGTGTGAGAATTTCCTGTTCATTCATCAAGGATAGTTTGTCCACATATAGAATTGACGGTTGAGAGCTTTTTGCTTTCAGCATGTGAAGACTGTTGTATTACTTCTTTCTGGCCTCCGTAGTTTCAGATGAGAAATCTGGTGTCATATGAATTGCTGTTCGTTTATAAGTTATGTATTATTTCTCTTTGATTGTTTTTAACTCTTTGGTTTTTAGAAATTGATTATGATGTGTCTTTGTATAGTTTTGGTTTATCATATTTAGGTTTTTCTCAGCTTTTAAAATCTTTAGGCTTCTGTATTTTATTAAATTTGGGAAGTTTTTTGTCTCATACTCCTTAGTCCTATCCTTGGGGAGTTCAGTAATACGAATGGTAGATCTTGGTTTTAAAGTCTGTTTTCTCTCTGCTGTTCATACTGAATAAATTCTATTGGTTTGTTTTCAAGTTCACTGAGTGTGTCATCCATCATCACTACTCTACTAATAAATCCGAGTACTTTAAAAACATTTTGGTTATTATATTTTTCAGTTTGTAATTTTATTTGGTTCTTTTTTATAACTTCTTTGCTGAAATTTCATATTTGTTTTGAGATAATTTATAACTGATTGTTAAAACATTTTTATGATGGCTGGTTTAAAATCCTTGTCCAATAATTCCAACTTCTAATTCATCTCTGTATTTGTGTCAGTTAATTGTCTTTTCTCATTGAAGTTGTGTTCTATCGGTTTTTGGTATGATATGTGATTTTTGATTGCATCCTGGACATTTTGTTTATTATGTTAGGAGACCGTCATCTGATTGAAATCTTCTGTTTTAGCAGGCAGTCACCCTGTTTAAGTTTGGTATGTACATTGTGGCCTGCTATTGGCTCTAGTTTTATATCAGTTTAGTTTTCAAAATGCTTGCAATGCTTTTCTGGTCTGACTCATTCTTCTGGCACTTCTGGGGGCCCCTTTCAATCTCTGTTGGTGCTGCCCTGGAGAGATGGAAGGCACCTCTCTGGGTTGCCTTGTGTTGCTGGCTTACCTTCTGTTACTGGGGTATAGAAGCTCAGGAGCTGCTGGTCCTTGGCCTCCTTATGCAACTGGGCAGAGGGCAGGGCAATGCAGGGTGTTACTGATGCTAGCCTTGCAGGTGAAGTGGCCTACTGGTTCCCTGGTTCTGAGCAGAAGTTGTGGGTTCCCATCAGGACTCTCTTAGGCTTCCCCTTTCCCAGGTGTTTTGTTTTGTTTTGTTTTTGCTAGTAAGAGCAGGCTATAAATGCTTTTTAATCTATGCCTGTTGGGGGTCAGAATTGCAGGCCTGTCATGGCTGACCCCTTAGGACACCTAGGGAACCTTGACTCTTAAAATCCCTAGTTAGTTCACTTTCTCCTTTTCAGGGTTTAGAGTTCTTCTTCTTCTTTTTAAAATCATTGTCTGTTTTATAATTTGCGGGGTTATTTAGTTGCATTTAGAGGAGATAGTAGAGAAAAGTATATACTATCTTGTTCCAGATCCCAAAAGCTTAAATGGATTTTGAAATTAGATCAGTTTTTCACACTTGGTGATGAAGTGCAAATATTGCTGAGACAATTACAGTTTGAGCTAAATATATATGTATATCCACTGTGTATTTGTGTGGAAATGGAGAGCTAATAACTTATGTTAAATTTTAACAATACAGGAAGTATGTAAAGTATATTGACATTACTTGTGATTCAACATTAGTTGTTGACAAAATGAGTTTATTACACTGTAAGTGTTAAGTGCTGTTTTGTCTTTTAAGTTGAATTAATTAAGAAACATGATCAAATCCGTAGCAAAAGCTAATTTCCAAAACCATTCAGTGTTTGATGATAGTGGTCAAGGGTGTTTCTACCAATGACTGAAAACACAAAAACCATTCCTAGCTCGGGCCATACTCCAACAGGCAGAGGCCTTTGTCTGCCTATTTCTGCTCTGCAACAACTTTTTCCAGTGCTATGCTGGTAAGTGTTTAACAGTTAGGTCTCTGGGGAAGAGAAGCCCTGGTTGGTAGGGCTTACTGGTTTCTGTGGTGGAAATACTCCCACCAGGGCTGATCTCAAGCTGCCGACACAAAGTCACTGAATGAGGGGTTGTGAGAGGTTGTGCACCATTGGCTCTCTCAAGCAGCTGCAGGCAGGCTTCAGCACACCATGGCCTGTGAAGACCTTAGGAGGCTCTGTAAGGAAACTTCACCTTCTATGCCACACACATTGAACTGCTGCAGTGGGCATCATATTTGGATAATTGTTCACCTGGAGCACCCCCACCTTTTAAAAACATGCATACATACGGAAACGTTGCTTTCTGCACGATTTCATTCTAATGGAACAGAACAGGGGAAAAAATAAAACAGATTTTTACTTTTCTGCACTGGCCCAAAAAACTGGTTCAATCAATCCCACTCTTTTCTTTATAAGCAAATGTTTACTTTTGGAATGACAAGCCCTGCACCCTGTGTAGTAGTTAATACCATTCATTAAATGATGTTTTTTTTACGTTATTTGCAGAGGCATTAGCCTGGCTTGGGTTTCTGATTCTTGTTTTAAATATCTTTGTGGTGGCATTTGTTAATATATCAGTGATAAAGCAATCCGCTCCTTTCCAAGTTAAAGCTGTGTAGTCAGCTGTTTGCTTCCTTGCCTGTGAATAGACACTATACCACCACATGGCCCGCTGGGGCATTCTCTCGTGGAAGATGTTTCTATAACTGTCTCTCTGCAAATACTTCCCCATTCCTGAACTTTCCTGCCTCTGCCCTGTGGCCCATCACCTGCACCCCTCTCTGGTACTGGCCACTGTATCCAATACCCCAGAGGATAGGCCAAGTGGGGTACTGGACACTTCCTGTGCCTTCCTGCCCAAATCAAACTTACCTCTCTGGTGTCTCAGACCACTGGGGCCTCCATGGCAGAGAAAGTATCCAGGACCAAGGGCCAAGGACAAAGGGCTCTCTGCCTCCAAGGTAACTGTATGATTTAAAAGAGAACCTCTGATCTTGGTGGTTTATCTTGGAGTGGCAGAATGTCTGGGACTTGACAGGTTAGTGACACAGCTCCTTCCATCAGAGTTCTCAAAGCAACTGGGACTTCAATTGCCCACAAGGCTGATCTGAAACTTGGCGCAAACAATTCAGTAAAGTGAAGGTGTCTTCCTTCGCCTCACTGAAAACTGCCTGCCTCATGGGACCAAAACAGAGCTTGGTCCTAGTAACAAGGAGGTTGTCTTTTACCCCCAGGCTGCCGCTCACCCAGGATGCTGCCAGCTGTTCCAGGTCATCTTTTTATTTTGGGGAATGGGGCAGAGCCCCATCTGTGGGACAGGGATTTACAAGCTGTCTACTCAACCCCTTTGTTATCCCCTCTTCAAAATGCTGAGAGGCTCTCTTTGGTGTAGGTGGGGAGACAGTGGTGGGCATGACAGGGAGGCCTGGGAGTCCTCACGGGTGACTGCCAGTGATGCACCATCCCACCCTTAGCTATGGCTACCTCCCTGGGGGGCTGGTGATTGACGTGTGTAATTGGAGAGTCCTTTATTGTTCTTGAGGGTGTATTGCCCAGAGGGAATCTTCCCAGAAAGAAGTGCCACACTCCTTGGGAAGGATCAGTGATTTAGTTCCTAATGATTTAGTTCATCCTGTTCTTTTCAGAAGAATATGGGCCAGAGGGAAGGGGAAGAGGGGCACAGAGGGGATGGGATGCCTGAGTCAAGTGCTGCTCAGAGCTGGCAGAAGACAGACAGAAAAGCTCTGGTTGGCTCATCGCATGGCTTCTGGCAAGCCTCTGGAGGAGCAAAAAGCTATTTCAGCAATAACTTCACTAGAGGACTACTGGATGGAGAGCACATTCCCTAGGAGGATGGTAGCTGTACCTCCACTCAGCGGACCCTTGTTTCAAAAGATTCAGCTTTTGTTTAATTGAAACAGATCCTTGACTCAATAGAATCACAGCTTCTTTCTCTAGCATTTACTACACTAAAGTTTCAAATAGCAGAAAGGTAGAATGAGATTTAATGGAAAAAGAAAGAGAGATTTGCTTTCTGAGAGGCGTGCAATCACCAGTATTTTCAGCACCTTCTATGGTTTCTTTCATATAACTGTGTGTGGAGATTTCTTATTCAGAACAATGATTCTGAGGCATTGCAGGATCCTAATTTATCAAGGGAAAGCTGAATCATACTCGGAGTACTGTGTTTAGGAAAGAGAGCTGACTTTTATGAGAGCCTCCTTTGAGGTGGGAGCTTTGCCTGAAGTTCTCATTTAATCTTCACTATCTCAGTCAGCTCAGGCTGCCATAGCAAAATACCATGAACTGCGTGACTTACACAGCAGACATTTATTTCTCAGAGTTCTAGAGTCTCAGAAGTCCAACCAAGATCAAGATGCCGACAGATGTGGTATCTGGCATGGGGCCCTTCCTGCCTTGTGGCCACCTTCTTGCTGGGTCCTCCTATGGCAGAAAGCAAGCGAGCTCTGGTCTCTCTTGGTATGAGGCCACCAGCCTCTCCCTATCAGGACTCCACCCCGATGACCTCATTTAACTTTCATTACTTCCTAAAAGTCCTGTCTCCAAATATAGTTGCAGAGAGGGGGTCAAGGCTTCAATATTCGAATTTTGGGGATATGATTCAGTCCCTAGCACTCACCTTGGAGGTAAACTGTATTTTTAAAAAAAGTTGCAGAAGAGGAAACCAGGGCCCAGAGAGATGAAGCAGTGTGCTCAGCCTCCCATCACAAAGCAGCGGCTGGGTTGGCTCTGACCAGAGCGCATTCTCTCAGGGCACCCTGCTGTGCCCAGACATGGGGCTGCTTCCTGAGGATGGGCACAGTGAGGGCTGCCTTCAGGATGTCACTCACTTTGCTCTAACAAAAGCTGGAACTAGCCTGAAAGCATGAATGACCCTACACTTAATAGAGGGCAGGCACAATTTTCTTCCTCTCAATGGAGTTTGGTGAGTTGAAAGGCAAAATTCTGAAAACGCTCGTAGTTCTCTTTGAAAAACAATGCCCAATTGTGGGTTCCATCCATTACTAAGGTGGGTCCTTAGAAGGAGAGGTGCTAAGATGCTCACCATATATCCCATGTCTTAGTCCCTTTGTGCGGCTATTATAAAGTACCCAAGACTGGGTAACATATAAAGAAGAGAAATTTATTTCACACCCTAGTTCTAGAGTCTGGGAAGTCCATGAACAAAGTATGAGCTTTGGTATTTGGTGAGAGCAGCTCTCTGCTTCCAGGATGGCCCCTTGCTGCTGTGTCCTCACAGCATGGAAAGGGTGGAAGAGCAGGATGCAACTTCTCTTTGAAGCCTCTTTTATAAGTATACTAGTCCCATTCATGACAATGCAGCCCTTATGACTGAATTAACTCCCCAAATCCCCTACCTCCTAATACTACCATCATGGGGGAAAAGTTTCAACATGAATTTCTGAGGGGACACACATTCAAACCCTAGCACTGCGCAATAAGAAATTTCCACTTAAATGGATGTAAATGGTCTCAAAGGAAAGCATGCAGTTTCTTTAGCGTTAGCATTTATGGAGTTATTTTATTTATATTTTTAATTTTTGAGATGGGGTTTTGCTCTGTAGCCCAGGTTTAATTGCAGTGGTATGATCACTGCTCATGGCAGCCACAGACTCCTGGGCTTAAGTGATCCTCCCAAGTATCTGGGACCACAAGTTGTACCACTACACTCGGCTAATTAAAAAAATTTTTTTTGTAGAGGCATGGTCTTACCATGTTGCCCAGGCTTATCTAGAACTCCTGGCCTCAAGTGATCCTCCTGCCTTGGTCTCCCAAAGTGCTGGGATTAACAGGTGTGAGCCATCACACCCAGCCTGGAGTTATTTTCTAAAAACATATAATCCTCTCATGAATTCTGAGAGGTGATTAATATCTCCATTTTCCTGAGAGAAAGCAGAGGCTCCCCCAGGTGAATGACGTGAACAGTCGTAAGAACTAGGGATGGAACCAGGGTGTCAACTCAGGTTGCCAACTGGAAGGTGCTTACCTGTGCTGTGTTATTCTCCAGCCTCTCGGGGTGTCAGGGGTGTCAGAGTGCAGCTGTCAAAACATCACCCACGCTGATTCTGCCTTTACTTTTAGTCATTTGTTTACTTCCCTCATTAAGCATGTATGAAGCACCTACGGTGTGTAGTGCTGTTCTGGGCGCCGGAGATAAGGGAGTGAGTAGAATGGCACTGTTGCCTGATCTCAGGTGTGATTTCCTTCCAGGAGGCAGGCGTGGCAGGGGCCTGGTCACGTGAGCCTTCGAAGCAGGCCCAGTGTGGCTATTTTCCCTATTTTATTTAATTTTATCTTATTTATTTCATACATTTTAGGATAAATGCCCAAAACCAGGCTGCTTAAGTAGGTAGTGCCGCAGAAGAAGGAAATCATAAAGACTGAGTGGCCATACATTTGCAGGATTTGCTGCTGTAATCAAAAAAAATGTAGCTAATCTGACACACATTTCAGGATGTACATAGTCATTATTGTGCAGCATGGTAATCAGGCCTGAGTGATCAGCAGTTAACCAGAATCACTATAATCAGTGGCTTTTACAATCATCTTCCAAATGTTTTTCCTTATCTCATTAGGTCTCTAGCACTCAGATCTGGTGTCACTCTAGCTTTGCTGGTACAATGTGTGGCTCACACATGGACATGCAGTATGAAAAGGCCCAGCCCTTCATCTCTGCTCTTTCAGCTGGGTCTTCCTGGGCCTGGTGAACCTGCTCTGGCCCCTGCTCCACCTCCCCCTGTACCCCATGATTCCCCACGTTCTTCCCCCCGACCATCAAGACCGCCTTCAAGGCCTCATCCCAAGGTCGATGCTGCAGGAAGGAGAGGCATCTGGGACTGTGGACCTAATGCCACCCTCTCCATCTTTGGGAGAGTCCTGGGCAGGGACTGGGGTGAGAGGAGTGCCACTCCAGCTTCCTTGGCTCTCAGATCCAGGCACACAGAAATCTTGAAGTGATTTTAGGTGTAAGGAGGATTTTCCAAAAATCCTCCCCTTAAACCAGACATTCCTTTAACAAGACACAAAGCTTCCATTTAATGATTAGAGATAAAAATCTGAAGGCGCAAATGCCTGGAGAATTACCACACTGGCTGGAAAGGGGTCGAGTTCCAGGATAAATATATTGCTTTGATTTAGAGAGGAGGAGGAGTTAGGAAGCAGAAGGCCCCGGGAGACAGGAGAGGGCAGGGGACGTGCCTCTGAGGAGGGAAGGAGGAGGATGTAACTTGGAGGCCCTGAGATGAATGTCCCGGCTCTGCCTCAGGTGCCTGCCTTTCCGGATCTGTTCTAGGATGATGAGAGTTTTTGGGGAAATGTCTGTTCTTTGGGTCCTGTGATGGTGGTCACCTCCATCCTGAGACCACTGTGACAAGGGATTCTTCAGGGAAAAAGATGACGTGCGTCATTAAAGTGAGGCTAGCTTGGTCAGGCATTGCATTTCAGGGCAATTCTTGGATGCTGGGGGTGGAGTCAGAGGCGTAAGGCTAAAGGTTGAATCACTTTAAGCCACCCACATAGAACGATCCTTGCCAGAGGTAGACCCCTCCAGCCCTTCCACCTGCTGGATGGGTGTGGTTTGGGACAGCTTCTCTGGTGGTGGCTCTGCAAGCCCAGGACACCAGGGCACCAGCCTGGGCCATCCACATCCCTGTGGAGCCTGAGGGAAGCCGACACCCGGACCACGGCCACCCTGGGCAACCTGCCCTTGGATTTGCTAGGAATGTGGGAGTGATGAGAGCCAAACTGTAAGTTTCTAAGGAACCTGGAGAAGCAAACCCAGAGGCCCCCGGTTCGCTTTCCTCTAATCAGGGCCCTATCTGTGTAACAGAGTTACAGACTTCAGGATTAGGCTGATTACTGCGGGTGGCTACACACCCAAACAGAAACGAAAGACAGATGGCTCACTGGGAGTCAGAGTTCTTTCTCACACAATATTTAATGTCAAACAAAGTAAAGACAAAAAAAAAAAAAGTAGGATCCACATTCATCTGGCATTGCACATTCTCTTGTCATGATTGTTTTGGTTTCCTGGATTTCAGTGGGAGACTGTTCTTATTTGGGACAGGACGCTAAATGCTGTCATTGAAGACACATTTCACTACAAAGTGCTGTTCCTGAGCACAAAGAAAAGCACTGGTCTCTCTAACAAGCTGAAGTTCTCAGAGCCGTTGAACACAACTTCTCCCACCATGTAGAACAGCATGTGCTTCTTATAAAATTGTGCCCATTATCAAGTTTATAAATTAACAAATAAATATCACATTCATTTATGTATCATGTGAATACACACATCAAATATTTTATATCTGATAAGGAGCTTTTCTCCATTAGAAAAAGGGTGGAGGCTGGTCTACATGCCAGGGCTTTCAGTCTGTAGTTGAGAATTCCATTCGTGGCCCAGATCCTGACTGCAGGCTACTGGCCGGCCTCTTCCAGGCCTCTTTCTCCATTGGTGGAGGGAGCAGCAGTCACTTGTGCAGTGGTAGGGGCCTGCCAATCATCTCACACATGTTCCTTCATGCTGCTCTTGAATTAGGCCATATGTAGATTTAGGATCTATAGGGGGAGTGGGCCTGTGTGGTCTGAGAAAGCCCCATCTCACCTCAACTGTACACACTCAGTTACTTACCGGTTCCCAGAGTCAGGCCTGTTGGTAAGGATAACAACACTGCTTGACGTGAATTTGATTATCTGGGCCTGTGGACGATTCATAAATGGACATGTCTCTACACTTTCCATCGGCTTGCACATCTCCCCATCAGCCCCACCTGCAAACCGTTGCCGTGGTGTTTCTTCCCAGCCTTGTCACCACAGGTGGGGCCCTCTCTCCCATTGCTGCAGGCCTCCTCAGCCCTCCACCAGTCTACACCATCAACTCACATCTCAAGGGGAATGGTAACACTTCTATTTAGCACTCACAACTTAAACCACCTACTGTTCCAAATGCTTCTCATTCACTCATTCCATGTGCACAAAAACTCTGTAATGAGGATGCCATTATCGTCCTTTTTTTGCAGATAAGAGGAACGCTGAGAGCTCCACCGTTTTCCGTAGGTCCCACTACTCGTCAGAGTCACAGAGCAAAGCTGCATACCTGAGTGCCAGACACCAGCCCCTCTCCACCGGCACTGCATTGAGGGTGAGCTTCTTAACAGGTGGTGCAAACATGAATGCTGTCCACCTGCGAGTCCCAGCTATACCTCAGAGCAATCTGGGAGCCTTTATAAATAAGAATGTCTCAAGTCCACATTCGATTTGGTAGATCAGGGAGTCTCCTCAAAATTCCTTCAGTGCTTTGAAGGTGAAGCCAAGTTTGGGGACCCTATCTCATGCAGCATAATCCTGCCCGCACCCAAGGCATGTGGTGAATGTTCACTGAGAGAAATGCACAGTGTGTGTGTACATGTGCGTGTGTACGCATGTGGTTTGTGTGCATGTGTGCCGTCTGTGTATGCATGTGCTGTGCGTATACATGTGTGCTATGTATATGTGTGCCATGTGTGTATGTGTGTGGTATGTGTATGCATGCCATTTGTGTATGCATGTGCTGAGTATACACACGGGTGCTGTATGCGTGCAGTGTGTGTATGGGTGCAGTGTGTGTATACATACATGCATGTGGGCCTGTGACTTACTCAGCAGAGGAAGCCTGACCACCAGTGGCCTCAGATGGATACGAGTTTGTGGGTATGGAAGACAAGCCACAGAGGTGTGACAGCTGTCACTGGCTGGTCTTAACAGCTATGGAAAAGTTGACATGTAACTCCTGAATTTTAGAAAAACTTAATTTAAATCAAAAATAACTAATCAAAACATCTAAGTGGAAGACAAATTTCTTCCAAAGCTCATGTTTCCAATCTTGTGGCTTTCTTAGTTATGGCACTCCACCTGCAGGTGAGAATGTGATAGGCTGAGGGGGACTCCTACCCCCACGACCACGGTGACATCCACAACCCAGAGGCACCTGGCCGGCGGAGCCCCAGAGGCGGGAGAGGGAGGCCTCAGAACCAGGAGGTCAGCTGCGTCACTGCTGTGTCAAATCAGGATTCAAACACTTTTAATCGGTGCACTGCTTTGCTGGTGGCCCCGGTACCTGCTCTGTCTGGCCTCTTAGCAGGACTGGCCCTCCCCAGGGAGTGAGGGACTCCACTGCTCGCCCCCACCCACACCCCCTGCCAGAACCGAGGAAGGGCATTTTAATATAAATTCCTGCTCCCTGAAAGCTTCCAAAGCTCACATCGTTTTCTCTCACATCAGAGCAAAAAAACTGCAAGTGAAAAATCCCAGGGTAGCAACTGTAAGGGATTAATTTCCCCTCTCTTTTGGCCTTCCCGCCTCCTCTAAGGGTTAAGAATGTGGAGGAAGAATCTCTAGACTTGGTGTCTGTGCTTGGTGGGAACTATTAAATTACGGCGGGATGTTTCTGATTAGAGCGAAAGCCATGCCTGTGCGCGGCCCCGAGAGCCACATGTGCCCGGCTGGCTGCCCCAGCCCCACACTTGCTCGTGGGGCCCCTCCGTGGCACCGACGCCGTGTGGGTTTTTTATGTTGAGCACAAGGATGAGAGCTCGTGCTGGCAAGGGAGAAGGAAACAGGCAATAAAACGGAGAGCTGAGCGGCTTACTGGAGCCAGGACGCTGGGGTCGGCTTAATTGCTCTGAAATGAAAAAGATTCGGGGGTTTTCGTGAAATCCCATAGGCACACTTGCCAAGCCTCAAATATTAGGTTGAATTACAGTTTCTAATCCCTCCCCTCCCCTAGTCCTGTGCCTTATTTCTCCTGGAGGTTTTGTCCCCAGCTTCGGGGCCTGAGAGGGGAAAGGTTGACAGGAGCGGGTCTGGGCTCCACCGTGAGCACAGAAACACTGGCGCCGAGGCACTCCTCGGGACCCCCCGGGGCTGCGGGGCCCTACGGGGACAGCCCCAGGCCCGGAGCTGCAGAAACACCCAGACCCCGTACCTCCTGGAACCACGCGTCCATGTGCACAGACATTCCTTGGGGGCAGGCTCCTGTCCTTTAACAGAATCTCAAAGGAGTCTTCAAAAACAAAAAGTTTACAAGCACTGATAGGGAAAACAGAAGGATGATAACACAGAGAGGGACTTTCCCGGGAGAGGACGGCTTCCAGGGACTGAGAAAGTATGGGCAGGTGGGCTGGGCGGGGCGCCGTCGGGGCAGGGCTGGCGCGGGGAGTCCCCAGACCCCCCAGCCGTGGGAAGCACCTCCCCCATTGACGCCGGGCAGGACACCGGCCAGGCTGGGGAGGCAGCACAAGGGCCGGNTTTCTTTCTTTCTTTCTTTCTTTCTTTCTTTCTTTCTTTTCTTTCTTTCTCTTTCTTTCTTTCTTTTCTTTCTCTTTCTTTCTTTCTCTCTCTCTCTTTCTTTCTTTCTTTCTTTCTTTCTTTCTTTCTTTCTTTCTTTCTTTCTTTCTTTCTCCTCTTTCTTCCTTTCCTTCTTTCTTTCTCCCTCCTCTTCCTCCTCCTCCTCCCCCTCCTCCTCCTCTTCCTCCTCCTTCTTCTTCTTCAGATAGGCTCTCACTCTGTGGTTCAGACTGGAGTGCAGTGGCGTGAACAGGGCTCTCACTGCACCCTTGAACTCCCAGGATCAAGTGATCCTCTGTCCTCCCCTTCCCCAGTAGCTGGGCCTACAGGCACATGCCACCAAGCCCTGCTAATTTGTAAATTTTTGTTGCCATGTTGCCCAGGCTGGTCTCAAACACCTGAACTCAAGTGATCCTCCCACGCTGGCCTCTGAAAGTGCTGGGATTACAGGTGTGAAGCACCTCTCCTTGGCCAGTGCTAGATTTTCTGGTTCTTGGTTTACAGAGCAGGTGACTGAGGGTGAGCTGAATTCGGAGACTTGCTCATCCCTCATACTCACACCTGTGATGAAGCTCGCGGTGTCTTCCCTGACAGGACATTTATTTGCATTGCTTTTAGGCGGGGGCTCTGTGACCCTGTCTCAGGCACGCCTGCCTGAGCCAGGGTCCTGATTCCAGTCTCCTCACCTCCTGATTCTTCTTGCCTTCCTGAGGGTCTGCCTGGCTTCCTGTCTGTCTGTGTGCAATTGTATGTACAGGTCCTCTCTAATGACCCTCTGTGGGCTTTCTGTGACTTTGGTGGTGGGTGTAGGGTGCGCTGTTGTGAGAGTAGGCTGCTTTAGAAGGAACAGTGCCAGGCATTCAGGATGCCCTGTCCCCCGAGGAATAGCAAGGGCCCACCCACCCCATCAGGAAGCACCTCTGTGGCTGACAGATGGAAGCTGGAATCTTGAGGCACACGATCTTCATGGATGTGTAGGGGCCATCAGTTTCCAAGTACCTGGTGGTCTACCGTGAGAACAGCAGTGGGTCCTCAGGGCAAGAAGAAGCTAATGGGAGATGAGAAGCAGGGAAGGCAAGTGGGACGGTGGGGTGCAGAAGGAATTCGGTTTCCTGAGCCCTAGGAGGAGTGAACCATATACCCCAATAGCCTCTGCCCAGACCATTGTGTGGCATGGGGAAGCAACTTTCCACACAGCTTCCTCTGGGAGAAGCAGGTTTGTAGGCTGCTCTTCAGAAGAACAGCATCCACTGGGGGGCTCTGTGGGCCTCAACCTCATCACTGTCCACCTGGTGACAAGGGCTTACCTCTGCAGCTGGGTGGAGGGAAGAAACAGAGAAGTCAAGCCCACTCTTGCAGACACACCTGGGCCGATCCACAAGTGTCATTTGATTGCAGCCTCATAAAAACATTCCCAGATACTAATTATTACTCTCATTTTTTTTTTTTTTTTTTTTTTTTGAGACAGAGTTTCACTCTTGTTGCCCAAGGTGGAGTGCAATGGCGCCATCTCAGCTCACTGCAACCTCTGCCTCCCAGGTTCAAGCAATTCTCTTTCCTCAGCCTCGTGAGTAGCTGGGATTACAGGCACACGCCACCATGCCCGGCTAACTTTTTGTATTTGTAGTAGAAACGGGGTTTCACCATGTTAGCCAGGCTGGTCTTGAACTCCTGACCTCAGGTGATCCGCCTTCGTCAGCCTCCTAAAGTGCTGGGATTACACGCGTGAGCCACTGCGCCTGGCCTCTTATTCTTTTAAATGAGGAAATGGAAGTCCAGAAATACATTAGTTAACAGTAGCTGTTGTAAAAAATAAACCACCAAATGTATAAAGATTTAAAAATGACAGGCAGGGCACAGTGGCTCATGCCTGTAATCCCAGCACTTTGGGAGGCTGAGGCAGGTGGATCATGAGGTCAAGAGATTGGAGACCATCCTGGCCAACATGGTGAAACTCCGTCTCTACTAAAAATACAAAAAATAGCTGGGCATTGTGGTGCATGCCTATAGTCCCAGCTACTCTGGAAGCTGAGAATTGCTTGAACCCGGGAGGTGGAGGTTGCAGCGAGCTGAGATCGCGCCACTGCACTCCAGCCTGGCGACAGAGAGAGACTGTCTCAAAAAAAAAAAATACATATATATATATATATGTATATATGTGTATACAGACACACACACACACACACACACACACACACACATATAAAACAAATGTTTATTTTTCATTCATTTGAATTTCAATGGGAATCTCAATGGGTGTTCATTCTCAACTCTCCTCTAGGGCACAGCTCAGGGATGTGGTTCTATGTTCAGGACTTGTCATTTTCCATAAATTTGCCGTGCTTTGTCCTCCTGGTGAAGTTGATTTAAATTTGGTGAGAATGGCATTTTAGAATTAGAGTGAACCATAGCAACAAATGGTCCAAGTCACGTATTTTATTGAATAAGAAACTGAGACTTAAAAAGATTGGGGAGTTAACCAAAATCTCAAAATTAGGTAATATAAAAAGTAGGTCATGCATTTGGTTTTACAGACACATACAGATAAGGCTTTTTTCCTCCTCAATAAATTAAAAAAACAAAGTACAGATTAAACTCAGCTCCCAAGTGCAGACATAAAGTGTGGGGTTCAAAGTTCTTCTACAAACCTTGGTTTGAATATTTTGGCAAGGATAAAAGAAATGCATGTAGCTCTGGTAGCAATGTCTTTTGAGGAGTAACATTAGGCTTGTTTGGCAGCCCCCCACTTAAATTTCCATCTTTCTTTCAAAATATTTGTTCCTCTCTATTGGCTTACAGTGTGTTCCCAATAGGTGGCAAGTGAGATTTCCTGATTAACCATCAAAGGCGGTGAGTTTGATTATGTCTTATTTTTGGTATTTCCCATATTCCCAATAAACATGTAGTGTGAGGTTAGGACAAGAAGCAAGGAAACAGACGGTCTGCAGACCCTCATAGGGCTCTTGAGTGTGGCAGGTGGGACCCTGCTTGTAGGATTAGGATGCAAAGGGCTGGCTATAAGAGAAGAGGAAAGGAGAACAATGGAGAAAGGTGAGTCAAGATAGTGGTAGTGCAGATAGTCCATGTAGGGAGGGGAGGAAGGTGTGATGGCTATATTTCATCTTTTGATTCACTTCTCTCTGAAGCTGAAGAATGAAATCAGTTCTCTCCTTAGGAGATGAAAATCCAGCTTCACCATCTCCACTGCAGAATGTCTGCTTGTCTCACTAAGTGGACTTCCATATGTGGTGTAGATGACATGAACTGCACAGGGCTAGGGGCTGACCAGAACAGAGGTCAGATTCTAATCTTCAAGCATCATATTTATCTTTTCACCACACCCTTATCTTCCACTTCCTTCCACCAAGTAAAGGGTAAAAGAAAGAACAACAACAAGGAAAAACTGTCAACAGCAATAGGGTGTGATCTGCAATAAAGCCCTGAAAACCTTCATTTGCTGATATCAATGCATTCAGGACAAAAACCCTCACTGCTCCTTCGTGATTGGCCTTGAGATCAGGCAGGCAGCCCTGACGAAACCCGAACTAGTGGGGTCAGGAGACACACACAACATGTTGAGAAGATTGTTATCAAAATGCAACGTATGGGTGGCCCCTTTCTCTTTTGGTTCTAGGCACTTCGGGAGCCGCGGCTTAAGGTGCAGACATGGCCAAGTCCAAGACCCACACTACACACAACCAGTTCTAAAAATGGCACAGAAATGATATCTAGAAACCCTGATCACAAAGATACAAATCTCTTAAGGGGGTGGACCCCAAGTTCCTGAGGAACATACGCTTTGCCAAGCACAAGAAGGGCCTAAAGAAGATGCAGGCCAACAGTGCCAAGGCCGCGAGTGTAGGTGCCGAGGCTATCAAGACCCTTGTAAAGCCCAAGGAGGTTAAGCCCGAGATCCCAATGGGTGTCAGTCGCAAGCTCGATCAATTTGCCTACATTGCCCACTCCAAGCTTGGGAAGCGTGGTTATGCCCGCATGGCCAAGGGGCTCAGGCTGTGCTGGCCAAAGACCAAGACCAAGGATCAAACCAAGGCCCAGGCTGCAGCTCCAGCTTCAGTTCCAGCTCAGGCTCTCAAAGGTGCCCAGGCCCCTACAAAGGCTTCAGAGAAGATATCTCTGTCTGCCAACGTGAGGACAGGACTGGTGCTACCCCTGCCCCCACCCGGGCTGCCATCTGCATGGGGCTGGGGTCCTCTTGTGCTATTTGTGCAAATAAACCTGAGCCAGGAAAAAAAGAAAAAGACAATATGCGTTGTATGCTTATTTTATTTGTACATACAATAAGTCGAGGTTTGCATAATGATTGTTTAAAGTGAGATAAAAAAATTGTAAAAAAAAAAATAAGTCATTGGTTTTGGACAGTATGTTTCATTCCTGTTTAGTTGTTTGTGGTTGCCAAATCTACAAAAGTGCAAAACTTTAAAAAACCCTGGTTGAAATCTCTTGGAAAACATACAATCTTCCAGAAATTCCTCTGAGTTTTCCTTTAAGTTTGACAACAAATGGAAAGAAGTTGATTTGTTGTCCTTCAACCCACGGTAACAAAGGTGGAGGTGTAAGTTTGTAGTTTGAAGAATTTCATTCTTATCAATTGTGTCGAGCAAAGTTGAAATAAATTACATTAATTTTCTGTAAATTAGTTTCCTGAGCTCTTTTAAAGTCTTGAGTGATTTTTTTTTTTGTATTTTGTACTTTTTTTCCTTTTGTTTATCTCTATTTTCTCAGTTTTCTTTTCTTTTTTTTTAAAAGATACTTTAAGTTCTGGGATACATGTACAGAACGTGCAGGTTTGTTACATAGGTATACACGTGCCATGGTGGTTTCCTACACCCATCTACCCATCATCTACATTAGGTATTTCCCCCAATGCTATCCCTACTTTAGTCCTCCACCTGCCGACAGGCCCCAGTGTGTGATGGTCCCCTCCTTTTGTCCATGTGTTCTCATTGTCCAACTCCCACTTATGAATGAGAACATGCAGTGTTTGGTTTTCTGTTCCTGTGTTAGTTTGCTGAGAATGATGGTTTCCAGCTTCATCTATGTCCCTGAAAAGGTTATGATCTCATTCCTTTTTATGGCTGCTTAGTATTCCATTGTGTATATGTGCCACATTTTCTTTATCCAGTCTATCACTGATGGGCATTTGAGTTGGTTCTAAATCCTTGCTATTGTGAATAGTGCCGCAATAAACATATGTGTGCATGTGTCTTTATAGTAGAATGATTTATACTCCTTTAGACATATACCCAGTAATGGTACTGCTGGGTCAAATGGTATTTTGGTTCTAGATCTTTAAGGAATTGTCACACTGTCTTCCACAATGGTTGAACTAATTTACACTCCCACCAACAATGTAAAAGCTTTCCTATTTCTCCACATCCTCTCCAGCATCTGTTGTTTCCTAATGTTGTTTCCTGTTGTTTTTAATGATCACCATTCTAACTGGCATGAGATGGTATCTCACTGTGGTTTTGATTTACATTTCTCTAGTGACCAGTGATGATGAGCTTTTTTTCGTATGTTTATTGGCTGCATAAATATCTTCTTTTGAGAAGTGTCTGTTCATATCCTTCACTCACTTTTTGATGGGATTGTTCATTTTTCTCCTGGAAATGTGTTTAAGTTCCTTGTACTTTCTGGATTTTAGTTCTTTGTCAGATGGACAGATTGCAGAAATTTTCTCCCATTCTGTAGGTTGTAGATGTGTGGTGTTATTTCTGAGGCCTCTGTTCTGTTCGATTGGTTTATATATCTGTTTTGGTACCAGTACCATGCTGTTTTGGTTACTGTAGCCTTGTAGTACAGTTTGAAGTCAGGTAGCATGATGCCTCCAGCTTTGTTCTTTTTCTTAGGATTGTCTTGGCTATATGGGCTTTTTTGGTTCCATATGAAATTTAAAATAGTTTTTTCTAATTCTGCAAAGAAAGTCAATGGTAGCTTGATAGGAATAGCATTGAATCTATAAATTACTTTGGGCAGTATGGCCATTTTCACGATATTGATTCTTCTTATCCATGAGCATGGAATGTTTTTTCCATTTGTTTGTGACCTCTCTTATTTCCTTCAGCAGCAGTTTGTAGTTCTCCTTGAAAAGGTCCTTCAGATCCCTTGTAAGTTGTATTCCTAGGTATTTTATCCCCTTCTAGCAATTGCAAATGAGAGTTCACTCATGACTTGGCCCTCTATTATTGGCATATAGAAATGTTTGTGATTTTTGCACATTGATTTTGTATCCTGAGACTTTGCTGAAGTTGCTTATCAGCTTAAGGAGATTTTGGGCTGAGATGATGGGGTTTTCTAAATATACAATCATATCATCTGCAAACAGAGACAATTTGACTTCCTCTCTTCCTATTTTAATACTCTTTATTTTTTTCTCTTTCCTGATTGCCCTGGCCAGAACTTCCCATACTATGTTGAATAGGAGTGGTGAGAGAGGGCATCCTTGTCTTGTGCCGGTTTTCAAAGGAAATGCTTCCAGTTTTAGCCCATTCAGTATGATATTGGCTGTGGATTTGTCATAAATGGCCCTTATTATTTTGAGATTCATTCCATCAATACCTAGTTTATTGAGAGTTTTTAGTACGAAGGGGTGTTGAATTTTATCGAAGGCCTTTTCTGCATCTATTGAGATAATCGTGGTTTTTGTCATTGGTTCTGTTTATGTGATGGATTATGTTTATTGATTTGCATACGTTGAACTAGCCTTGCATCCCAGGGATGAAGCCGACTTGATCGTGGTGGATAAGCTTTTTAATGTGCTGCTGGATTCAGTTTGCCAGTATTTTATTGAGGATTTTCGCATCAATGTTCATCAGGGATATTGACCTGAAATTTTCTTTTTTTGTTGTGTCTCTGCCAGGTTTTGGTATCAGGATCATGTTGGCCTCATAAAATGAGTTAGGGAGGAGTCCCTCTTTTTCTACTGTTTGGAATAGTTTCAGAAGGAATGGTACCAGCTCCTTTTTCTACCTCTGGTAAAATTTGGCTGTGAATCCTTCTGGTCCTTGACATTTTTTGGTTGGTAGGCTATTAATTACTGCTTCAATTTCAGAACTTGTTATTGGTTTATTCAGGGATTTGACTTCTTTCTGGTTTAGTCTTGGGAGGGTGTATGTGTTCTGGAATTTATCGATTTCTTCTAGATTTTCTAGTTTCTTTGTGTAGGGGTGTGTATTGTATTATTTGATGGTAGTTTGTGTTTCTGTGGAATCAGTGGTGATATCCCCTTTATCATTTTTAATTGTGTCTATTTAATTCTTCTTTCTTTTCTTCTTCATTAGTCTGGCTAGTGTTCTATTTTATTAATCTTTTCAAAAATCCAGTTCCTGGATTCATTGATTTTTTGGAAGGGTTTTTATGTCTCTATCTCCTTTAGTTCTGCTCTGATCTTAGTTATTTCTTGTCTTCTGCTAGTTTTTTAGTTGTTTGTTCTTGCCTCTCTAGTTCTTTTTTTTGTTTTTTTCTTTTTTGAGATGGAGTCTCACCCTGTCACCCAGGCTGGAGTGCTGTGGCGCGATCTGGGCTCACTGCAACCTCCGCCTCCTGGGTTCAAGCGATTCTCCTGCCTCAGCCTCCTGAATAGCTGGGACTACAGGCGCGTGCCACCACGTCCAGCTAATTTTTTGTATTTTTAGTAGACATGGGGTTTCACTGTGTTAGCCAGAATGGTCTTGATCTCCTGACCTCAGGATCCGCCCACTTCAGCCTCCCAAAGTTCTAGGATTACAGGCCTGAACTACTGTGCCCAGCCTCTTCTCTAGTTCTTTAATTGCGATGTTAGGGTGTTGATTTTAGATCTTTCCCGCTTTCTGATGTAAGCGTTTAGTGCTATAAATTTCCCTCTAAACACTGCTTTAGCTGTGTCCCAGAGATTCTGGTACATTGTGTCTTTGTTCTCACTGGTTTCAAAGAACTTATTTATTTTTGCCTGAATTTCATTATTTACCCAGTAGTCATTCAGGAGCAGATTGTTCAGTTTCCATGTAGTTGTGTGGTTTTGAGTGATTTTCTGAATTCTGAGTTCTAATTTGATTGCACTGTGGTCTGAGAGACTGTTTGTTATGATTTCCATTCTGTTGCATTTGCTAAGGAGTGTTTTACTTCTAATTATGTGGTCAATTTTAGAATAAGTGCTATACAGTGCTGAGAAGAATGTGTATTCTGTTGATTTGGGGTGGAGAGTTCTGTAGATGTCTATTAGGTCCGCTTGGTCCAGAGCTGAGTTCAAGTGCTGAATATCCTTGTTAATTTTCTGTCTCATTGATCTGTCTAATATTGACAGTGGGGTGTTAAAGTCTTCCAGTATTATTGTGTGGGATTCTAAATCTCTTTGTACGTCTCTAAGAACTTGCTTTATGGATCTGGGTGCTCCTGTATTGGGTGCATATATATTTAAGATAGTTAGCTCTTCTTGTTGCATTGATCCTTTTACCATCATGTAGTGCCCTTCCTTTTTTTTTTTTTTTATTTTTTTTTGTTTTAAAAAATTTTTTTTTTTAAAACCAAGGTTTGAAACCCCTGTTTTTTTTTTTTTTTTTTTTTTTTGCTTTCCATTTGCTTGGTAAATATTCCTTCATCCCTTTATTTTGAACCTATGTATGTCTTTGCACGTGAGATGTGTCTCCTGACTACAGCACACCAATGGATCCTGACTCTTTATCCAATTTGCCAGTCTGTGTCTTTTAATTGGGGCATTTAGCCTGTTTACATTTAAGGTTAATATTGTTATGTGTGAATTTGATCCTGTCATTAGGATGCTAGCTGGTTATTTTGCCTATTAGTTGATGCAGTTTCTTCATAGTGTCGATGGTCTTTACAATTTGGTATGTTTTTGCAGTGACTGGTACCAGTTCTTCCTTTCCATATTTAGTGTTTCCTTCAGGAGTTCTTGTAAGGCAGGTCTGGGTTGAGTGATTTTAGTAGTGTAATTCTGGCAAAAAATGCACAAAATATGGCTAATTTGGAGAAATCTCAAGTACAATGGAATTTTAGACATCTCTTTTAAAACAGTACTGGCCTGGAATATCTGAGGGGTTTCATTATAATGTTCAGAACAGCTTCCTGGTAAAGGCAATGGCTCTGCTGCCCATGAAGTTGGAGAGAAAAATGTTAGAGCAAATAAGGTAAAAGGCATCTTTCTTCTCAATTGCAAAAGTTTGGTGACCAACTGCCTTATTTTACTTTTTAAAATTTCATTTTATTTTCCAATTTTATTTGGTTTGTAATACCATTTTCCTTGGGCTTGTTATGGTAAATGTGCAATACTTCTGGCTTCTTTGGAAAATAAAACAGAAAACCCTCAGTTTCTAGACAGGAAAGAAGGACCAGCAGCATAAGGCTGCAGTGCTGTTGGCTCGTAGCAGTGACTACAGACTGTGGGAACCCTGGCAGCAGGTTGCAGCAGGGTACATCCTCTTGCTTCACACTCTTCCCTTCTCCATCGCCTTCTCCTCTCTCCCCACACTTCCCCAAACTGCACAAGCTTCAAAGGAATCTCCTTGTAGCTGAGTGATTAAGTCTTGGAAGCTTGACACTGGGATTAAATTTGAATATTCTGGAGAAGACTTTTGGATACATTCAGAAAAGAGCAGGCAGCAAACCCCAACTGCATCTAGAACAGCTGCGTTGGGTGAGGGTTCCTGGGATGTTCTCTAATTGGTCTGTTCTACATGTTGTCACAGACTTGGAATCAGTAAAACATCCTCTTTAAAACAGATAGTCTTCTAGCTGCTATGCTGGTTCTTATATTAAAACTTTTTTGTATTGAAAAAACCCCTCTTTTTAAAAAAGTAAAAGACTATTTTCTCAAGTGCTACAAGCAAATAGCTAGGGTGTTGGGAATATAAAGCACAAAGAAATCTTGTTTATTATAAGAACTTTAAAAATAGCATGAGATGCTCTGATGGCTGGTGTTTTACCTTCCACCTCCCACCACTTCTCTCTTTCTCTTATAAAAAGGCTGCTATGGCGACCGACCTCCTGAGTATGGTTAAAAAAAACAAAGCAAAACATCCTTTTGCCTTACATTCCAGTAGTTTTTGAACCTTTGGAATCTCACAAGAAGTGTCAAATTTAGCTGACTCAAAGTCTTCATCTGAATAGAAATAGAAGCCTTTGGGAGGCTGAGGCAGGAGGATCACTTGAGCCCAGGAGTTAGAATCCAGCCTGGCCAACATAGCAAGGCCCCGTCTATACAAAAGAGAAATAAAAAAAAACTAGCTAGACGCGATGGTGTGCACCTGTAGTCACAGCTAGTTAAAAGGCTGAGGTGGGATAATCGCTTGAGCCTGGAAGGTTGAGGCTGCAGGGAGCCATGATCACACCACTGCACTCCAGCCTGGGTGACAGAGAGATACCTTGTCTCAAAAAGCCCCCAAAAACAAAACCCTAGAAATAGAAGCCTAAAGGGGAACCAAGGTGCCGCATGCTGGGGGTCCTCTCCCACAGGAAAGACCACAGCAGGACAGCTTCAAGGATCTGCTGCAAAGCCCTGTGCTCCTCAGAGTCACGCTTTGCCTCTTAAAGAGTGGAGTAGAAAGAGCTCTGTGTAGATGTGCTTGTCTCATTTTGCAATAATAATACAACCTGAAATGAACTTTTTATTTATTGACTGAATGCTTTAACCTGTATTATCTTTTCTTTTTCCTCATCCCCTCTGTTATCAGCTGTCATTCATCCATTCGGTTCTTAATGTGTTCCTATCATGTGACTACTGGGATTAAGAAGGTCAATAAGACACAATTCCTATCTTCAAGGAATTTGTCCTTAATTTAGTCACTTGAAAGTTCAGGTATTATGTTTCTGAGTTCTAATTCCAATGAGGTGATGAGACATTATTTATATGCTATCTCTGCATGCAGATTGCTATTGTGTGGTAAATATAAGCTGCCTTTTGCAGGGGCTTTCGCTATGTACAGTTTTGTTCACTACACTCTTGCTCGTCTTAAGAGTTTGCTCAGGAAGGCCCTTTGCTATTTCCACTACTGGGCCTGGCATTTCTTGGTGTCACCAGAGCCACAGAAGGCATGCTGCTTTTCCTCAGAGTCTACCTTGTGGGCTGGGAGCCTGCACGTAAATGCAGGAAACCATTGTCCACACCACAAAAGTTCTGACACACTGGAGGAGCTGGTGCACAAACTTACCAGAGGTATGCATTCACAAGGAAGCCACCTGACCTCAGACGCAGTTAGTGAGGCTCTGGGTCCTAGGTGGGCTGGGGAAGCGCAGTGCCAGATACAGTGCAGAACACATGGCTGTTCCATGCCAGCAGGTCTTCGCAGAGGCCCAGAGGAGAGGAGTGGGAGTTCGTGCAGGACCCAGGAGGGAAGCGCTTTGTGATGGGCGGATGCAGCCAGGAAAGCAGTGGCTTCCTGGGGCTCTGCGCTAGGGTTCCATCCTCTGTGCCAGAGCTGCCTCTGGAGCTGCCCTAAAGCCAGTCTTAAAGAATGGCTGTGGCTGTGAGGTGGTCTAAGTGAGTCTAATGGTGGGAAGAGACCCATTCCCTTCTGCGACACTAGGAAAACTGCCCTTGGAATCTGACACATGCCCCTGTGCTCAGGAAGAAGAAACAACTCTTGCTTTTGTGTTTAAGAGCATCTCCCTGCTGACTTGAGCATACTTCACTGCATCTGCACAAAGGCCAAGAAAGCCCCTGTAGCTGTGCTAGCCTGGGAAGTCAGGCACTGGGTTGGGCTCAGCCTTGCCTGCTGCAGGCAGCTTATCAGCTCGCAGCCAGAGCTTGGGACTCTTCATCCATTGCCCTACCCAGGTCTGATTTTAGTAGAAATTTCCTCTTTAAGACAGGGGCATTCTTTTGATTATGCAGAATATAAAACTGCCTTTCGGGCAGCAGATAGGACCTTTTGCTTCTCCTGGCATCGGAAATCCCATCTCTAGAGATTTCTTCTTCTTATGGATAGAGGGAACACAGAAAACTCTCTGCAAGTCTTGTCGGAGGAGAGAGAGTCAGAGGCTGATGTCAGAGAATGGCTGTGACTGGGAAGAGCTGTGAGGGTGGGGAGGAGAGGCACTGGGTGCCCAGGACTCACTGTTACCATCACATGCTCCTATGGGTGACACACATCAACCACTGCTCAGAACGATCCAAGAGTTGCTGGAACTCACTTCGTCAGCATGGCAGCACCAATGAGAGAGGGCTTCCTGATCTCCTCACTGTGGCCCAGGCCTCAGACTGTGAGTACTTCGGATGATTTCAGTGGGCTCCTCCTTATCGCCCAGCATGAGAACTGGCTGCAAACTGGAAGGCACCCTGAGTAAGACAGGAGCACCCTTCCTGCACAAGCGGGCCAGCTCTTGAATCCTATAACATGGCTCAGGGTGCCCTGAGAAGTGGGCACGGTGGGGGTACTGAGGAGCCTGGCCCTGTTTCTGCTGCCCCTGCGAGTCTCTGGGCAGCCATAGAGGGGTTGTGTTGGGCTTCCCGTGTGCCCAGAGCCAGCCTGCAGAATGACCAGGGCACAATTACAGATAATTCTGCCCCTTTCCAACCAATTTGGATGTTCCATTATGAGTCTTTAGAGTTGGACCGGGCTACATCAAGTATCATTTTGTTTTCCTGAGCTAGCTTAATTTTTTTTTTTTTTTAATTAGGAACTGAATTTGTAGCTCTTTTCACTCTAAAATGATTGCACATTCAGTTGAGCTGGAAGAGAGACTTCTGGTTCTTTTTTTTTTTTTTGAGGCAGGGTCTCACTCTGTTGCCCAGGTTGGAGTGCAGCAGTGCGATTATAGTGGCTCACTACAGCCCTGATCACCCTGGATTCAAGTGATCCTCCTACCTCAGCCTCCTGAGTGGCTGGAATGATGGGTGTGTACCATTACACCTGGCTAATTTTTCTTATTTTTTGTAGAGGTGGGGTTTTGCCATGTTACCAGGCTGGTCTTAAACTCCTGGGCTCAAGCTGTCCTCCTGCCTCGGCCTCCCAACATGCTGGGATTATAGAGGGGAGCCACTGTGCCTGACCACTTCTAGTTCTTACTTGTTTCATTTTGCAGAGGAGCTCTGTGCTGCCATGGCCAAAGCACAGGCTTTGGAGGCCTGGAGTCCTGGGGTTCTAATTCTCAGCTCTTAACTGTGCAAAGGATGCAAGCTTTCAAAGTGTGAGTTTCTTCCTTTCTAGAAAGGGAAGCACCGCCCTTACTCCAGGTTGCTGGAAGGATGCTGTGAAGTGGCAGTGTGGGGGCATGGTGCTATTCTCTATCATCTGTTGCCTGCCTCAGCTAACACCTGTCTATGTGTGGAGTGGTATGAGTGAACCCAGGTTGAAGGCGGACCAGCCACACCCTGCACCGGGTGAGCAGCCAGCCCTCCAACTCTGGGCTGTGTGCCCTGGGCTGTGTGCTGCATTCACACATCACACCACTGTGGTCATGCTCCCAGCTACCAATGCCACAGTCACAAAAGTCAACCAAGGACGCAAGTCCTCTCCTCTTTTCAATATACAGAAGAAGAAAACAAGCTTTGAAAAACTACAAAACCTGACATGGTTTGAAGCTTGGCTGTGCCATTCCTGTGAGACCTGGGGAATGCCCTCAATCCCTCTCAGTTTTGTTTCCCTCACCTGTGGAATGTGGATGACAATAGAGGCTGGCCCATGAGATGCCCGGTGGGAGGAAACCAATGCCCAGCCAGCACTCCCAACCAGCAGGCCCTGAGGATTCTGGCCGGGTCCTTGTCACAACAGAGATGGTGCAGTGAGAATTCGAGGTCACTGTCTTTTTCTATCTGAGTCCCGGGACTCCACAAACAGGCATGGCCTATAATAGGTGGTCACTTTGGAGGTGCCTTGCTCCATGTCCCTCTCCCTGCTCCTCAGGGAGGGCTACCTGGCTCCGTGAGGCAGGAATCTCATCTGCTTACTCTTCTTTCTTGGTTCCTGGTTCTTGACGCAGGTACATGGTAGGAGCTAAATACTTGTTGAAAAAATGAATGCAGAGGCATAATGCATTCTTGCAACCTTTCTGGATCATCTCCTCCTGGGAGGGTTGAAAGAGCATCGGCTCCAGATGTGGCCTTGGGTTTAAATCACATGGGCTCCCTGGCCATCCTTGATGGCTCAGAACTGGCCACTGACCCCTTGGGCCTGGTGTCCTCAGGTGTGAGTGTAGGATTCGTGACCACACCTGTCTCACAAGGTGGTTCTGACCATCCAGGGAAGAAGTGGAGGATGCATTTCAGCAAACTTCCTTTATTATAAAGACACCCATTGGGAATCTAACTAGCATTTTGCACTTTTCTTATTCATTTTATTATGATTTTAATACCTTTTCCAAAGAGAGGAATTCTTATTTTTCATTGGTTGCATCTGTGTAAACATATGTGTTTGACATAAATGCACTAAAATTAAAGTTAAATCCAGTTTCTAAAAACTTACAAAAACTAAATTATGCCAGTTCCCCAATCTGCCTTTCTATTTCAGTCTTCAGAAGCCGATACTTTGGCTCAGTAAAGCCAAGATCGTGTGTTCATTAAGGTGTCTTTAGGGCGGCTATCTCACAGAGCCCGAGGTTCCCCTGCACTGCTGCTGGCTGGCTTCTCTCTCTTGATTTTTTTTCTTTGCAACTTATTTGCTAGACTAATTCTAATTGCACCTTGCTTTGAGTCTTAGAGACAAAGAATGGGGCCAGGCTCAGTGTCTCACACCTGCAATCCCAGCACTTTGGGAAGCCGAGGGAGTCGGATCACCTGAGGCCAGAAGTTCCAGACCAGCCTGGCCAACATGGTGAAACTCCGTCTCTACTAAAAATACAAAAATTAGCCGGGTGTGGTGGTGGGCTCCTGTAGTCCCAGCTACTCAGGAGGTCTGAGGCAGGAGAATTTCTTGAACCTGGGAGGTGGAGGTTTCAATGAGCTGAGATTGCACCACTGCACTCCAGCCTGGGCAACAAAGTGAGACTCTTTCTCAAAAAACAAACAAACAAACAAACAAACAAACAAAACAAACTGGATGAGAATCCCTTACCCAATAATAGGTATCAGTCAATGCTTAAGAATTTTCTCAAAAGACAGTTGTCTCCAGGAAGTACCTTCTCTTAATTCCAGGGCCCCAAGAAGATTGCCCCAGAACACCTGCCATTACTGGGGCTTCCTCTTCCACCTTGTTTGTTAGAAACGGGTTTTTTCCATCCTACTTCATGGCAAAGTGGGTATCACCAGTGCTGAGAAGGAATGCTCCAAGCTGCATGGGGCAGTTTTGAAGGCAGTCATGCCCATCCTCTTATTTTCTCTATCTACAAACTGAAGCTGATGGCCTCTGGTACACAGCTCTGAGGCCAATGCTAACAAAAATGTTTGTGAAAAAATGTTCCAACCTTGCTGTTTGTGGAAGCAAGGAGTGTATACCCAGGAAGCAGGTTCCCCATGGCGTTCCTCCACGGGACTCTCCCTGGGAGCCTCGACCAGGAGGTCAGGGCGCTCTAGTCAGTGGGAGGTCTGCCAAGCCACCTGGCCTGCCCGCAACAGGGGTCCGACGGCCCGGCCTCGGATTTGACCTGTTTTGCTCCCTCAGTTACACTGCCTGCCTCATAGCCAGTAAGGCCCCTGCCACCATCACGGCCCAATGGCGGCGAGGGGCTTCAGAGAGCAACTGTGCGCCTTATGCACACCTGTGCAGAAGGAAGGACCTTAGCCCACTGCAGCGCCATGCCGGGGACGGCCACCCCTGCCTTCAATCCCATCAGGGCTCCTCCACCCGCCCTTCCCCTGCCTTGCGTCCGGGAGCACGTCCCCAGCCCTGCCTTTCCCGGCCGCGGGTCAGGTCTGCGGACAATACACGTCCTGTCCCCCTCCCCTTCATGCACTGCTCTGCCTTCCCCTGCCCGGGTGTAACCCCTCTCCACCTCCCAGTCCAATACTCAGAGTCCCAGGACAGGTCTGCCACTCCCACCTCTCCCTGCCTGAGTCCCGAGGCGCGTCCCCGGCACATCATCCCCTCTCTTGGGTCGGAGTCTCCGGGTGACTCTCCGCAGCACCCCCTGACCTCACCCCCACCGGCCTCCCCTGCACCGGCCCCGGTCCCGCCGTGCGCCTTCCCCAAGTCCCTTCCTCCCACTGTCCTGGGTCCCAGAGCATATCCGCCGGCGGCCCCTACCTCCCACTGCCTGGAGTCCCGGTTCCCGCGCGTCCCCGTCCCTGCCCCGCCTTCACCTGCCGCCCGCCGCCCGCCAGCCCGGCTGACCGCCGCCCCCGCGCTTCGCTGGCGCCAGCCTCTCGATGGGTCTTGCACTTTGATTATTTGTGTTAACAGCTAATTTAGCACCGCGGCCACGTGTGCCAAAGTTGCCTCCACTTCCTCTCGGCTCCCAACAAATGGCGCTTTTATGAGATCCTTTCAAAGCGGCTCCCAGGCTGTCTCCCGCCTCCTGGCCCTTGCCTCTAGGTGCAGACTCCGTTTCTCTGCCCTCCGCCCTCCACCCGGGCGCCCCCTCTGCACAGGCCCTATCGCAGCTGCGATCTTTCCTGCCTTTGCAGGAAACGAGCTATTTCTGGCAAGTCGGTCCCTCCACCCACAGCACTCAGCCTGATCTAATGGAGATTTACTGAGCAGGTCCCTGCACTCCCGGCAGCACTCTCCTGCGCGCAGGAGCCTTGTGCGCCCTGGATCAGAAAATCTCAGTCTGGGGTCCTAGCAGATGGCTGACTTCCATGGCACCTTTGGCAGGCTTTATTATGATTATTTTGCAGAATACTTCTGATCCCTTTCACCTCCTCTGTTAACATCCCACTCACCTCCCAGGTCTGACTTTCCTCAGCCTCTTCCCTCGCAGAGTTCTGTGCTAACACTGCCTGGGTGTCTCCAAGTCTGTGTTTTGGTCTAAATCCCTTCATACCCAGTGCTTCTTCCTAGCTGAGATGAGGTATTCTGCATCTCGGATAACTAGATGACTTCTCCAAAGAATTCCAAAGAGGAGGTCTTTGACATTCATCTGAGTTTTCTAAACTCAGGCTCTTTTTCTCTTTCAGATAACTTGATTTTCCCTCTGCTTAGATTTCTAATATGAGTGATATTCCAGAATACTAATACTCTGTAGTCTTTTACTTATGAAGAGAACTCTAGTCATGTTTGCAATAAACACCCCTATGCTCTTGGGGCTAGCGTGGGGAGGGACTTTGCAAGCCCAGCGCTGCTTGCGAGGGCTCAGGAAGGGCTTCCTAAGTGCTCAAGCAGAGGGCTCTGGTGCTAGCTGGTAAGAACACAGTGGACAGCTGGTCTTTTCTGGCCTAAAGGATCACAGTGAGCCTGAGCCGATTTTAGCATAAGCTGGGGGCTCCAATCTGCTTCACTATCAGCCCAGAGCGTCTCAGCCCTGGATGAGGCCCAAATCCCTACACATTTGGAACCTCGACTTCTTCTCCCATGGCTGGAGATTGGGCCCTCCCATTATCAGGGAAGATCTGCCTGCATTGTGACAGCCCCTCAGTGGCGGACTGTGTTCTGTGTTGGGCCTGGCCGTGCACAGAACCCAGCTGACACGCTTTCTCTCTACTCCACCTGTACACTCAAATGGAATGCCTCACCATAGGATTCATACAGTCATCTACCCTTTGGCAAAAAGTCCTCATTCCCTCAAAATGAATGTGTTTTGGCTGACCCCAACCCTTGAAGAGAGACAGGGGACTGTGTTTGTGTGTGGAAATGTACATGTGTGATATCTGACTAGGGATAATGAGCGTGATCTTCAGTATCCACAATTCTAAAACTACTTCTGTGAAGGTCACAGTGATCTCCAATCTGCCAAATTCAGTGTCCAAGTCCTCATTGTCTCTGTAAGTTCTCTGGACCATCGGACACAGTTGCTCAGTTAGGCTCTCTCTGAAACTCTTTGACCTCAGCAGTTGTGAAGCCCCTCCTTTCCCCACCCAAACCTCCCAGCTGTGGAGGGGTGCAGGCCTGCACTCCCACAACTGCCTTTTTGGCAGATGACTCTTAAAGCTAAACTTTCAGCGCTAAGCACCAGGCTCGTATTTCTAAATCAGACATTTATGAGGGCTTGAAATGTCATCTTAAGGCAACATGTTCACTTATGTGTTTGTTCAAAAAACGTTGAGTGCCTAGGAGTCTGTGTTCTTGGTGGTGGGGATACAGCAGTGAAAAAAGCAGAATGGTGAAGTTCCTGGTCTGATAGGGCCAGAGTCCTCTGGAGGCAGGGTTCCAGCTGACCCCCAGCAAACCAGGCTTCTTGATGCCTGGGAGCAAACGCTTGCAGTCACCTTAATTTCCCTTTCAGTTTTATTTCTTATGTCTGATCGAGGCCTATTGGTACTTCCTGTACAGTTTCTTTCCGATCCATCTTCGCTTCTCATTCTCCTTCAATATGCACCACTACAATCGGGCTTCTGAATTCCTAGCTCTAGTTCCTTTAGACATTCCCTCTCCCCCACAACTTTCATCCATTTTCCCCCGGCTATGAGATTACTTTTCAAAAAGTAAAGCTCTGATCTGTTCATTTATTCACTGTGCACACATGGGTGGGAACATCCTATGTACAGGGCAGTGGGCTAAGCACTGAGGTGACAGAGAAGCAAAAAGACCCTGACAGACATCCCAGTCTGCTTGACAGGAACTGCACCAAAAGCAAAATAAAATAAAATACAGTAGGTAAAATAAAAGTAAAATACAGTAGGAGCTCTGCTAAGATAGAAATAGGATTCCCTGCCATGTATGAGATTAAACATTCTTTAAAACCTGATACCCAAGCCTCCCCACCACCTGGGCCCAACTTAGCTTGCTAGCAGGTCTTCCTTTACCCGGCTTCCTGTCCACCAGCCACACCACCTCTTCCCGAGCATGCCCCACCTTTCCTGCCATTCTCTTATTGCCTCTGCCCTTCTCTTTGTCTATAATGCCCTCCCCTTACCCTCACTACCAATTAACCAGTTAAAATCCTATGTATCCTCTGAAAGCAAGCTTATGTTCCATGTTTTCCAAGCAACTTTTACTCAGCTTTCCCCAACTGAAAATCTTATCTCTTTCCCAAACTCTTGTAGCATTTCATTTGGATCTCTTCCATGATACAGCTAGAGACTAATATTAAAGTTATGTGCGTTCTGTGCTACACGATAAGGTCCCTAAGTGCAGAGCCTTTCTTCTTTATCTTCTTATTCTCTGCTGTGACTACATAGCACATCAGCCCGCAGAGGCAAGCAGTGAATGCTTTCAAGCGAATGGCTAAATGAGGGGCTCATGGAGGAAGTCAGCTTTGTTGGGGCCTTATCAGGGAGAGTTATATCCAGGGTTGTTGATGTGATGGCAAAGGGCCTGTTTTCAAAAGAGAGAGAGATTATAAAGGTATAACCTAGGGGTCCCCAACTCCCAGGCCATAGATCAGTTCATGGCTTGTTAGGAATCTGGCCGCACAGCAGGAGGTGAGCAGCTGGCCAGCGAGCCTCACCACTTGAGCTCTGCCTCCTGTCAGATCAGCAGAGGCATTAGATCTTATAAGAGCACGAACCCTATTGTGAACTGTGCATGCGAGGGATCTAGGTTGCACACTTCTTATGAGAATGATGATCTGAGGTGGAACAGTTTCATCGTGAAACCATCCCACCCACTGTCCGTGGAAAAATTGTCAAATTGTTTTCCATGAAAATGGTCCCTGGTGCCAAAAAGGTTGGGGACTGTCGGTATAATCCGCTGAGAAAGGAGACAGCAACATTATGGTCAGTATCGAGGGCCTCTGAGTTGGAGAGGCTAGGATCTTCAGCTGAGTGTAAGATTTCAAATATGATTGTATCTGGGACACCCAGAAAGAAAAATAGTTTATTTGAGGTGAGTTTATTTGAGAAATGGTTTCACCCATGTGTCACAGCGAAACTGGAATGAGCTAGCCCACAAGAATGGTAACCCCAGGGACTAAAGGGAAGTAATTACTAGAAGCTTCTAGAAGTTAGCTTGATTCTTTTACCTAGTTCACTGAATAGTGCAACTTCTTCTTTTACAATCTCTGCTGTATGTGATTTGTACCCTGAATTTTCCTCATGTTAGTGGAGAGAGAATTAGGTGGTGAAAGGTGGGGAGCCAGGGGTGCAGTTTTTGGTGGAAGAGCTGTAGAGCCTGACTTTTCAAAGGGTGCAGATCACGGCTCCTGCAGCAGCAGAGACGGCCTCACACTGTGGATGAGGAAAGCAAGTCCTCAGCAGCTCGGCAGTGGCACAGCTAGTTCTCATTGCTCATTATACGAAACGAGGAGCATCAGTTGCCAGGTGGACCTTTCAGGATGCTCTGGTTGGAAGTAGCTGGAAGCCTACCTCCCACTGGCTTAAGTGGTAAAGGTAGGTGTTAATCTCTGAAACTCCAAAGGAAAGGCAGGCTCCAGGATGGTGGCAGCCTCTACAGGCAGCAGACCCAGGGACAGCAGCCAGCAGAGCCTGGTCTACCTGCCTGGTCCAGGCCCATCCTTGGACTGGTCACAATCCTTAGGGGATGTTGAGGCCAATGGCTGCAGGCAGAGTTCCAGAACCATTACTGACAAGAGAGACAAAGATGCCACACTTGACTTAGACAAATAGGGCTCACTCCTGGATTTCCTTAAGGTATAAGGGCTGCCTGGGGAGCTCCTAGGAGGAAGGAGGAGGGATTCCTGGGAGGCCCCAGAGAATGGCCTGGAAAGTGGAATGTGGTTCCTCATGGGTCCTCAACCAGCTCACACTTGGGAGTCACGGACATTCAACAATTCACCGAGTAAGTTGGTCAAGTTTTAGGAACTTTAAATACAGGTATTTTACTTTCTAAGCACCGCCTATGGATTTTTAGGCTGTCCTTATGGCCTGGGTAGGCCTGGCTGGTCATTTCTGCTGCCCACCCCCTCCATTCCCCGCCCCGGCCTCAGTACCTGCTCAGTCGGGATGTTCTGTTTGCCTTTCTTTTTCCCTCAGCCTTTTCTCTTGCACAGACACACGTACCTGGCACACGACAGTAGCATTTAGTTCTGAGTTGAAGCAGATAGAAAATTGAAGAGGTGCATGAAAACCTTTTCCATTCTGATTTTTTTTTAGTACCAGCTGCCCTTTCCTGAGTAACCACTGATGCTGGACACCGTACATAACATCATCCAGCAGCTGGCAATAGCCCCATCAAGGGCCCATTGAGTGACCTGCCTAAAATCCTGTGGCTTGTAAGCTGTCAGGGTTCTGGCTTCAAACCTCATGCTTTTATCTTTTATAACCTTCTGCCAAAGTCTGTCTCATCAAAGGAAATTTAATATCACATAGCTTTTCATCAGCAGCATAGGTGGCTGAATAAAGAAGGTCAGTGTTTATAATCCACCCAAGAGGCCGTGGTGTTTCCTCATTGAGCCACATCATACATTTACTGCAGTTTCTCCTGGAACAGTGCACTCTGTACAGTGGGAGGATTTGGCTACATTCCTCACTGGCACAGACTTGGATTGACCAGGGGTCAACTGTCCCTCTAACACATTTGTATACATGGTTAGACATATGTTAACCTGGTTACATGCCAGCTTCTCCAGGACGGGGCACCCTGTGTCCTGACGCCACCATCATGGAGGGCTCATAGTGGGAAGGCCTTCATGTCTAAGGAGTAAAGCAGGAAAGAGACAGACAAGGACTGCCTGGGGCAGTGGCTATACCTTTTCAGGGCCTGTGATTTATAACCAAGACTGTATGCATGCTGACGTTGCATACGCTGTGCATGGACACTGCCTGGCAGAGAGCTTTGCCTTTGAAATGATGGCATGTCCGGGTGTGTGAGGAAGGATCTAGTGTCTGTGACTGGTCATGAAGGTGTATCCCAGGGAAAGCTTTCACTCCACTTCCTGACTTTGGTAACAATGAGTAACTTAGTTTTATTCACCAAGAAGCATCGAGATTGAGCTCTGTTCTTCATGTTCTCCCAGATTCTATGAAGTACTCTATATCTTTTCAGTAACTTGCTATTTACTTTATATTGACCACAGTAGATTTCGGTTATTTGCAATCAAAGAGAATGAACTAATACCGTGATGAAATGATAGGTAGATGATGGTTCAGAAAGCACAGAAATATGATGTTGCACCACTTAGTTGTCATAAACAACACTCACTTGACATCCTAGCCTGTGTCTCTATGAAGAAGTCACCTGGGAGATCTGGCCTAGCAAGCCATTTCAGGCATACATTGTTTAAATCATTCACCCTGAGAGAAAGGCCCAGTGGAAACAGCTTGCAATAACACATCCAGAATGACCTATTGGGCCATTTCTTACTTCCTTACCAGGATTTGTGCCTTCAGGAACCATCTGGCTCTATGAAACCTGCTTGCCTACCTGCTGTAAACTGCCTCAGAGCCTGAACTACCTGAGTAAAGCTGTATTTATGAATACAGGCAAAGAAAGAAAAAGGTAATAGTTCTTGAATGAGGGTCAGGGATGGGATTCATAAAAAATGCGTTTGTGTCTCAAGAGCGTATCTGCAGATATTGGAATTCCCTTTCTCCTCTATTCCTTTCTTTCTTTCTTTTTTTTTTCGAGATGAAGTCTAGCTCTGTCACCCAGGCTGAAGTGCAGTGGTGCGATTTTGGCTCACTGCAACCTCTGCCTCCCTGGTTCAAGTGATTCTCCTGCCTCAGCCTCCCGAGTAGCTGGGACTACAGGCACGCCTCACCACACTTGGATAATTTTTGTATTTTTAGTGGAGATGGGGTTTCACCATATTGGCCAGGCTGGTCTCAAACTCCTGACCTCAGGTGATTCACCCACCTCGACCTCCCAAAGTGCCAGGATTATAGGCATGAGCCACTGTTCCTGGGCTTTTCTTTATATTAGGACAACCAGAGGGTCTATGCTAAGACCTTAGGTCACCAAGCTGGCCAAGGGAAGACCTCCAGGCATGAGGGCTCTGCTTATAAAGTGGGATAGGGTTTTTTTCAGAGCTGTCAGGATCTTTAGAGATTGTGCAGCACCCACTCTGTACCCAGTAGGTGGAGACCCTGAAGCCCAGAAAGATGAGGCAGTCCCTGTGGCTGGCTCCCTCTGCCCTCCAGGCCTGTAGCAGCACCTCCTGCTGTGTTGGCCTCATGGTGGTCATGGCCCAGAGGTGTATCCTTGTGATGGGGCACTCTGCTCAATGTCACTGAGCAGGTAGATAGACATACACGACACACCCTGAAATACACAGAGTTGAGAAAAGGCCATGTTGGTCAAAAAGAAAGGTGCACCTACTGATGGCTGTCTCTCCTGTTCCCATGACATTAGCTAGACCCTACCAGGCACAGCTCCTGGAGGCACCTGTCATCAATCTGCCCGGAAATTAAAAAAAAAAATGATCTGAGGCTTTGGTCAGTTCAGAGTATATCATTGCACTTATCTGAACACAAACAGACTGAAGGAAGTTATAGAGAAAGAAATATAACTTGAGTGTGCATTGAACTGGATTTATAGGTGTGAGGTTAGAAGTAGAATTGTAAGAAGTTTGGTGGTTAGAGTTAATGGAATGTTTCACTGAGCTGATTTCCCCCCCTGTAATTGCAGGCTTTGCATTGCTGGATATCATTTTACACCTTCTTGGTTTGAATGAAAGTTTCTTCTAATTTTGTCTACATTCAAATGCCAGAGTTGAGTTTCTGGTGAGGAACTGATGGTTGAGACTGGTAGTCATTGACGATGCTGTCGTTAGAAAGGAAAACCAAGCCCAGAGCCACTCCAGCAAGACCTGTCTTTTATGGATTTATTTATTATTTTAAAATTTATTCTGAAAAAAAAAAAAGGGATACATGTGCAGAACATGCAAGTTTGTTACATAGGTATATGTGTGCCATGGTGGTTTGCTGCACCTATTACCCATCCTCTAAGTTCCCTTCCCTTACCCCTCACCCCTCAATAGGCCCTGGTGTGTGTTGTTCCCCTCCCTGTGTCCATGTATTCTCAATGTTCAACTCCCACTTATGAGTGATAACATGTGGTGATTTGTTTTCTGTTCCTGTGTTGGTTTGCTGAGGATGATGGCTTCCAGTTCCATCCATGTCCCTGCAAAGGACATGATCTCATCAGTTTTCATGGCTGCATAGTATTCCATGGTGTATATGTACCACATTTTCTTTATCAGTTTATCATTGATGAGCATTTGGGTTGGTTTCATGTCTTTGCTATTGTAAATAGTGCTGCAATAAACATACATATGCATGTGTCTTTATAGTAGAATGATTTCTATTCCTTTGGGTATATACCCAGTAATGGGGTTGCTGAGTCAAATGGTTCTAGATCCTTGAGGAATCACTGTACTGTCTTCCACAATGGTTGAACTAATTTACACTCCCACCAACAGTGTAAAAGTGTTCCTATTTCTCTACAACCTCGCCAACATCTATTGTTTCCTGACTTTTTAATAGTTGCCATTCTGACTGATGTGAGATGGTATCTCATTGTGGTTTTGATTTGCATTTCTCTGAGGATCAGTGATCAGTGCTTTTTTTCCACGTTTGTTGACCATGTAAATGTCTTCTTGTGAGAAGTGTCTGTTCATATCCTTTGTCCACTTTTTGATGGGGTTGTTTGTTTTTTTTTCTTGTAAATATGTTTAAGTTCCTTGTAAATTCTGGATATTAGACTTTTGTCAGATGTATAGATTGCAAAAATTTTCTCCCATTCTGTAGGTTGCCTGTTCACTCTGATGTTAGTTTCTTTTGCTGTGCAGAAACTCTTTAGTTTAATTTGTCAATTTTGGCTTTTGTTGCAATTGCTTTTGGCATTTTTGTCATGAAGTCTTTGCCCATGCCTATGTCCTGAATGGTATTGCCTAGGTTTTCTTCNCCACATTTTCTTTATCAGTTTATCATTGATGAGCATTTGGGTTGGTTTCATGTCTTTGCTATTGTAAATAGTGCTGCAATAAACATACATATGCATGTGTCTTTATAGTAGAATGATTTCTATTCCTTTGGGTATATACCCAGTAATGGGGTTGCTGAGTCAAATGGTTCTAGATCCTTGAGGAATCACTGTACTGTCTTCCACAATGGTTGAACTAATTTACACTCCCACCAACAGTGTAAAAGTGTTCCTATTTCTCTACAACCTCGCCAACATCTATTGTTTCCTGACTTTTTAATAGTTGCCATTCTGACTGATGTGAGATGGTATCTCATTGTGGTTTTGATTTGCATTTCTCTGAGGATCAGTGATCAGTGCTTTTTTTCCACGTTTGTTGACCATGTAAATGTCTTCTTGTGAGAAGTGTCTGTTCATATCCTTTGTCCACTTTTTGATGGGGTTGTTTGTTTTTTTTTCTTGTAAATATGTTTAAGTTCCTTGTAAATTCTGGATATTAGACTTTTGTCAGATGTATAGATTGCAAAAATTTTCTCCCATTCTGTAGGTTGCCTGTTCACTCTGATGTTAGTTTCTTTTGCTGTGCAGAAACTCTTTAGTTTAATTTGTCAATTTTGGCTTTTGTTGCAATTGCTTTTGGCATTTTTGTCATGAAGTCTTTGCCCATGCCTATGTCCTGAATGGTATTGCCTAGGTTTTCTTCAAGGATTTTTATGGTTTTGGGTTTTGCATTTAAGTCTTTAACCCATCTTGAATTAATTTTTGTATAAGATGTAAGGAAGCGGTCCAGTTTCAGTTTTCTGAATATGGCTAGCCGGTTTTCCCAGCATCATTTATTGAACAGGAGATCCTTTCCCCGTTGCTTGCTTTTGTCAGATCAGATGGTTGTAGATGTGTGGTGTTATTTCCAAAGACCTATCTTATTGTATATTGATACTAAGGCAAAAATATAGCGTGTGCTACAGCTGTGGTTAAAAAAGAGGAAAACCAGTCACTCCTCTGGGTGTTCCCAAATCATCATGCTCACAGGCCTCAGTGAGATGTATCCTTCTTCCCCAGTGTCTCTGCTATGACTCCCAGCCCTGCCTTTGTGGGTGCCCGGCTGCTCCCAGGAAAAGCTGGGTGAGTCCTTCTGTCTGCGTTCACACCTGGGACCACTTCCTATGCCCTGCCGTGGCTGTAGGTTGCAAGGAAATGTTCAGAGGATTTTTATGTGCTACTATTTGTGTTTTTACCTGGTTTGTGAAATGATATTGCTTAAATCATTTCTATATTAGCTTCAAACACTGTTAGAATCACAGTCCATGAGGAGTTGTGTCTGATCTGGTTGTAGTATATAAAGAATTAATAAAAAGTCCATTCCCAGACACAATGTTGAGCTCCACAGAGAAGGGGTTCCTCACATAGATCTGCATGAGGTGTTATGTTCCTATCACGAGATTTCAGATGCTTTGCCTTCTAAAAGAATAGCAGGCTTTTTTTTTTTTTTTTTTTTTTTTT
>NW_016806818.1:217701-290502 GCF_001698545.2 Rhinopithecus bieti
GGAATTTTCTCATCTTTTCTACTTCCTGCTTAAGTTAAAAACCACTATGAAGATTTCTGAAGTTTATAAAGGTTTTGACTCTTAAAATCTGCTAGTCTTGATGTCAAAAGTGCTATATGGTATGGAATGAAACTGCTGGCTGTGCCTGGTGTTGCAGCCAGGCATTTTATTGTTCATTCAAGGAGACAGCCGTGCGGTTTGAGGTCAGTGAAGGAAGATGGGCTGGGTCCGTGAGGGTGCTGCGGGCTGCTGGCTTCTGAACATGCTTGGCCATGATCTAGGGTCCAGCATTCCCAGAGGGAATGCAGCCTACAGGGTCACATTTAAATACTACAATGGAATTGAAGCTTTTCCTTTAGGCTATTTGATTTGTATGTAATAAAAGCTATATTGCTTCTTGTTAAACCTGCATGAAAACAAGTTAAATTTCCCAGAAAACCTCATAAGGGATGGACATAGTGAAAGGACCTTGGAGATGGATGAGCAGATGTGAGCACATGGCATACTCACGCTCCTGCTGGGACCCCGAGGGCTCCTCTCATGGGCACCCCACTTCCAGTGTGGATACTGGATCTTCCTCCTGCCACCTGAGAAGCCCGCACGGTCACATGTAAATCACTGGACAATTTCCCTTGGGTGCCTTGAGATTTCCCTACTGTGGATAAAGGCTTCTCCTGTTTCTTGGGTGGGAGGAGCCCCACTCAGTCTCTGGGGCAGCCAGGCTGCTGGTTGCTTCCTGCCCACTGCAGATGTTAGGTGAATCAAGATAATTAAAACCTGAATTACATGATGCTTATTCTCAGCTCAGACCAGGAGCTTTATTCAGGTTTCATTTACTGAGACACCTCTTGTGCCCCAGACATCGCCCTAGTGCAGCTGCATTCCATCCTCAGTAAGCTCGGCAAGGTAGATGTGGTTGTCTCCACTATACAGGCAACACAAAGGAGGCAGAGAGGCTAGGCAGGCTGACCACGTGTCTCGCCTAAGAAGTTGTGAAGACAAGGACTTAAATGCCAGTCTCCTCAGCTAAATTTTATACTCTTCCTCCCAAAGGGCACTGCCTCTCACAGATAGTGGAGGAGGGTGCAGAAGGGGCTCTTGTGGCCAAATGGCCATGGCCATAGGAGGTCTGTGTATTCCCAAACCTCCACGCCAATCCTGTCCCCCATTATTTAAAGTGATGATCATGATACCAACATTCTTAGTGGGCAGTAGTGCAAAGTCAGAGAAATAAGAAATAAGATGACTAATGTGAGAAAAGCCGGGGTGGTGTCTGGACAGGGGATGAGTCATTTGTGCTCCACATCAGGTGGCTTGGAAACCATCACCCGCACACACTGCTGCTTCTTTATGTTGGTGTGTACAGCTGGCGTCTGAAGCCTTCCTGCAGGTAATCCTCCTGCAGCGGCTGCCCACCTGGCCCTGCTGTGCACCCTGTGCGTTTGTGAAGCTTGGAGTCTAGCCTTACGCAGCCCGAGACTCCCAGGATGCTTCATCCCTCATCGGCTGGAGAACCTGTTGCAGCCACAGAAATCTGAATCACTTGAGAAGCTTGTGTGACGGGTCTGGTTGCCTCACAGCTGCCTTTTTCCATGCTTCTCTCATCTGGGATGGATCAGCCTTTGAGTCTTTTCATGGCAAAGGTGAATGAAGTCTGGTTTTTCTCAGTTATCATCCTCTGGCTTTATCATCCCCAAGGAAATGATCTAAGAAGGAGTGAGTACTTAACGATAAGAAAACTCACCGTATTATGATAGAGAAAAGCCCAGACCACTTTTCAAAGTTGAATTTGCTACAGAAAAGGCATAGAAGGAAGAATAAATAAGGTACACACAAACCTTGACTGCTCTGCCCCGGAACTACAGGCCCTGGTGGGGGCTGCTCCCTGTCTCCAGCAAAGTTGCTGAGAGAGCACACGCCAGCCACGGTGGTGAAGTCATACAAATGCTATGCCCCCACAGGCCACAGGAATTGTGGAAAGATTTGTGTAAATATCTCATGCATTCTTGTGATCTAAGCTTTATGGAAATAAAAACCACAATCAAAAGGCCAGTGCCACATTTATTCCTCCTTCTTCCTTTTCTCCTCTAGAATAAATTCATAGAACATTTTATGGAGCAGCCAAGAAAATACATTATTTCAGTTTTATTACCAGGAAGACATAAACCTAAGTGTTCAGCAAGACTAACCTAAACAGGGTCCATTTGGGAAGAAGATGAGCAGATGCTGCTGGGCATCCCTTTAGTTATGAAGACAAGAGTGGCTCCCACAGAGGCCACCCCACAGCCCCTGTGTCCAGATGGGATTGGTAGCTACTAGTACTCAGAGGACTTCCAGCTTCCTTTCCTCTCCTCTCCTTTCTTAATTTTGTGGTGGATATTGGAGTTGGGATGTCTCACATACTCAGAGCACAGCTTGGATGTTCAACTTGCTGAAGCTTCCCTGGCACCAAGTTTAAAGAAACCACTGAGGAGCACATGGTTTCCCACACAGGCTCCTGGTGGGGCATGCCTTCACTGGGATTCCAGCAGCAGACCCCCAGGAGTCCTGGCCTGAGAGTGAGGAGGGGCTGTCTCTGGAGAGAAGCTGTGGACCCATGCTCACATCCATCCTTCTCACTTACCATAACACAGCAGGGAAGTCAGTGTCATGAGAACCCATTTCCACGCTAAGTTTTTAAATGCACCTGTATAACATGCTAAAATTTTCATTGAATTCTTGCCCCAATTTTTCTGATTTGTAATGTGAAGCAACAGATTACTTCCTGCTTCTCTCTGCCCTCCCTTTTTCCCACTCACATTCCAGTTGTGTGTGTCACCCATATATTGAATGAACTTAGGAAAGTGCAAAGCAGGAAACAATCCAATTTTAATTAATCGATGTTTTCTTCATTGCTCTTGAGGAGCTCTCAGGCAGAAATCATAGTTTTCCTATTTACTTTTAACTATTCAAAGTCAAGCCTGAATTAAATCCTAACTTTGATCTTTCATCTAATTGAAAGTGTCTCCCCTCCCTGACCCCATCTCAGTCCTGATCTAGCCTGGGGACCTGGCACTGGAAAAGAGAACATTTCTTCACCCTTTCCTTCTACACTGGAGTTAGAGGCTGGGAATGAGGAGAGTAGGGGGCAGGAAGGTCTCATTTGTCTAGCGCAGTTATTATTTGATGTTGTTACCTCCTTAGGGGCTCAGAAGCTGCCTTTTCCTCACCCATTGCAGAAGGAGACACTTGCATGGTCTACCTGACCACTTCAACCAACTCTCAGCTTTTGCTCTAATAGCAGCACTGTGGAATGCTGCTTATGGAGATATGGGCTGTTACTTGCCCTGTCGGTAGAAGTGCAACTCCTGCTCTAGACTGTTCTTCTTGCTCTGCCATCACGGCAGCTTAGGTAACCTATCATGGTTAGACTCTTTTCAACAAGAGGTAGTCACTACTGTCCAATTCCCCAAGACCTCTCTGACAGGCCTTTCATGGTGCCACAGGGCCTGTGAAGTGCCCTCATTTGGCTTGAGGTACGTGTGTCTTGAGGAGCACGAATATCATAGAACCCCTTCCTCCCCATTAAAACAAAACTCTTCTGAAAATCCCCTCTCAGCAGGGTAGGTTAGCAAAATGGCAGAGGAAGCATAGGCAGCTCCTGCCCCGCCACAGAAATGTCAAAAACAAGCAGAAACTGTGAGAACTCTGGAAAACAGTCAAAGGTTTACAGTAACCAAAAGAATGCTGAATCAAGGAAAAAACAACTTTAAAAAAATGGGAGGAAAACTTTGTGGCATTTTTATTTGCTCTTACCCCACCCCTTTTCCAGCTTGGCAGCAGTTTTGAGGAAGTCAGCTTGCATTTCCAGGGTGGAATTCTGGTCTCTGACTCTAGGATCTTATTTGCAAACTTTTGTATTTGCCTATTCTCACCTGTTTAGGGGCTACCTGAAGGACTGACACAAGATGTTTATCTCTGTTTTTGTTCACTCAGAAATGATTTAGGGTAGAAAAGCAGTGGCCATTGCCCAAAAGCACTGAATGGCAAACAAATAATCCATAATATCCTGGGCAAAAGATTATAGTTGAGACATGCAATTGAACATTTAAGTTTCCCTGAGAGTGAAAGATAGAGTTTCTTCACGAAATTAAGAGCATTCAGAAGTACCCATGTATACTGGGGAATTTAGAAAGCAACATGTACACCCAGGGCAGGACACATGCACTGAAAAGACTCAAGTTTTAAAGATTTAAATGTTTCACTTCTGGCTGATCTGTAGGTTCAGTTCCAGCAGAAAATGAAGGCTAAGGCAGAGTTGTAAACATATCAGTTAAATGTTGAAAGAATGACCCAGTACAGTCAGTTTGCAAAGATAAGGAGAGATCTTTTGTTTGTTTTAAATTTTTCAGTTATGGGCATTCAAGGAAATCTCTATCAAAATACTGGATGAAAATAAGCTAAAGAAACAGAGCCTTCATTGGCCACACATGACAAGAAATACAGTCTTTGAAACGAGATAGTTTGACAAACTCAGTGCACAAATAGACTACAGATTATTGCAGCCGTCAATCAATAAAGAGCAAACCCTAGAGAAGAAGAATAATTTGATTTCTAGAGTTGCCACATAATTAAATAAAATTTCCAGTTTTTAACCAAAAGGTTGCACATAAACAGAAATAGTTAAATGTGGCCCATTCAAATGAATAAAATAAATGGACAGAAACCATCTCTGAGGAAGTCAAGCCACTGGAGTTATTAGAAAGACAGTTAAGTCATCTGTCTTAAATACAGTGAAAGAGCTAAAGGGGACCATAAATAAAGAACTAATGGAAACCAGAACAATGCTGTATGAACAAAATGAGAATATCAATAAAGGCATAGGAATTACAAAAGGGAACCAAATAGAAATTCTGGAGGTGAAAAGGATAATAATTGAAATGAAAAATTTACTGGGTCAGTCATGGTGGCTCAAGCCTGTAATCCCAGCATTTTGGGAGACCAAGGTGGGCAGATCACCTGAGGTCAGGAGTTCGAGAACAGCCTGGCCAATATGGTGAAACCCTGTCTCACTAAAAATACAAAATTAGCCAGGCATGGTGGCATGCAACTACATAGGCAAATATAAAAACCAGTATAGTCCAAGCTACTTGGGAGACTGGGGCAGGAGAATCGCTTGAACCCAGGGGGCAGAGGTTGCAGTGGGCCAAGATCACACTATTGCACTCTAGCCTGGGCATCGCAGTGAGACTCCATCTTAAAAAAAGAAAATTTACTGGAGGATCTCTACAGTATATTTGACCAGACATAAGGAAGTCAGCGAACTTGAAGAAGGGACAATTTAGATTGTGTAGATTATAAATGGAATAGAAAGAAAAAGAATGAAGAAAAGTGAATAGAACCTAAGGGACTTGTAGAACACCGTTAAGCAAACCAACATATGGATTATGGGCATCCAAGAAGAAGAAAAGACCGAGAAAGAAGAGGGCAGCAAGAATATTTGAAGAAAGAAGGGCTGGACTTGTCCCAAATTGGATAAAAGATACGAATCTACAAATCCAAGAAGTACAACACATTCCAAATAAGATATATTTGAAGAGATCCACATTAGACATGGTATATAATTGTTGAAAGCCAAAAAAAAAAAAAAAAAAAAATCTTGAAAATAGAAGGAGGGAGTGATTTGTCAAATAGAAGAGATCCCCAGTAAGATTACTAGTAGACTTCTAGTTGCTCACCAGAACTATGAAGGGCAAAAAGCAGGGGATTACATTTAAAGTCAAATGAAAGAAAAAGACTGTCAACCAAGAATTCTGTATTTGGCAAAATTATCTTTCAAAAATGAGGGAGAGATTAAGACATTCCCAGATAAACAAAAGCTGAGGGAGTTTGCCACCAATAGACCTGTCTTATAGGAAATGCTAAAGCGAGTGAAATGATAAAACAGTAGTCAGTGACTTGAAACCATGTGAAGAAATAAATATCTCCAGGAAAGGTAACTACACAGGCAAATATAAAAACCAGTATAATTATATTTTAGGTTTTCAATTCCACTTTTAATTCCTTACATGATTTAACAGACAAGTGCATAAAATAATTATAAATATGTACTAGTGGGCATACAATGTATACAAATGTAATTTGTGACAACAACAACATAAATGGGCAGCAGTTGAGCTGTACATGAGCAGAATTTTTACATGCTATTGAAGTTAAGTTGCTATAAATTAAATTAAAACTAAATTATATTTCATTTAGATGTTAATTATATTTTCTATTGTAACAAAAAATCTAAACAATATACATAAAAGAAAATGAGAAGGGGATCAAAATGGTTTACTACAGAAATTACATATAAAAGAAGATAATAATGGGGGAAATGAGAGACAAAAAAGGCATAGAGAAAACAACAGCAAAATGTCAGGAGTAAGTAGTTCCTTATTAGTAAGTCCTTCCTTCTCTACATTCAATTACATAAAAAGTAGATGGATTACACTTTTCATTTCAAAAGGCAGGTATTGACAAAATTGATTAAAAAAACTTGCTGTCTATGAGACACTCACTTCAGATCCAAAGATCCAAAGACACAATGAATTGAAAGTGAAAAGATGGAAAAGCTACTCTATGCAAACAGTAACCAAAAGAAAGTAAGGGTAGTATCAGACAAAATAAACTTTCATCCAAAAACAAAGAAGGACATTATATATTGATAAAATAGTCAATTCATCATGAAGTAACAATTATAAACATATATGTATCAGATTAGAGCCCCAAATTACATTGATAGAAATGAAGGGAGAAAGAGACAGTTCACAACAATAGTTGAAGACCTCAATATCCCTCTTTAAGTAATGAATAGAATATCTAGACAGAAGATCAACAAGGAAGTAGAGGGCTTGAATAACTATAAACCAAGTAGACCTAAGAGACATATACGGAATACTCTGTCAAACCATAGCAGAATACTCATTCTTCTCAAGTGCACACGCAGCATGCTCTTGAATAGGCCATAAAACCATTCTCAGTAAATTTAAAAATACTGAAGTCAGCCAGGCATGGTAGCTCACACTTGTAATCCCAGCACTTTGGGAGGCAGAGGCAGGTGGTGGATCATGAGGTCAGGAGATTGAGACCATCCTGGCCAACATGGTGAAACTCCATCTCTACTAAAAAAAATAAAATTAGCTGGACATGGTGGCAAGTACCTGTAGTCCCAACTACTCAGGGGGCTGAGGCAGGAGAATCGCTTGAACCCAGGAGGTGGAGGTTGCAGTGAACTGAGATCGTGCCACTGCACTCCAGCCTGGTGACAGAGTGAGACTTCATCGCAAAAAAACAAAACAAAACAAAACAAGAAAATGAAGTCATACAAAGTATCCTTTCCAAACACAATAGGATAAAACTAGAAATCACTATCAGAGGCCAAATCTGAAAAATTCACAAATATGTGGAAATTAAGCACAGTCTTAAACAACCAGGGGGTGAAAGAACAAATCATAAGGAAAATTAAAAGATACTTTGAGATGAATAAAAATGAAAATGTAACATACCAAAACTTGTAGTATGCAGTAAAGATCAGAGGGAAATTTGTAATCCTGAATGCATACATTAAAAAAGAAGAAAGATATCAAATTAATAACCTAACTTTATACTTAAAGGTACTAGAAAAAGAAGAGCAGACTAAACCCAAGGCTAGCCAGAAAAATGATATAGTAGAGATTAGATCAAAACCAAATACAATAGACAATAGAAACCAACAGAAAGACTTAACAACACCAAGAGTTGGTTCTTTGAAAAGATCAACAAAATTGGCAAACTAATAGCTAGATGTACAAAAAGGGAGAAGATACAAATAACTAAAATTAGAAATGAAAATGGGGACTTTACTACTGATCTTGCGAAATAAAAAGGATTATAAGAGCATACTATGAATGATTGTATGCCAGCCAATTAGATGACCTAAGTGAATTGGACAAATTCCTAAAAACATACAAATAATCAAAACTGATTCAAGAAGAAGTAGAAAATCTTAAGATACCTATAAACAAGTATAACAATTGAATCAGTAGTAAGAAAATTTTCCACCAAAGGAAAGTCCAGGGTCAGATGGTTTTATTGGTGAATTTTAGCAAGCATTTAAAGAAGAACACCAATCTTTCTCAAACTCCTCTAAAATATGAGAGATGAAACATTTATTAACTGATTCTATAATGCTAGCATATTTCTTATACCAAACCCAGACAAAAACATCACGAGAAAAGTACAGACCAACGTCCCTTTTGAATAGAAATGCAGATATCCTAAACAAAATACAACAAAATACAAGTAAAATGAATCTAACAGCATACTAAAAGGATTATACACGATGATCAAGTGGGATCTATTCCAAAAATGCAAAAGTAGTTCAACGTAGTAAAATCGATCAATGTACTATACCACATAATTAGAACAAAGAGGAAAATGCACAATATTGTCACAACTGAAGCAGAAAGTGCATGTGACACAACCTAACACCCTTCATAATAAAAATTCTCATTAAAGTAGGAATATAAAGAAACTGCCTAAATAATATAAAGAGCATTTATGAAACACCCACAGGTAACATCACATCAATGGTGAAAGACGGAAAAAACTTTCCTACTCAAGAACCATACAAGGATGCCCACTTTCACCACTGTTATTCAATATTGTATTGACAATTCTAGGCACAGCAATCAAGCAAGAAAAAAAGATGTCCACATTGGAAAAGGAAAACTATGTCTATTGTCACAGAGAGGTATTTTCTACATATACATATACATGTATTTTCTACATATAGAATGTATATATAGAATATAGTCTATATTCTACATATAGAATACATATGTAGAAAATACCAAAGACTTCTTAAGAAAGCTACTAGATCTAATAAGTGAATTCAACAAATTTGCAGGGTATAAAATTACCACACAAAAAGCAGTTGTGTTTCTGTACTCCCCCAATGAAAAATATGAAAAGGAAATTTTAAAAATCCATTTACAATAGCATCCAAAAGGTAAAATACCTAGGAGTAAATTTAACTAAGTAAGTGAAATACTTGTACACTGAAAACTACAAAACATTGCTGAAAGAAATTAAAGAGAAGATCTAAATAAATGGAAAAGAAATCCATATTCATGGATTGGAAGACAATATTGTTAAGACGTCAATTCTACCTAAAGAAAACTACAGATTCAATGCAATCACTATTAAGATTTTAACAACATTTGTGAAGAAATGGAGAAGTTGACCCTCAAATTCATATGGATTTTCAGTGAGCCCCAAACAGCCAAAGCAATCCTGAAAAAGAAGAGCAAAGTTGGAGAACTCACACATCTCCATTTGAAAAGTGCTACAAACTGCAGTAACCAAAACAATGTGGTACTCGCATAAGGATAGATTTGTTGATCAAGGAAATAGAATTGAGAGCCCGGAAACAAACCATTTGTGGTCAATTGAGTGTTAACAAGGGTGCCAAGACTTTCAATGGGGAAAGAATAGTCTCTTTAACAAGTGGTGCTAGGTCAACTGACTATCCACATGCAGAAGAATGAAGTTGGACCCCTTAGTCAACTGGCTATCCACATGCAAAAGAAAGAAGTTGGACCCCTTCTTCACCTCATATACAAAATTAACTCAAAATGGATCAATGGCCTCAATATAAGAACTAAACTCATAGAATTCCTAGAAGGATACATAGGGATACAGCTTCATGATCTTAGATTTGACAATGGATTTTTAGATATGACACAAAAAGCATGTACAAAAAAGAAAACTAGATAAACTGGGCCTTGTATGTATTAAAAAATGTGCATCAAAGGACATTATCCTTTGATGTGAAAAGACAACCTATGAAATAGGAGAAATATTTGGAAATCATACATCTGATAAGCATCTGGTATCCAGGATCCGTAAAGAACTCTTATAACTCAACAACAAAAGACAATTCTGGTGGGGATGTAAAAATGATTCAACCTCTGTGGAAAACAGTGTGGTGGTTCTTCAAAAAGTTAAACATAGAATTATTGTCTGACCCCACAATTTCACTTCTTAGTATATACCCCAAAGAATTGAAAACAGGTACAGAAACAAGTATGTGTAACATGCATTTTCATAGTAGCATTATTCACATAAGCCAAAAGGTGAAAACCACCCAAGTCCGCCTACCAACAGAAGAATGGATAAATAAATTGTGGCATTTTTATCCAATGAAATTTTATTCAACCACAAAAAGGAAAAAAATACAGATACACAATACAATGTGGATGCGCCTTGAAAACATTATGCTAAGGGAAAGAAGCCAGACATGATAAGTAATACACGATCCCATTTATATGAAATAGACAAATCCATAGAGACAGAGCTCACATTGGTGGCTTTCAGAGGCTGAGAGGAAGGGGAAATAAGGAGAAACTGCTTAATGGGTAAGGGGTTTTACCTTGAAGTAATGGAAATGTTTTGGATCTAGAGAGAGGTGGTGGTTGTACCATGTGTACTAAATGCCACCTAATTGTTCACTTTAAAATAATTTAACAAAATCACCTCCCAATCTACTGCTTCCACTTGGAGCTTTCCCTTAGGCTGGGAGTGGATGGTGACCAAGTGTTCCAGAACAGGTGCTGTCCTACCTCTAAAAGAGTCTATTTTTTTTTCTTTAGAGAGTGTGACCAGTGCTCTTCACCTGGAGCCTTGGTAAGCGATCCTCTTACTGTGCTCTGTGATCTGTGTTGAGGCTCCCTCGCAGGGACTCCACTCTCCAGAGGGAGGTCTGTGGCAGAGTGGAGCCTGTGACTATCAGTGAAATGGGATGTGATGTGTTCCTCGATTTCTCAAGCAAATCTTACACTCTTTCAACTAAATGAATAACATAATCCAAGCCAGGGCCAGCACCACAGCCTGATTTTGCGAGATCACATGAAAAACTGGTTATTACATGATAATAGGCCTTAGGGGTGTTAAAGGAATAGAGGCTTCAGAGGGCTTCTTTAGCATCCACACATTCCAGTTCCCTGTCTTTTACATATGGGGAAACTGAGGCTCGGGCATATTGAAATATGCCTGGAATCTACAGAGACAGAAAGAAGATTAGTGGTTGCCTAGGGTTGGGGTGGTTGGTTGTAAATAGGAAGTAACTGCTTACGGGTACAGGCTTTTCTTTCTTAAAACGTTTTTTTTTTTTTTGAGACAGGGTCTCTCTCTGTTGCCCAGGCTGGAATGCAGTGGTGTGATCGCAGCTCACTGCAACCTCTGCCTCCGGGTCTCAATAGATCCTCTCACCTCAGCCTCCAGAGTAGCTGGAACTACAGGCACCTATCACCATGTCTGGCTAATTTTTTGTAAAGACATGGTTTTGCTGTGTTGCTCAGGCTGGTTTCAAACTCCTAGACTCAAGTGATCTGTGCATCTTGACCTCCTAAAATGCTGGGGTTATAGGTGTGAACCACCAAACCAGGTCGAGTTTTCTTTAGGGATGGTGAAACTATTTGAAAATTGATTGTGGTGCTGATTGGACACCTCTACGAATATACTAAAATCATTGAATTCTGCATTTTAGATGAGTGAATAGTATGGTACATGAATTATGTCTCAATAAAGCTACTATATATTATTTTTAAAAATCTGTTGGGCTCACACATGTCTAATAAGTGGCAGGTCAGCTTTCTAGCTCTCTTACCACGACAATGACCTTTCTCTGTGAGCCTCAAATGACCCTTTGTTGTAATACCTGCGTCTTTTGCCAAGACTGGCTTGAATAATTGCTTTGATCCTCTCAATCACTTCCTCATGTGACAGCCTCATGAGTCCACCCCATACGACAAGTCAGACTGTGCATGCTCCACTGGGCTTCATGTTCAAAGTGGCCAAGATCATGCCTAGACCACCTCGATCAGAGTGAAGACAGCTTTGCATTTTGGAAACAATATCTGCCCAGGAAGCAAATAATAGAGCATTCAATTTTCAAGGCTCTCCCAATGGTAATGGACCCTGTTGGGAAAGCCCTCCGGACATATGCAGGAGAGGGTCATGTGTGATGAAATTAGAAAGGACACAGCCAATGAGGAGGCCACTTCTGAAACTACCTAGACACAAACCAGATGCGGGGGCCACACGTCTCTTCTTGAAGTCACGTTTCCAAGCTCTCTGGGTAATTGGGAAGTACTTTGAAGAAGCATCAGTCAATTACTGCTAGCAAAAATGCTTTTGTATAAACAGTAACTTCAAAGCACATGGAAATCCCACAGGCGCAAAGCTTGTTTTTTTCCAAACACAAGGGCCTTGCAGCCATTAGGCTGACCTGTGTTATAAATGGCTCAGGTCCCGGGTGAGGCTGCTCTTCTACCAGAGGTCCCTCTGATCGCGGTTTTCACCTCCAGAGCTGGGTCCACACAGCACAAAGCCAGGTGGAAACTTGGCAACTGCACTGACTTGGTGAGGGAATCCACTCAGGAAGAGGCCAGAGTGCATCATTCAGGCCCCTGCTTGCTTTCCAGGAGGAATCTGCGCAAAGAAACTGGAGAGCTCTCACATGCGCCAGCATTGCCTGGGATGTTTCTCATGTTGAGGGATCTGGTCAGTCTACTTGCAAGGATGCCGCCTTCCAGTAGAGAGGAGCCATACTGGGTGTAAGATGATTTTCCTCAAAATAGCTTCTTCTTTGTACCTACCTCCAACACACTTCCTTCTGTGTCTGCCGTCAGTTCTGGGGCAGGCGGCTGTGCACTTCTGACCTGAGTTCAGTGGTCTGTTGCTTATTTTATCTCCACAAACAAAACAAATTTCTCTCTATTTTATCCTATTTCCTACCAGATAGGATCTTTTGTTTTCACTCACTGCCTTGTCAGCTTCCAATAATTATTTTCTTCTTGAGACCTGTCAAGACACTCAGGGTTCAGTGGTCTGCGGCCAGGCTCTGGCTCAAGGTCGAGGATTCCCTCCTTTTCCTTCCCAGTATTGTCCAGTATCCTGCAGGGCTCCTGTCCCTGGCCATGAGGGCGGGGCAGTGCCGCCCGGCACGGGCACCCTCCTGCTGCTGTGGGCGCCATGGTGACCTCACCAGTGTCATCACCATGACCTCGCCAGTGTCACCACCATTGGGCACATGCCCTGACTCCTTGTGGAGAATGAACATGAAGCCTGGGCAAGAGCAGGTCCCTTTTGAATCGCAGCTCTCTGCCTCATTCTGTTGGGAAAGGTTGCAGTCTCAGAGGCGATGGCACCATCACCATGTTCAGCAGCACCTTACCCCCGACTTCTGGCTTTGCCTAGACAGCATGTGTCTCATAGGAGATCCAAGAATACTTGCTTAGGAACACTGCAGCCTCATTCCAGTGCCTTTTCAAATAAAAAAAGGTTTTCTCCCTTGCAATCCTTCCTCCAGATTGGGTTTTGTCCTAAACATAGACTTAGTCATGTTGCTTTGATTAAAAATCTTCCATGGCTTCCATTACCCATAGGACAAAGTCCGGATATCCAAGGGTGGTCTATCTGCCCTTCCACGAGCTATTCCCACTGCCCCTCCTGCCTTCAGCCCTACTCACCCTGCCCTCAGTGTGTCCAGCAGAGCTCCTCTGGCCCCGTAAGGGGCTCCAGTCTCCTCTGTGAGACCTCTCCCAATTTCTCAGAAAATTGTCATTTTCATTAGTGATGATGAGATGACATTCCTCATAGCGCCCTCTGGACCATCGTGTCTCCCCTATTTCCCCCTATAGGTTGTGAGCCCCTGGACTCTGGCCTAGCGTGGGGTTGAGCACATAGGAGGTTTTTGAGAAATATTTGTTGGCCAGTGATCTGTGAGATAAGAATCGAAAGGCTTTCAGTTTCATTCAGTGAGCATTCTTTGAACACTGGCAGGAGGCAGGGGTGATATAAAGATGGATGAGAGATGAATGAGTGAGGAACAAAGTATATCATGTGTGAGTCATGACCTGAGTTTCACTGCGGTGCAACAGAGTCTGGGGGAAGCTGTCAGCAGCATCTCAGGAAGATGTTGCAAAACTGATTCCTGTTTATGGACGTGGAGGGTGAAGGAGGTGTTCATGGGGCATCACCCAGGTGAATGAGGTGTAGTCTGATATTAACTTGCATGTAAGTAGGCAACTTCTTCTTTTAAACGTCAAAAATCATTTAAAAGGATTATCTCTGTCATTTCTATTATAGGGGAATTACTTTGCTCAGACAATGAAATTGCTTTTTTCTTAAGAGTTTAACTCAATTGTGCTGAGAGAATGGTGCAATGGGGTGATTTGGGAGATGAAGGCATTTTATAGAAAGGAAGGCTGAGACACCTCTCCCCCCAAATCTTCTCCTCAGGGCCACAGCAATAGGTATGGACTTGGATTCTTAAAGGTAGGTGTTTCTCCAAGTGCGTTCTATAGAACACCAGTCTCTGCAGAGGGGTTCTGGGTATTTGGTGGGAAAAAGTACTGAGGCCAAACACACTGGAAATGTTAGGCAGACTTCTTTCTTGTAGAACCTCCATGAGGGCTATGGCGTATGCCCCCCATTCCAATCATATTTGAGCACAGGTCCCCGTTTTGCCTCATAAATACACATTTTGGAAACGTTGTGCTAAAAAGGAAAGAGCCTTCACAGCCAGATGAGAGTAGACTCCTTCCAATTGTAGCACCCTCTGAGCCTAGTTCTCTCTACTGTAAAATGAGGCAAAATGCCCAGATGCCCTCACAGGCTGTGCCACCGTGTGTGTGATCATGTGCGTGGTCGTTCTGCAAAGGTGATATTTACTTCATATGTGATTGCTGTACTCACACTTGGACAACCAGCTCCTGCGCTCAGACAATTTATTTACTGCCTCCTTCATCTTTAGAAGAGCGCTGGGTTGTCAACAAGCCTCAACTATCACAGCCAGCAGAGTGAACGGGCATTACCAGAGAGGCTAGGGAGAAAAAGAGTGTGAAGTGAATGTTTTGGGTCTTTGCTTAGGAGACAGCCGAGGGTGGGACGCGAGACCTGGTGATGTGGCAGATCTGATTCTGCATCCAGCCAGCCAGTGCTGAGTTCAGGCCCTGCTGCTGGTGGTGAAGCTCTTGCAGTGAAGGACATGCATGGTCTCCAGCCTCCTTGAGTTACTGTCCGGTGTGGCAGACAGACTTACCAAATAAGCAAAACCAGGGACTGGCGCATGTTTTCTGTGCAGGGCCAGACAGCAGAGACTTGAGACTTGGTGGGCCTCCGGGTCTCTGTTGTAACCGTCCAGCTCTGCCATTGCATGGGGGCGCAGAAGCATCTGTACCACATGTAAGTGCAGGACAGGCTGAACTCCAACAAAACTTTATTTTCAGAAAGGGATGGAGGGTGGCTTTAGACTGCAGGCTGTAGTTGTTTGACTCCTGATCAAAACAATAAATATACAATGGAAGAAGAGATGTGTGGTATATTCAGAGCATATGAAGGGGAATTTAATAAATCTGACTTGAGATTTGAAAGATGAGAATAAATTCAGTAAAGCAGGGAGAACAGGGCACTGTAGATGGGGGTGCTGGAGCGTGGTCTGAGATGGAGTCAGAAGGAGGAGGTGGGACCTGCCCTGCTGGTCGGAGTCTGCTCTGAGACCCAGGGACCATGTGTTCTGCAGGGAAGCTGGTACATGCCCTTAGGTTCTGCAGCCGCGTGGGCTGAGCTGCTTTCCGGGGCACGCGACATCACCTGGGAAGTGCTGTGAGGTTGGAGTGGAGAGCAAACCTCCTGCAACTCTTAGCTAGTAAATGGGTGCATCCACACTGGAGTCGAACACAGGGGTGCGGGCCGTGGGTTCAGGCTGGCCTGGGCATCTGGCTTCCCTGCCAGGATGGCTGCCTCGTTGCTGAGATGGAACACACAAGGCAGTCGTGTGGGCAGTGGGAGGCCACGAGGTCAGCCTGGCGAAGCTGTGTCCAAGGAGGCAAGGATGGGTCTGCAGCTCAGAGGAGAAGCCTGAGTGGAAACTATAAATCTGAGTCATTTTGAAGCCTTGAGAATGGATCTGTACTCAAAGAAGGTATGGAGCCATGCTCGGCAAATGCTACCTGCTTTTGTCAATAAAGTTTTATTGGAACTCTCCTTTGCTTGCACATTGGCTATCTGATGTTGCCATTGTGGGCAGCTGCAAGAAGACCCTTTAAGATTGGCTATCTGACCCCCATAGACAAGGCGTGCTGACCCTTGGCACTCAAGAGTGGGGAAAGAAAGGGGACTCCAAGCCAATCCTAGAAATGCCCCAAGTTTAATGTGCAAGGGGAGGATCTTGAGCTTCCAGGGGCCCTGCCTGGGAGTGACTGGGTGCTTTGGACATAAAAGGCAAGAGAGTTGAGCATTTTAAGGAAGGTGTGGTCACAGTGTCAGAGCTATGGGGAGGTCCAAGAGAGGTGAGGACAGAACAGCCATCTGTTAAGTCCAGTGCAGGGGCCACTTGGGGCCCTAAGGTCATGAGACTCTGTGCCCCTGGCTTCTACTCAAACACTGGGATGTTTCATTAGAGGGATGGGCAGAAATAAGCCAAGGGCACTGATCCTCATGACCTCCCAAAGGCCCCACGTCCTAGAACCATCACACTCCAGGGTAGGATTTCTACAGATAAATTTTGGGGGTCACATTCAGTCCACGAAACTTCATTCCTGGTCCCCCAATCTTCATGTTCTCATGTGCAAAATACATTAATTCCATCCCAGGACCTCAAACATCTTAACTCATTCCAACATTGACTTTGAAATTTAAATCCAAAGTCTCATCTAAATATCAGACGTGAATGAGATTACAGGTACGATGGCTCCTGAGGCACATTTCCCTCCAGCTGGGAGCCTATGAAACCAAACAAGTTATGAGCTTCCAATGTCCGTGGTGGGGCAGGCCTAGGACAGACAATCCCATTCCAAAAGGAAGAAATAGGGAAGAAAAAGGGGTGAAGGTTTCCAAGCAAGTCCAAAACCAGGCAAGGCTTGAGAATAATCTGTTTTGGCTCGATGCTCTGCCCTCCACACCCCTGCAGTGGGGAGGGGGGGTTACACCTTCTGGACCCATTGGAGTAGCAATATCACCTCCATGAGGGTTGAAGGAAAGTAGAAAGGAGAGAACTAGAGGACACAAATGGAAAGGACTGAGCAACATAGCCAGTGGCAGAAGAAATATTGCAAACATGACCCAAAGGAAAAGCTTTGCCTTGACTCTCTATAAGTCCCACCATAGCTCCAAGGTTCTCAGTGAAATCTGTCACTGCCATGTGTGTATGTGTGCATGTGTGCATGTGTGTGTGAATCAAGGAAATATTTGACCAGTATATTAAGTAGAGAAGAAGAATTCAGGGCAGGCAGGAAGGAGACAGAACAACCTTGAGAAGTTCTAAGGGATATATTTTCAGAAAGTCTTGGGAGACAACTGGCTTCCTTCCACAGGACATAGGATAGAGGTAGTATACAATATTACCTAGATTGTAAGGCGTGGAGAGTCCCAGTGAACATCTGAACTTCCATAGCTGAGATGTGGGGGCCTAACAATTGTTATTGCTGTCTCCCCTGTCTTGGGTACAGGCTTCCTTATGATGGAAACCTGGTCTGGGTTGCTCATTACTGAACCTCCTCATACCTGGAGCAGTGTCTGGCACAAGGAGCTTACGAATCCTCAGAACAGAAGAAACAGAGACGACTGCTGTCTTCATTTTAGAGACAAAGAGGTGTAGAGAGCCAGGTGAGTAAGCAAAGGATCCCGACTGCTACTTGATAATTTGTTTGCTCCTAATCCTCATGCTGTGTGGCCCAGGTGGGTCCCACTGTCTTGGGCATCTCCGTTGTGTGGCTGTATCCTCTGCCCTGCAAGGCCCCCTTTTATGTTCTGTGCAGAAGGGGCCCCAGGGAGGGTGGCCCTCTGACCTCCTGTTTTATGGTGGTTCTGACTGTAGTGTCTAGCTCAGGAGACTTTACCTCTTCTGGAACACACCCCTCATCCTCTTCACTGATCCCGTCTTCATTCTCGGTTAAGTTCTCACTCATCCTATGGTTTTAGGTGTACACTCAGTTATGTGGGCATGGTTGACATGACATGAACTGAAATGTCACCCAAGTATGGCTAGCTCTAATCCCTGTTTCTACTCTTGATTCTTATTAGAAAATTGCTTTTGACATACATGTTTAAAAGGTTGCATAAGTGGCCAAGTGTGAGTGGGTGGGGTGGGAGTGTGGGGCAGAGCCTCTCATCTCAGAGTGTTGCCCTTTTGTGGGAATCACAGTCATCAGCAGTAGCTTGGGTAGGAGAGTGACAAGAAGAAAGGCCTTGCCTAAGGATTACTTGGAATATAAAAGGTGCCATTATTTACCTTGTTTATGGAGTTGGTTAAAAATCCTTCAATGGCTCTACTCTTTAGAAGCCAAAGTCTAAATTCTAGTCTGGTTTGCAAGCTCAGCTTTCCATCAGGCTTACCCCCACCCCAGCTTCCTCCTTGTTGGATCACTGATGGGAGGCCTTGTGTGCTGCTGGTGGCTGCGCAGAGGGACCTGGCCCATTAACCAAATCAAATGCAAGACCACCAGCAGTGGGCTCTGTGGACATCCTCAGGCAGGTCCTGGAGGTGATGTGTGTGAGGATGTTCATCACGGTGTTCTGTGGGGTATATGAACTTGGTGCATCCTGGATGCTGGCCTTTGAGGCCTGGATGAGTGGAAAATGGTGTGTTCGGACCATGGAAAACGTGTCCTGCGAAGGACTCGGCATGCACATAGAGACTGGGACAGTCTTAAAAACATAGCACTTGGCTAAAAAAAATAGGCAACAAACAAGATGAAATACACAATCGTTTACATCAATCAAAAATACATGCACACAAGACCATAAAACACACTTTGTAAGAACGCATTCAAATAAGAAGAAATGCATCATAAAGACACTGCCTTTGAAGGAGAAGAGAATGAGAGTGATGTATGGGACACAACGGAATTTAAAAATCGCAGCAAAAGGGTCCTTGCACCAGCCGTGAACTAAGGAGTATGAGGAACTCCCTCATCCACAGCGGATGTTTAAAAATCCAGCAGGGCTTTTCTCTTCAAAAGTCTAATCCTTATAACAAGTATTGGAGAGGATGTGGAGAAATTGGAACCCTGCACGTGGTGTGAATGTAAAATGGCACAGCTGCTATCGAAAAGAGTAGGGAGCTTCCGTAGAAATTAAAAATAGAATTACCCTGTGATCCAGCAAGTCCATTTCTGATATGGACCCAAAAGAAGTGAAAGTAGGATCTCAAAAAGGTATATGCACACCCATGTGCATAGCATCACTACTCATGATAGCCAGAAGGTGGAAACAGCCTATGTGTCCATCGACAGATGAATGGATGAAGAAAATGCGGCCTGTACATACAGTGGAATATGATTCAGCCTCGAAAAGGAAGGAAATGCTGACACGTGCTACAACTTGGATGAACCGTGAGGATATATGCTGAGTGAAATAAGCCAGTCATAAGAGACAAATACTGCATGATTCTGCTTCCATGATGTACCAAGAATAGCCAAACTCATAGAGGCAGAAAATAGAATGGTGGGTGCCCGGGGCAGAGAAGAAAGGGAAAGGGGAGTTATTGTTTAATGGATACAGAGTTTCAGTTTTGCAAAATGAAATGAGTTCTGGAGATGGCTGGTGGTGACAGCGGCCCAACGCTTTGCATGTGCTTGGCGCTACTGGACTGTACACTTAATAATGGTTAAGAGGGTAAGTTTTATGTCATGTACATTTTACCACAACAGAAAAATGAAAAAATATGGCATCCTTGATAGGTGTAGTGGTCTGGAGAATGGTCTGTGGTCCAGTGCCCACTTGCTCTGCAGACCTGATCCTCTCCATAGCACCCTCCTCTCTCCAGCTCCCACCTGCTCCCCATCCCAGGCTGGGGACAGTGACCATGTTCCTCTCTAGGTGTCTGCACATGCTGTTCCCTTGCCAAAAGATACTTGTCCTGCTCTCATTGCTTGAGTAGCTCAGCTGTCTCAATTCTACTTCCATAGCTGGCTTGCCTTGATTCCCAAACATGATTAACTTTCTCTCCTCAGCTCTCATAGTAGCCTCTGTCCCCACAGAGTGTGCAGATGGCCCCCTTCCCCTCCCTCACCTCGGGGCAATGGGGCCCTCCACAGGCCTCAGCCATGTGTGCCGGCGCCCATAGACGTCGGCAGGCATCCTCTATCGAGGGATGTTTTATTTTCTAAGGAAGCCCAAACAGTTAGCTGCTCAGGATAGTAATAATCTTGCTTTCCGATAAATTTCGGAAGTAAGAACATAATTTTGACCATTTTGTTTTAACTGGAAATTCTTTTTGAAACCTGCCTCCCTGCTGGCTGGCTCTTCCGTGTTTGCACACGTGCCGACATGTGGGTGGCACCTGCCCTATTTGTGCTCTTCATTGTTTGCTACGGGGATCAGTGGCTAACAACAAACAGCCCATGGCCCCGGAGCCTCCTCCACTGCTGTCTCCTGGGAGAAGGGCCGCTCTCACAGCCAGCCATGTGCACATCACCCCATTGGTGCCCACAGATGGCACTGGCCCCTTCCTTCAAACCCAGGCCAAGCTCCAAAAACAGACTGTCTTTGGAATGAGGGTAAAGCATTGAAAGAAAGAACAGATTTAAATGAAGCGTTGTCCCACCTGGGAGCTGTGACTCTGGCTTGGCCCTCTCGTGCCCCTTGTTTTGGGGCCCATGCCCTGCCCTGTCCTCTGAGAGGCTCCTGGTTTGGGTGGCTCTGAGGGTACATTCCTGCTTCCAGGCTGGGCACTGATCGTGTGTCGTCGGTGCCTTTGCTCCTGAGTCCACACAGCTGGTGGGTCCCCAGGGACACAGGTGCCTGTGCTCAGCAGGGCTGGAAGGCCATTCGGAAGGCTGTGGGGTCAGGATCCTTGCCTCCGGGGGGCACCTTAGGCAGCACCCAGCCTTTTCTAGTATCCAGCTCCATGCCCCACCCACCTCGTGCCTTGCCTGAGAAGTGAGACAGATGGCCTCCCACACTGCCCATGTCCTCCCGTCACCCGTGGTAGCCTGGTGGCTGGGGACCCCGGACCGCAGCTCTGGCCAGCACTTGGGTCTGCCCTGTCGGGTGGGCAGTGGCAGGGCCTGGACGGAGCCTCCATGCAGAGGACACAGCGGGCTGGCCCACACTTTCATAACCACACAGAGCTGTGAAAGGTTCTGTCCCAGGGCTCCTGCGCAAGGCCGGCTGCCCAGCCTGGCTAATTTGTGTCCTTTCCTGAACACACAGCTCACCGAGGATCGCCAGGCTTGGCAGTCTTTGAAAGAAGACTTTCTTTCCATTTTGGCAACTCTCTCTTTAAAGACACTGCATTCTTTTTATTGGATGGGAAATAATTTCACAAGTAACGCATTTACTTTAGTAATAGGCCCCCGCCCATCCTCCCACCCTGCACCTCCCACCAATCGAGTTTCTCTCTTATCGAGTTTTTTTTCTTTTCTTGGCCTCTGGTGTTAATTGTCACGAGGTCAAAGTATAAACTCTCTAGAGGATCCCAGCGTTGTAAGGACTTGACTGGAGATCAGAAACAAATTGCAGTGAAGCAAAAACATCAGGGCCGCAGTGCCGAAAGCTGTGAGCCTCCCAAACGCCGCCGTGTGTGCCGTGCTCGGCCGTCTGGCGCCTGCGTGGCTTGGCTTGGCAGCCTCTTACTCAAGCTCTGTTTTCCTTGGGGGGCGGGAGCGGGGGAGGGGGTGGAGGGTGAACCAGGGAAGGAGGGAGGGCAGGACTGAAGGAGTTCAGTTGCCCTTTGCCTTGTGATTTATATCTGGTGGAGGAGCCCTGTTCCGCTTCTTCTAGCTGGAATGCTGGGACATGCTGTTTCAATATGAGATGATCAGCTGGGCCCTCTGTGGAATGTCCCCGGAGACTGCAAACGGCCTCCCAACAGGGTCATTTGTTCAATAGGATTCTAAGTCGCATTCTCCAACATCTGCATTCTATTAATACCTTCAGAATATTTCCATCAGCTCTGGGAAATCAGGAGATGCCTTGAGAGATGTTCGGCATCAAATCTTGGAGGCTTTTTAACAAATATTATTCTTGTGATGCTTCTGTGTTTTGTGGGAAGAACCACCCCCTCCCCCCGCAACTCCACCTTGTCCTTTTTCCTTTACTGTCGTGCAGGTGGATGTTCACGTCCACCCAGTGAGATCCAGGGCTAAATGTGTTGGGCGGACCTGCGGTTGACAGGGATCCACAGCAGAAGGCGAATTGATAAACACATGGGGCAGAGATGGCTGCAGATAGACACTGTGGGGCACTTGCCTAAGACCATTGGGGGAAAGGCTGTGCTGGAGGGGCCCTGGACCAGGGCCAGCTTCCCAGTCCTCATGGGGCCCTGTCGTGTCCTTTGAGGGCACCATGGCCTGGTCTCTGGGGACAGGAAGGAAGAAAGATGGGGAGGGAGGAGGGGAGAGAAGGAAAGCTCTGAAGAGAGGGCTGCAGTGAGGTGATGGAAGTGAGGAGGATTTCATTAAAGAAAAATAAAATAGGTGTAATACCTAGAGCAAATAGAAATGAGGCTTCCATCAGTAGAACGGCCGTGGTGAGAATGTGAACCTGAGATGCAGCTGCAGCCTCAGAGGCGGGTGGCCCAGCACACTTGACCCTGTGAGGAACTGGCCACATGGAGGTATTAGCGGGGTGTCGTGAAGGTGGAGGGTTTCTTGGGAAAGACAAGGAAGAGGAGAGGGAACCTGCAATCCCAAGGACATGCATTTAATGCAAGGGGCGCTCAGCCACGTTTCACTATGTGCAGACACCAGGCTAGATGCCCTGTAAGGTGGATCCCGATGCGAGGGAAAGGACCATCAGAAGGAAGACGCCAGGGACATGGGTCTGCCCTGAGAGCTCCACTGTCCCCTCACAGGGGAGGTCCCAGCATGCCCAGCCCCGCCTAGGGGAATCAGAATGCACATTCACCGACAGTATCAGGCCCACTTCTTCCTGGCTGTGGCAGCCCCTTAAACCTGTGTCAGGGCAGATGCTGAAAGAGTGAGGCCAGAAATGTTCATTTGGTCATTAGCTTAAAAGACTACAAAATAAGTCTCCACATGTACTTCGTCACTTAAAATTCTAGTGTGTAGGGTGAGATGGGCAAATTATAAGTCTTGATAAAAGTTATGGAGCAATTTTCTTGGAAATTCAAAGGAAAGCCAGAGTCTGCTAAGGCCTTGGATGGTGATGAATTGCTTCCTGGTCATGATCTCCTCTGCCTGCTGGAGGCGCAGGGCTGGATGATGTTGGGGGAGAGGTTCGCTGGACAGAGGGAGCCAGCACGCACCACCTAATTCGTCTGGGGCCAAGTAATCTGCTGTCCCTCTGCCTCAGGGAGGGGTCTATGGGGCACACTCCGCTTGCTCCTGGGCCCCTGCAGGGTCACCCTCCCCAGCCTGGAGGCCCCACATTCTGAATCACAGCCTCGCATCTCTATGCTCTGTGAGCAGAGGCTTCAGGAGGGCAGTCATGTATGTCTTGGCTTTATATCTCCTTTCCCTTTGTCAAAATTATGCAAAATCTCCAGGAAAACAAATAATCAGTTACAACAAATAACTGGAGTCAGATCTCTGGCTCAGGAAATTCCTGGGCTCACGTGTTTGCTCGGAAGAGGTTCCCACAGCCCGGCCGTTATTTTTTATCTATCCCCGCAGGATGTCCTCCTCCTCTCGCCTCCAGGGTCCCCTGCTTCCTGTCCGCATTCCCACAGCTGCCGAGGCCGCAGCTCCAGTGCGTGAGGAGGGTCCTCAGTGTCTGCCCGGGCTGGTAGCTCTGCGCAGAAACGTGGCAGATGTGCAGCATCAGGAATCAAAACAGTGTTCCCACCACGCAGCACATTCTTCCTCCCCAGTCCTGTTCATTTCCTCTCCATGGGATGTGGAGCAATTTCCCTCATCTGTTGCTCACTCAGTGGGTTTGGGATTTTGTGAATTTTACATTGATACTTAGATTCCTCCTGAATCTGTTCCAAGAGGAAAAAAAAAAAAGAAAAAATAGAAACCATGATTTGGTCACAGACTCTGTTTCTGCTTAAGGGGTTTCTGGTTTTGTGTGAGACGCAGGTGAAGCTGGGGAGCAGAAGAAGGAGATGGGCGACCACATGGGGTCCTGAGTCTTGGCATCCCAAGAATGCCCTTGATGAACTGGGATCCTCTGTTTCTGGAGAAAATATGAAAAGTCTGCAAGATAAAAGAAGAAAGCAAAAGGCAGTTTCTGTTCATTGTGTGCTGGATGAATTCCATGCAGCACTACTGCAATACTGCTTTGGCACAGAGGGTGCTCTGGTGGGAGGTGGAAAGAGGGCATGCACTCAATATGTGACCGCCGTCCAGAGACTGTGGAAGATAGCCCACTACAGCAGCTTCCTCCTGCACTCCCAGGCTCTGCAAGGCCCCCTTGAGTCCAACTCTTTGTTTTCCTCTTTCGTTAGCAACCGGGAAGGCAAGCTCACATTCGCGGCTCCTCACGGGGAGCTGCCCCTTTTTGATGTCATCTCATTTGATGCTCACAACACCAGTGTCAGCAGCAGTATGCCCATTTTATGGATGAGAAAACTGGGCTCAGAAAGAATTCATGTTTTTTTTTTGTTTTTTTTTTTCGTTTGGCTTCTTGCCGCTTGAGAGAAATGGGCTGCTTTTCAGGGACTCTCATTCTTGCTGCCTGATTTCCCCCTTGGTCCCAACAGTACAGTGGGTTTCACAGATGCTGTCCCAGGGGAGCAGGGCTCCCCCAGTGTCTGCACACATGAGGTGCCAGTCATGTGTTGAAGGGAGTCAAAGCCCCCATCTGTGTTCTTCATGCAAAGGTGGAATGGGCAGGAAGCGCCTAGCAGCTTTGCTCTGTGACCTTTCAGTTTTGTGTGTGTTCAAATATTCCCACCAGCTCATGGGTCTGTTCGCCTTACACTGGGGCTGGAAAAGGTTATTGACTCTTTTTGCACTCCTAAGGCAAGTCTATGAAATACTTTTCTTTCCCTGCCCTGCTTAGAAGGCCTGGAGTTCTGCATCTCACCCCCATGGGCGCCGCTGGGCAAGGCTGGCCTCCTGGGAGCCGGTTTCAGTGTTGCAACGGTCCTGCAGGAACCTATTAATAGCCTTTATTTCCAGTATGTGCCCTATAAAGCCAAGCCTCATTTTTAGCAGCTCTGTTACTCACAATTCTAGGAAAAATTTCCTTTGAATGTCTTCCTGCCAGAAGACTGGCGGTTCAACTCCCTCCACCTCTTAGGGAAGAGGAGAGAAGAGGAGCCCAAAGACAGACAGTGGAGACCCATCCTTTACAGGAGCTTCTCACACCCTAGCTCTTCCTGAAGAGGCACCACCTTTGTTCAGAGAGCTGCCTGGAAGGGCTTCCTGGAGGAGGAGGGTGGGATGATGCTTGGCCGCCTGACACTGAAGTCATGCTTGACTCATCTCTTCCTTCCACGCTGCTCGCCCAGTGCGTCACACATTTGATCAGCTTCCCTTTCAAAGTACGTGCAGAAGCCAGCCCTTCTCACCGCATCCAGCTCTGCCTGGCTCCCCAGGCTGCCATCATCTCTCACTGGCCTCCCTGCAAGCCCCCTGCCTGGTCTCCGCTTCCCTGAACTCACACCTTATATCCCTGAAAACCGACAGAGGGCTCTTACAGCATGTCACGCTCAGCTCAACTGCTGCTAGCCACTGTCTGTCTCATGCTGAGCAAGAGGCAGTCTCCAGTAGCCTGTGTGCCTGACGGTCCGGGTCCTTCCTGCCTCTTTGCCCTATTCCTTGCTCCTTCCCTTCCTATACCAGCCACCCTAGCCCTGTCCTGTGCTGCCGCTGTCCCTGCCTCCATGTTTCGCACATGCTATCTCCCCCATCTGGAATGCTCTTCCTCCAGGAAACATCTTGGCTCTGCACTGATGTCCCCTTATCCAGGAAGTCTTCCAGGACTGCAGCTCTCAGCCTTGGCAACACCTATGCCCCTGCTGGTTCACTTCTGTCCTTTGCCTCATCGCAACCTGGTAGACAAGCCACCTGTCTGCTGCCTGGCTCCCACCACTGTGAGGAAGCCCCAGCAGTACCCTCCCGGGATACGTGCTTGCTATGTTTGCTCAAGGAACGAGGGCTGAGCTAAGTCGACATGACATAGCCAAGCTGCTTTGCACTGGGGATGAACAACACTTTGCCAATGGTGGGGAGAGGCGAGAAGGCAGAGGAGAGGGGCTGGCGTATTCAGAGGAACTATGGCCTGGGTGCAGCTGTGTCTGCTGGCTTGGAAACAGGTCTGTCTTGGGCAGAGCTTTATGGTATGATACCACTTCCTCCTCTCCTCACCTGGATATGTCTTTGGGTTTTTTTTTTTTCTTGATGGTCAATAATTAAGAGGACTGAGTCACACTGTGCACTGATCACTAAATAGTTCACACTCATGGGAGCCAGAGGCAAGAGAATATGAGCTGCTCACCTCGGGTGAGTCTCTGAAATCTTACTGAGAGTGTTGGCCATGCACAAAACATGGAGACAGGATGCTAATCAGTCTTGCATGGGCTTAAGGTAGGTGACCTCTGTTTACTCCTAGATATACTCATGAACGCCTTAGGTACGTTTTACTAGAAAAGCCACAGCTGATGCTCAGAACAGAAGGAAGAGAACAGAGGGAAGCATGGAGTCAGGAACTCAGTGTTCCTGTTGGAGAAACCTCAGGGAGGGAGGCAGCCGCATTATATGTCAGCATCAACTGCCAAATTGTGGAACAGAACATTGAAGGAAACTTCAGAGCATCTTGCCAGCTCATCCTCTGGCCTGGGCTGGTGGAGGAGGCTGAAACCATAGCTGCCTGTCTGTCTTTGTCCCTGCTCTGGTGCTAGCAGGGTGGGAGAGCCTCCATACTCTTCCCCAAATGGAATGCCTGGGAGGCTGAGGCATGAAGGATTACTCTTCACGACAAAGCAAGGCAGTGCTTCTGGAGAAGGATTCTCTCTGCCAAGACATCACATTCTCTTTTCAAGCAACTAAAAATGATAAACATTACAACTTCTAAAAAATACGTAGAACTTCGTACTTCTACTCAGTGTGCCTGGTTTTCTGTCTAGAGTATTAAAGAACAAGCTTGTTCCCTCTTTTACTACTACTTTTGTTGAAAATCTGTTGGGGCAGCTCAAACTCTCTGGCCAGCAGAGCAGATTACTATTAGATTGTAAGAATAAATAATATAAAATCTATGGTGAGAACCGACGACTCCCTGTGTGCCCAGACGATACTCTGCTGTTTCCTCCTAGGCTGGTGGGTTTCTGAGGTTGGCTCCACTGCAGCCGGAGAGGCTCTGAGGTTAAATCACTGTGGGTTCCCCAACGTTAGAAAGGCACCAGTGTGGGAAGAAAGGGCTGAGGACCTTCCAAGTACTAGCATAGCCCCAGACATAGAAATACTACTCACATACTGAAGGAGGAAAACTTCCCAGCCACAGCAGCGTGTGGGGTGTGGGGACGGCATGGCACCAGAAGTCTTGGAGGCTGGCACTCTTGTCTCTACTTCTGTCTTGCCTGAATGGTGATGTGAATCCAGATGATGATGTGAAGCCGTCCAGCTTCTCTGCGAATAACTTAATGCTAATGGCCCTGTCTTCCCCGACAGTGCTGGACACTGTTGCGCTCTGCATTGCCGCAGGGTTGTGAGAGCACAAAAGACCTTGTACCCAGTTCGGACTCCCCTCTGCCTTCACCTCCCTTTAACTCCTGTGGTGTTCCTTGGGCCCCTCTGTCTAAATAAGATTGATAAATGTCAGCAGCTCAGCTTGCTTCTACTCAGATCAGTATAAAGAAATCAAGGTGAGAAGCAGGTGCCCCTGGGGCAGACAGAGGAGCCTGGGTAGTTGCTGAGAGCCCCAAGGCCAGATCTGGGGCGCCCTTGGATGCCCTCCAGGGACTCCTGGCAGGATCATTAGTCTAGGAGGCAATAATGAATTTTGAATGATGAGAAACAATAGAAAGGAGGCCTTTCAGTGTCCCCTTTCAACTCCTCCCTTTCTTTTCATCCTCCTTTCCAGAAACAAATAAAAACTAGAAATAGCTGAAAGCCCACACTTAAATTCCTCCAGGGCCAGCTTCTCAGGCTGAGCATTGCCTGCTCTTGGAGGAGTTGGGATGGCTGTGCGTGGCATTTGTGAGGGTTCCTGTGATTTCTGTGTTTTCTCCCCATGACGGGTCCAGGGCCCAGGGTGGCAGTGAACAGCTGCAGGGGATGGTGCTGGGGCATGCAGGAGCCGACAGTGGTGGCTGAGCCCTTTTTCAGGGGTCTCTGACAGATGCCTGCCGAAACACTGAGGCTACTCCTACCTCCGACAGCTCTCAGCTAACAAGTGGTTGGAATGAAAATTGTACAACCTCTATGGAAAACAGTAGACAGATTTCTCAAAGAACTAAAAATAGAACTACCATTTGATCCAGCAGCCCCACTACTGAGTATGTACCAAAGGAAAATAAATCATTATGTCAGAAAGACACCTGCACTTGTGTGCTTATCATAACACTCTTCACACCACAAACGTACGGAGTCAACTTAAGTGTGTCCGTCAACAGGTGATTGGACAAAGAGAGAGTGGTACATACACACAATGGAATACTATTCAGCCATAAAAAGAAGGAAATCATGTGTTTTGCAGCAACATAGATAGAACTGGAGGCCATTAGCTTAAGTGAAACAAGTCAGTCAAATACCAAGTGTTCTCACTCATAAGTGGGTGCTCACTAATGTGTACACATGCACATACACATTAGACACTGCAGATGGGGAAGGATGGGAGGTTGGAGTGAGGGATGAGAAATTACTTAGTAAGTACAACCTTCACCGTTAGGATGATGGGTCCCCTAAAAGCCTGGACTTCACCACTGTGTAGTATATCCATGTAACAAATCTGCGCTTGTATCCCTTAAATTTATGTCAAAAAAAGATGATTTAACAGGAGACCTATGATGAAGTAAGACATGGATCATGGTTAAGCATGAGTGCCTTTTGCCTCCCCTTGCTCTCTGTTTTCCCATTTCAGAACCCAGTGAGATGAGTCCCCTCTTCTGCACAGTGCTGTCTTTGCTGAAGGGACCCAAAGCTGTTGCTGGAATCAGATGGGGCACCAAGGACTGCTGTTAACAGGGCCCTAATGGATGTCTGAGTGCTGGTTGAGAGAGGAGTGGCCTGGGATTTGGTCATATAGCCAACCTGACTTTCTTGTGAGAGCCAATTTGTTGTTAAGTTACTGGGCCCTCTGTGCTGGTCTCTCCTTCTCACCTTCACAGCAGTTGGATACTTGGGTTCGGGAGCCAGAGGGAACACAGCTTTGGAGTCTGACATGGTTCTTGCTCTGCTTTGCATTACTTAATCCACCTCCTCAGGCTTCAGTTTCCTTGTCCATCTCCTGGGCCTCATATCAGCACCCACCCCGCTGAGGAGCTCTGAGTACTGAGTGAGACAGTTGCTGTAACATATTTCGCACAGTCTAGGCTCACAGTAAAGATTCAACAAACATTGGTTCCAGCCTATCTTGGGGACTGGAACCTAAATCAACTTCCAAAAATCTGAAGACTGACAAGCAGATTTTGAGGTACAAAGAAAATCATAGTTAGAATTTTCAGTTTTCCTCATTGTAGAAAAAAGGGAGGAATTGCCAAATAAAATGCCAATTATCCAGAATCATGAGTGGACTCTTCCAGGAAAGTGATTTTTTTGGATGGTGGAGATTTTAACCCTTTCTAATAGAGGCATTACATTTGAACACTTTTTTGGTGACAATCTTTTTGAAATATACCTTCCAATTTCCTGCTGTCTTATGCAAAGTTTCCAGGACATAATTCATCCATTTTCTCCTGTCCCAGGTTGTCATTGTCTGCATCAATTTTACTGTGCTGTGTTTTAGCTGGAGATGGTACAGGAAAGAAGGCTCTCTGCTAGCACGACGGGTCTCTGTGCTTTTCTGTGTGGTGAATGTTTGCCTCACTGCTCTGAGCTCCTGGGGGTGTGGGGTGCATGTGTCCAGGCCTGAGAGTTCCTTGTTCTCCTGGCTGACTCTAACACCTCAGCACCACACACAACAGAGGGTGCCTTGTGTGTGTGTCTACAAGAGATAGGGTGCCGTTTAGACCATCGGGGGCCTTCTCCTGGGCTTGGGAATGTTGCAGACACTTGAGAGATGTTAGAACACAGGCCTTAGGCCACTGAGGTTTTACTTTCTCCTCTTGCTTCACTATTGACATTGTATTTCCCAGTTTTTTTTTTTTTTTTTTTTTTTGAGACAAGGTCTTGCACTGTTACCTGGGCTGGAGTGCAATGGCATGATCTTGGCTCACTGCAACCTCCACCTCCTGGGTTCAAGTGATTCTCCTGCCTCAGCCTCCCGAGCAGCTGGGACTACAGGTGCCTGCCACACACCCGGCTAATGTTTTGTATTTTTAGTAGAGACGGGGTTTCACCCCACTGGTCTCGAACTCCTGACCTCGTGATCCACCTGCCTCGGTCTCCCAAAGTGCTGGGACTACAGGCATGAGCACCTGGCCATTTCCCAGTTTTATTTTACTTTTTATCCTACTTCACAAACACTTGTGGGGGGGTGCCTAAATCTTCACTCCTGATAGGTCTCAAGGTCTTTGTTGGATGGGTGGACTGTCTGCAGGTCTGCCTTTGGCTGAGGAGGAACTGGAAGTGGAGAAATAAAATTGGGACTGAAAGTGTTTCTACATCCAAAGTTTCCATGGCCAATGACAGTAGTTCTGCAGGTAGGAAATGCAGTGACGTTTGCCTGCCCTCCCTGTTGACAGATGGAGCCAGCCCTCAGAAGCTCAGATGCTTATTCGAAATGCATGCTTTGAGGGAGAGTCAGGATAGACCTGGGTCAGGTGATTCCTCAGCCAGCAGCTTCTGTTCCCCCGCAGTTCCCGGGATAGAGCCCATGTTCAACTGCAAGGAATGTGCAGAAAAATGTATAAGAATAGCACCAACACTTTATACTTAAAATGAGATCACATATGTAATTATTGCAGTTTTGCATGTTTTGATTTTCTATCTTTAGGATTGCCCAAATAGCAACTTTTAATTAAATGTCAAATTCCAAATAGTCCAAGCATGAGTAAAACCCTCATGTGAAAACAAGAAGCTTTGCCAGGACAACACACACACAGACACACAGAAGGCCCTCCTTCCAAGGTTCTTCTTCTCTTCCAGTTAGAGCCCTGTGTATGCCACACCTGGGTTCTTGGACCCCACCAGCACTCCGTAACTGAGAGTGTTTTGCAGGCCACGTGCATGCATTATCACAAAAGCCTATCCTGTCTCCATTTTGCTTTTCAAAACACAGCACGGCACACAAGCTTGTTTTGCAAAGGTTGATTGGGGAAATTCCAAATTTACCACTAGTGGCATCTAAATGAGGGTCTGGCCTGGCTTGGAGGAAACAGGTCAGATGTGAAGGGCCTGGCACCTCCCCCTGAAGAGCTCAGGCTTTCTTCGTGAAGCTTCTACCCAGCCTGAAAGTGACACGTGACATGACACATTGCTGTGGCCTGGAGAAGGATGCAGTGGTCTTGTTTCATTCTCTGTGAATGGGTTGTGAGTAGCCCCTGCCTTGGCTGGCACACAGTGACACTTGGTAAATGGCGCTGCTTTCTGTTTGCTGCGATCTCTGTGAGGCCCGCGCTCCTTCACCACTCAGGCTGCCCTCCAGGCCTGATGAAGTGAGGCCCTGAGATGGGCAGGCAGCTGTGGACATGGAAAGAGCTGGGACATTTCAGACACCCTTTGAAGGAGCTGGTGACTTGGGTTGGGTAGAAAGGATAAATTGCAGATAAGTTGCGAAGGCGGGACATGATGCTATGATGCTACCAAGATATCTAGGAGGGCTCCCTGCTGGCGCTGGAGGGGAGACGCAGTGCCTAGAGCACGAGGGTACTGACTCACTGGGTGCTCCCTGTGGGAACAGGATATGGCTGGCAGGAGCCCCAGCAGGCGGGACAGATGCGGGACATACCTGCCCCAAGCCAGCGTGGGATTGCAGCCACTCCTGGCTTGAGTTTCTGGGGCTGGCCCAGTTGACCACAGGCCTGGTGCTTAATTTCCTGTGCTCCCAAACTCGGCTGCATTCCTGGGAGCTGTGAAAGCCCTGGGGATGGCTTCTCCACCTCCTGCCTGCCTTCACCTTCTCCTTCCTGGGCCCAGGTCAGCCTCCTCACTGTTCCCCTGACCTCAAGGTCTACTCAGCATGTTCTAGGAGATGAATGGAGTCGCATTTGAACCACAACAAGATCCTGCTCCTTCAGCCTCCTTGGACCAGGATTCCCATCAGTCTCTGGTCCTCTCTGGTCAAGCATGGACGGCCCTGACCTCCGCAGAGGCCAGCCTGCTCTGTGGCTAAATGGCTCTGTCATATTTGCAGAATGATTTTCTGTGTGTTTTACTTAGTGGCTTCCCCCCTGCATGTTAGAGTATTTATAGAGAAACAGAAGCCTTATGGGTCCTTTCTATCTCAATATGCAAGTAGCTGAGAAAGAAGGATTGCAGCCGAAAGGCAGCAGATTAAAACTTCTAGACACAGAGTGGAATGAATGGCCAGATTCTTTTTATAATTTCCCAAGCTCAGTAATGAATGAAAGATAAACAAATGGTGGTACAAATAGTGAAAACCAAATTAGATTTGAGGTTTCTCCCCCTTCCAAGTTCATAATAAGTAATCCAAACAGTTATCATTCGGGGGAGTGAGGAAGTGATACTATAAAAATAAATGTGTTTCTCCGACCAGCATCCTTTATCCTTGTGTGTTCTTGCAGTGTGAGAAGGGCTTGCTGCCCCTGGCTCCTACTGCAGAGTTTGGCAGGCACTGAGAAACGGCTCCCCAAGAAGCAAGGAAAGCATTAGTTAAATGAGAAAAGAGATCATTTCAGGCCTGGGGTCCCCTGTGAGGAAGGGAAACTTGGGAAAGTGTAAGACACTCTGTGTTCTTAGAAGCTGGAAACCTGTATCCAAAACCACCCCCAGGGTTTTGATTTTATAAGCTCTTTTGAAAGTGAAGAATAAATTTGTTTTTATGCTTTACTCATTTATTTTCAAGGAGAATGACTTTTTAAAATGAAGAGTCGGGATGACAGTGGTTCCGAATCAAGTTCCAAATCCTGGCAGGTCCTTAGTATGACCTGCAAGAAAGAATCAACACGAGGTGGGCAGTTTTGAAAAGGGACACAGCCTTGGGGCTGGGTTTTGCTTTCACCTCCCTCTACCTCCTGCTACTTGGCTCAGTGTCCAGGCCAGGAAATGGCCCGGATGGCTCCTCAGGCTCTGTGTTCCAGACAGCAGCCCCGGGAATTCCAGCTCAGCTCCTCCACCCAGACCTGCGCGGAGGCACAGTGGTATTAATCCAAGACAGGCTGCCTGTCTAGGGACTAGGGAAAACAGAATGGAATTCCTTCCCATTGGTTTCTCCAAAGTAGTCCCTGGGAAAATGAAACACTTACCATTCTCACCTTGAGAAATAATTATCTCTCTTTCTTCACAATAAAATACAACCCTCCACATTGTATTGCTAGTATTGTGGCTAAGTAGTCTGTATCAAAAACCATTAAAACACGTCCCTCTTTCATGTGGTGCTTTTCCCCAGCTGCAGGGTAACGTGCTATGCTTTAATTTTTTCCAGTTGATTAATTAATCTAGTATGAACAAGGATAGAAAACCAAATTTTCCAATGGCGTTAAAAAAACACTATTTATATTAGCTGAGCCTTTTCTTTACATACACAACATCTGTCCTTATGCGCCGTCCACATTCTGCATGTACAGAAATGGAGAGTTAGCTGCGCTGTGGAGTTACTGAGGGGCAGAGGTGGGATCTGAACCCAGCTCTGCCCTGACAGTGGCCTGTTGTTCTCTGGTGCACCCCTTTGCCCTCCTAAGGGCAGCAGTAGCTTTAGGCACAGTCATAGGGAAATGCTTTCATGCTTATCATGTGTTCTTGAGCTGTGGTATTCATAGCTTTCAATGGATCATTTAGTCACACCAAGCAAAATTCCTGTTGGATGCTTTTATTTTTCATATTTGTTTTGAGGGTTGCTCTTAAAACTCTTAAGAATAACCCATGGAACCTTGACTAAATGGAATGTCCTCTGATCATGCAAATCACTGAGAGGTTCTATTTGCAACATAATTGACTGAAATTAGCATAGAATCATGAAGTTTGGCCTTTTGGAATAGGTGGAGGGCTATAGATTCATTTGAAGATCAGATCAGATGCGCAATTATGGACTCATCCGAATCCTAACTTGGACCACTGAGTTGATGCCAGATGCTGTGTTGAATGTACATACGTGTGTGTGCATGTGTGTATGTGTGCGTGTCTGTGTGTATGTATCTGTGTTGTCTGTATGTGTATCTCTGTGTGTATGTGTATTTGTATCTGTGTGTATGTGTATATTCTTACATGTACATATGTATATATGTCATGTGTGTATATATGTGTGTTAGTGTGTATGTGTGTGGTGTGTTTATATATGTGTATTCATGTGTATGTGTGTGTTGTATGTGTATATATGTGTGCATGTGTGTGTATGTGTGTGTGTGTCCATACATATGTACTTTTGTGTTGACTTGAGAAGCAAGAACTGTGTTCATCTAACATCCTCCTCTTAACATAACTTCAATCTCATTGTGAGTGACAATGAGCTCAGTGGGAAAGGCTCCATTTCTCAGCTGGCCTTGCTGACAGGTGGCCATGTGGCCATGTTATGTGGCGGTGGTCAGTTGGAGGGGGATGGGGAAGCTCCTTCAAAAGGGAGTGGAGGCTGGTGGCATGTGCTTTTTCCCTTCCTCCATGCCTTGCCTCCCGGAATGGGGGAGTGGAGGGGTTCAGCACTGACGGCAGGGTGGGGCCGGCTTGTTCGTGAGGATGAAAATGGCTATCAGGGTGACGGCACAGGAGACAGAGGAGCCTGGGGCGCTCTGACTTTGAGGGCGGGAGCTGCTGCCTGCAGACTGGCTGTCATGTGCGAAGACTCCCTATTTGGTTTAAGTGGTCTTAGCATAGCCCAAAGCAATTCCCAACGGAATTGCTTGCATCTCTTCCACACTATACGACTTTTACGTGACCCCTTGAGAATTCCTCCCTTGATCCCATCACATTCCTGTTTAACTCTAAGGGGGCAGTGTGGGGAGACTTCCCGGAGCAGGCCATGCTGTGGAAGTGGCTCTGACCCAATCCAGTCTCAAGAGCCCGTCAAGGATGCCCCAGCTTTTCATCAGGAATTTGCCTAGGGCAGCCAAAAGATCAGAGAACATGGACTCAATCATTTACAAGTTTGTAAAATGTGCCTACTGGCTCTCGGGAGGAAGAGGTGAAAGGCTGGAGTGGAGGAGAATGATGATCGTGTTTGTGGAGTGAATGCCCAGCATCTGTGCACTTTCGGTCCACTGAACATTTCTGAAATATGACTTTATGAACACGGCCGAGCTGTCAGATGCACCTTGACTTACAATGACAAACCCATGGTCAATTGGAAGTGTCATTGACAGTGCATTTAACGTGCCCACCACACTGAACATCACAGGTTAGCCCAGGCTGTCTTAAGCACACTCAGAACACTTGCATTAGCCCACGGCTTTGCAACATCAGCTAACACAAAGCCTGTTTTAGAAAAAAGTATTGCCTATCTCATGTAATTTATTGAAATTGTACTGAAGGTGAAACACAGAATTTTTCATAGGTACTCAAAGCATGATTTGAGTGCTTTGAGTGCTACATGCGTGCTGCATTCACACCATCATAAAGTCAAAAAATCGTGTTAGGCCACGAGTTGGGATGGGCTGTACCTACTATCAGCCAGCATTATGCAAAGTCATAGAAGCCCATGAGTGTCTCAGGGCCATGAAATTCAACTGGTTTCTCTTTCCTTTTGGACTTTCTGAATAGTGAAAGGACATATTTAATGGCATTTTATAGATTATTTGTAACTCCCACACTGTACCTACACTCTAGAGGAGCAGGGGGGAATGCACAGAAATGAAAATGCCTCCCCCAAGCTCCCGGGGGTAGGTAGTCCATGCTTCCCCACCATACACATGGGCCAACCCTGGGCAACACCACCGCAACACAAGCCTTCCCCAGGGAAAAAACCAAAAGTCAGCTAGAACAAATCATGACAATGAAAATAACATGCCATACACCCATTCCTTTTGCTTTCTAATCTGTGGAATATTTTTAGTATCTTTTTTTTTCCCACATTGACTCAAACCTAAGATGATATTAACCTAAAATGATGACTTAAAATCCAGCAGGTCTTGAGTTCTTTCTACACCATCTTTCTGCCATTCATGCATGTGTTTATTTAACAAACACTTACTGAGCACAGAATATATGTGTTGTACCTCACAAATTTTTTGTGGATTAGGGATACAGAGTTGGGCAAAATTGTGTAGTAGAAGGCAGCTGGTGGGAGAGACAGCAATCAAATCAGCTGAACATTAAACATCTAACTGCAAACTTGGTAGATGCTTTGGAGGAACAGTGTGCTAGAAGCACCTGAGAGTGGTATTGGTGAAGGTACTAAATGGAGTCAGATTTGGGGTTGGGGGAGGCAGGGCCAAGAGGAGCTTCTACCCCAGGAGGTGTCCTTTGAGCTGAAGTCTGAAGGCCGAGTTAGGTGTGAACTCATTGGTGTCCAGAAGTCCAGGAACAAGAGTCCTTTCAGACTGGGAGGGTGGATGCATGGCTATCTCGGCTGGGTATAAAGGCCAGTTGAGGGTCTCAGGCTGGTGAGGGAAGGCAGCAGGCTGAGTCATAAGAAACAGAGGACCCAGGAGGGAGTGAGTCTGACCAGAACTGCACTTGATGACCCTGGAGGCTGCAGGGTAGACGAGGAAAAGGCAGGTCAGAGTGAGGATGGCAGGGGATGACCAGGAGGCCCTTTGGGGTGTGGGGCAGGAAACCTGGGCCTGGTGGGCTTTCCTCAGATGCCCACCCATTCACAAGGCTTGGTGATAGACTGGACATAGAGGTGAGGGTAGAGGTCATGGGAGGCCTCAGCTCAGGCTCCTAATGTTGGGATCCTGCAGAAAGGTGTCAGGGGATCCTTTGGGCAGGGAGGGGCTATGGTGAGTCTGAGGCCCCGTGGGATAGACAGCAAAGCATCCAGTGCATGCAGGTGTCTGCAGGTCTGGAGCCCAGTGTTTAGACATGACCAGTGGTCACACATTTGGGAGTTCTCAATATGTGGATAGCAAATAAGGCCATAAGTGGGTAAGATTGCTTAGAGGGAGAATAAATGTATTTTTGATACTACATTTGCAATACTGATGGTATGTCTCTTTATGCCGGGGGCCTGGATGGCCAGTCTTTGCTACTAGGCTCCTCCTGCCACCAGTCCATAAGTTACTTTGTCACTGATATGCTTCTTTTTTTAAAAAAATATTAATTTTTTTTAAGAGGCAGGGTCTTTCTCTGTTGCCCAGGCTGGAGTGCAGTGGTGTGAAAATAGCTCACTGCAGTCTCAACCTCCTGAGCTCAAGCAGTCCTCCTGCCTCAGCCTCCTGAGTAGCTGGGACCATAGGCTGATGCCACCATGCCCAGCTAATTCTTTGTTTGTTTATGTAAAGATGGCTCATGTTATATTGCCCAGGCTGACTGCTAAGCTTCTGATGGAGAAAAAGTGAGAAGCTATCTTTTCTGGCCATTCTCACCGTCTAATGAAGTATGAGCAGGGGCCAGGCTGGCACACAGCCTCCTGCTGTACCTGCTGCTCCCAGGAGGGTATCTGTGCACCCACGGCAAAGAAACCCACCCTCCAGAGGCTGATCTGTGACCTTTAAATTTACCCTAAAACAGGGGCACGTTAACAGAAAAAGGCTGGCAGCAAATGTCCAACTGGACAAAAAACAAGCAAAGAAGGAGAGAGAGGAGAGGGAGTTGGCTGGTTGGCAAGGGTGGCAGACACCCTGGTGAGTGGGTTCCTTCTCGTATTCAGGGCGGGCCCTAGTGGGAGCAGGGTCTTCAAGAGCGATCCCAGGATGCAGCTGAATCCCCACCCCAACCCAGGCTGCTGGGATACTCAGGGAGGGGCCTTCTTTCCTTACACCATTTGCTGGGAGATGGACGTCTTTTGTTAAGATGCAGGGGTGTGGGTTTTGTGTAAAGGCCTCTCTGTGAGACTGAGTTTTGGTTTTCACACAAATGTTGGGTACCCGCTCTGCGTCTTTGCTTCGTCACAGGGTGTGATAAGTTACACAGAGGAGGGCCCTGAGTACGGATCACAGACACAGCCACTAACATGAGCCAACCTCAGGTTAAGATGTGAAAATAAATATCCAGGCCCGTGGACTAGATCCAAGGCTGCAGTGATTGAATTGCATATAAAGACTTCATTCAAACCTTTTAATATGGGATTGCAAAATCTGCAGGTTTGCCGAGTAGCTAAGGGGATCTGGTAAACAAACCCGGACATAAGCAAAGTGGACCTTGCTTCTTCTCACTCCTTAATCACTGGCCTTGGTTCGTTCACAGTGGACACCAATATTCAGGATTTAGAACAAGGTATTTTAAGAAAGAACAAAAAACATTGATGATAAATATTATTGGGATCACAAATCCCATTTTTGGGGGTGGGGGCTAAGGTGCTACACTGGTCCTTGTAAGCAGGCATCTGTGTACACACTAGTCCCGGGCAGGGAATGGCCAGGTGTCCAGCCACCCACTTTGTCTCAGGTGGGCCACGGTCCTTGCTGTATCGAGATGTCACTAGCATGACCTCCTATGTGGGAGCTTTGCAGGGGATCCCCCCTTTACCAGTCAGCCCCATGCTCATTCTGTTTCTCACCAGACATCAGGTGGCTAGGATCATAGCTCACTGCAGCTTCAACCTGCTGGGCTCGAGCAATCCTCCCGCCTCAGCCTCCTGAGTAGCTGGGACCACAGGCTTGAGCCACCACACCCAGCTAATTGTTTGTTCGTTTGTTTTTGTAAAGATGGCTCATGTTATGTTGCCTAGGCTGACTGCTAAGCTTCTGATGGAGAAAAAGTGAGAAGCTGTCTTTGTTGGCTGTTCTCACCGTCTGATGAGGTGTGAGCAGGGGTTTGGGAGCAGAGAGAGTGTGCAAAGGAAGATTTTAAAACATATCTTTGGTAAAGCAGTTATGGCCGGTATTTTGGGTCATGTTCTTTAGTCCTTGTGTTCCTTCAGTTTAGTCATGAAAATAGTTACATTGATTTGTTTGTTTGCCAACATGCTCTGAGAAGTCAGTCAGGTCTTCAGTGTTTCAGAAGTGATTTTTGTGAAGGTTTATCGGGTAGGAAGATGGATTAGGGAAGACCCTCTATGAGAGGGTCTGTAATGAAAGAGAATGGGCTGGTGACTCTCCCAGGAGCCTGCAGGGAGAGTTGCCCAGTTCTGACCAACTCCTGTGTAAGCCCCACTCACCCATAGACCATGTCCCTTTTTGCTGGAGCCGGGGAGGGCATGGGACACCCTGTGCTGTGGGACCCTGACTCAGCCCTCATGCAAACAACCTGAAGCATCTCAGAGGCCTGCCCATCCCTCTAGGGCAGCAGCATTAGAGTCAAAGAGCACAGTAAGCTGGAGACATTAGCAAAGGAGGAGTGCAGTCCTTAAAACAAAGGCAGGGGAGAGCTAAGGATGTTCTAATACAGTTTCCTTTTTCGAGTTAGAGACTGTCCTTGCATAAGCCCCAGAGTTCCCTACCTCAACTTAACAGGAGCCACACTTTTGAAAAGTTGTGACTCAGGGCTTCTTGAAATACAATTTTTGCAACTCCAATTTACTGCTCAACAGGAGTTTTGGAATGTTGCAATGGAGACTGAAGTTTAAATTAATCTAAAGTCTGGAAGAGCTTATATTTCTGTTCCAAAGATTTTTGAGGTTCTTAGGTAAAGGATATACCTGAGAGTGAAGTCATATATGTGATGTATGTGTAATGTTATATACATATATTAATATATTTAACTGAAAATTAAGTCTTATTTATCTATGTATCTGTCATTTATCTATCATCCAGGTTTACCACATATACACACACATTATGAGGTCTAATTTTCACCTATTTACATGCAAGAAAATACTTTTTTCTTTTTCCTTTTTTAAAATTTAATTTAATTTTATTTTAACTTCCGGTATACACATGCAGGACATGCATGTTTGTTACATAGGTAAACGTGTGCCATGATAGTCTGCCGCACCTATTAACCCATCACACAGGTATTAAGCCCCACATGCATTAGCTCCTTATCCTGATGCTCTCCCTCCCCTTCCCCCCTAAAAAGGTCCCAGTGTACACTGTTCCCCTTCCTGTGTCCATGTGTTCTCATTGTTCAGCTCCCACTTACAAGTGAGAACATGCAGTGTTTGGTTTTCTGCTCCTGTGTTAGTTTGCTGAGGATAATGGCTTCCAGCTCCATCCATGTCCCTGCAAAGGACATGATCTCATTTTTTTATTGCTGCATAGTATTCCATGGTGTATATGTACCACATTTTCTTTACTGAGTCTATCATTGATGGACATTTGGGTTGATTTCATGTCTTTGCTATTGTGAATAGTGCTGCAATGAATGTATATGTGCATGTATCTTTATAATAGAATTATTTATATTCCTTTGGGTATATACCCTGTAATGAGGTTGCTGAGTCAAATTGTATTTCTGGTTCTAGGTCTTTGAGGAATAGCCATATTGTCTTCCACAATGGTTGAACTAATTTATATTCCCACCAACAGTGTAAAAGCATTCCTATCCTCCACAGCCTCACCAGCATCTGTTGTTTTTTGACTTTCTAATAATAGCCATTCTGACTGCTGTGAGATGGTATCTCACTGTGGTTTTGATTTGCATTTCTCTAATGCAGTGATGTTGAGCTTTTTTTCATGTTTGTTGGTTGCATAAATGTCTTCTTTTGAGAAGTGTCTGTTTATGTCCTTTACCTACTTTTTGATTTTTTTTTTCTTGTAAATTCACTTAAGTTTCTTGTGGATTCTGGATATTAGACCTTTGTCAGATGCTAGATTGCAAAAATTAAGAAAATGATTTTTATTGGTCACAGGCAACAATAGAAGGGACAAGACACTTATTTTTTTTTTTAAAAAAACCTTTTAATTTAGGAATAATTTTTAACTCACAGAAAAGCTGTAAGAATAGTACAAAGATCACATCCAAATTTCTCCAATTTTCATGGTCATAAACCTTACAGGAAAAGGCTCTAACTCAGGATCACATGTTGCACCCACTTGTTGTATCTCTTTAATCTTCTTCAATCTGGAACAGTTTCTCAATCTTTCGTTGAATATTATTACCTTGATGTTGTTGAAAATTGCTGCCTTGAAATTTTGTAGAATACCCCTCCATTTGGTGCAGTCTAGTGTCTCCTCTGGATTAGAGCTGGTTTGCATGTATTTTCACTGAATTATCACATATGTGGTAATGTGTTCTGTTACCTCTTATCAGTTGGCAGATTGATGCTGATTTCTCTCATGGCTTATGACACTGACTTTGATCACATGATTAAGATGCTATCTTAATAGCCAGGCTCTTCTGCTATAAAGTTACTTTTGTTTCCATTTGCAATCAGTCAGTAAATACCTGATGTGGAGATAACGTTGAAACTATTTAAGGTCTCATTCTTCATCCACTTGCCCACTTAAGTTTTAACATCTATTGATGTTTCCTGCCGGAATAGAGGACTGCTGAGAGGTGTTTTTCAAATGTCATTTTTTTTTTTTTTGCATTTATCAGTTGGCATTCTACTGTGAGGTAGTTGTTTCTCTTTCATATATGCATATGTGTACATACGTGTGCATGGTTTTAAAACATTATTTATGTGCGTTCTCATGAATTTCTGTTTTATTCAATGAGTTATAATGCATTGCTATCATTATTGTCTTGATGTCCAAATTACCCTGGATTTGGCCACTGACAGCCTCATTAGCCTGGCTTCTGTGTTTCCTGCGCATGTGCCCATTATTGTTTGAGCACATTCTTATTTTCCGCCACATCAGGATACTCCAGGGCCATCTTGTGCTTTCCCTGCTAATCCCTGAACCAGGCATTTTTCCTTGCGGTAATGAAAAATGCTATTTGGAAGCCAATATCTCAATGTAGGTGTGGCCTTTGTTACCAAGGGGTCCTTGTCCCCAGGTACCTTTTGTGGATAGCATTAGGAAATATATTTCATCATCTATCTCTATATCTCCACCCACATACACACATTGATACATACATCTGTAGTTCTTTCCACATTTATCAAGCGAAATTGAAAACCATGAGTTCACACCAATGCCTCCCATTTCAGGCCCACAGCACTCATTTATTCCAGCCTTTCCCTTTTCTGCATTTGTGAGGCTTTCTCCCCACAGTGAAAGACTGGCGCCACCATGCCCGGCTACCAATGAAGAACCTAACTCCTTGTTTACTATTTACTCAATCCCCTCCCAGAGGCTAAGCTTCCACCTTCCACCCTGCTGGGTGGCCATCTATTCAGACCCCTGGGACAGCCCAGGCCTCTGCCGGGCTGCCTCACAACTCCATCCCCAACTTTCTGGTGTTTTCTTTTGTTTGTTTATAATGTGGGAGCTATGTACTATAAGATGTGTGAAAGACTTCAACAGGAAAATGAGTATTTGCAGCTTCTTAAAACCTCAGAATTCTAGAGAAGGCAAGAATGTTAGGAATAGACTATTAAGAAGGAAGCTGCGTCTGGAAATTAAGGCAGGCTTGGGTGTTGGGGGTCTCTATCCCAGCACCCCAGAGCTCAGCAGTCAGCTGTGCCTCGCGGAGATCTGCAGGCCCCCTTCTGTGCTCCATATTGTAATTTGAAGATTGGTATTTATGCTCTGTACAAACAATTTCATTAGCAAACTCAGATTAATGACAGTTGTGCCTTAAGTCTTACAGATTGTTTAATGGATGGTTGCTGAACCTATTAAAATCTGTAGCAATTAAAATAGAATCTGTCTGTTGAATGAGATAAAGTTGCTATTCTGTATTTGTCTTAATTCTTTTGTTCTCATTCATTATCTTGCAGAGCACACTCACCCTGTGTCCTAGAGACATTCTCAGATGTTTAGGTCGGGGTTGCCCTGCCATTGGGAATCTGAAGTACTCCTCTAGGGTGTCTTCTCTGGTCTGGCCCTGGTAGGAACAGATGCTTGAATGATCTATCTGGAGAAGACACCTGGGAAGAAGCCAACCCCTAAGAGAACACTAGAATTCCCTTTTTAAATACAAAAGGGGAACCTGCACTCTTGTGTAACAGGTGCTGTAGCTCCTGCAAGGAGACGGCAGCAGGTGAAGGGCAGCGTGCTCCCAGGGTGCCTGGCAGATGCGCGGTCACCCTACACAACTGCTGCTGAATGCCCTGTTGGCCCCAGGGACCCCAAATGCTCCCCAGCAAGGCCTTCCTGCCCTCCTCTTCTAGGGAAGGCAGGCCAGAGCTGGCTGCAGTCATTTATGTAGAATGCAGGCACAATTCAACACGGGCAGGAGGAGCCCCCCAGGGTGCCTCAGATGAACTGCTAGTGGCTCACAATTAGGAAGAGTTTCCAAGGGAAGAGAGGAAAGAGGACTGTGTCTGGATGAGGGGGAAGGTGTGAAACCAAGACCTGGCAGCCTGGGGGTGCTGGGCTGCCTGAACTATGGGCCCCTCCCAGCTCCCCCATGGTCCTGGAGCCAGCCTGCTGTGGGTCTGGGGAGCTGTGGGAGTGCAGAAATCTCCGTCCTGGTCACACTTCTGACACTTGGTTGTCCTGGTCACACTTCTGACACTTGGTTGATGTCTCTGTCAGCAGGTGGGGGCTGGAGGATTACCTGGGGTGGGGAATTCCTACCCAGTCCACTTTTGAAATTGGTGCTCAGGGGCCCTGCTGCTTGAGAGGCTGACCTTGGGGGACTCCATGTGACAAGAGGTGAGAGAATAGATGCCTTAGGTGTGTGACCCTTGTGAAGCAGGCCCCATGAAGGTCACTCTGCATTTATTGGTACTCACAGAAATCGAGTTTAGACTCAGTGCTGTCTGACAGAAATAGAATGTGAGCTTCAGATGTAACGTTAAATTTTTTGGTAGCTACATTTTTAAAAGGTAAGAAAGGAACAAGCGAAATTAATTTTAATGTGATATTATTGTTATCCCAATATATCCAGAATATTAACCTATCAATATTAATCATGTGAAATTATTAAGGAGATACTTTGCATTTTTCTTTTCATACTAAGTCTTTGAAATCTGGTGTGCATTTCACACCCAGAGCACGTCCCGGTTCACACCAGCCGCATTTCAAGGGCATACCCAGGGAATGAGGATGGGCTGGACTCTTTTACATTTTGGATCTGACTAAAAATGAGGAGATGGGCTTCCAGAGACTGTGTGTCCAAACCACAAGTGACTAAACCCTGGTTACGCTGGGAGAACCTGGGAGATAGCTCATCAAGAAATGTTATCTGTTCATCATTACAGCAGTCAAACCATGATAGTGGATTGCCTCATGTGTGTAAAGTCCTCTAGGGCTTTTGTGTGTCTGGGGGTGGGGGCCGGGTGGGCGGCTGTGCAATAATAAAATATGGCTCTGATAAAAGGTCTTAGATTGAACTAAAATGAGCTGAATGCCCGCTACTAGGTTTATGAACTGTGTCTACACAGTTATACCTTCCTAGGCCAAGACAGGAGTTCTTTACTGGTTGACAAATATTTCACCATCTTGTGTAGTATTTTTATCAGAAGATTACAGATGTTTTGATTGAAACACTACACAAGGTTTAAAAAAATACTACACAGAAGGTTTAAGATGGAACACTTCGTGACATTATTTCTAATATTTTTGTATATTATGTAAATTTAAGACTCAATCTTCTTGTGAAAGACAGAATATGCTGGATGATTAAGGAGATGATTTATTTAGGCTGTTGGAATAGGGGAGAAGTTTCATCAGTGAGGGCTCAGTGAGATTCATCACTACCAGGGATCAACACTCACTCTTCCCTTTAATGCAACCTTTACACTCACATTTCTCTTCAACATTTTAGGCATTCCTCTTTCAACAAGATTGGCCTCCAATGTATTAACACTCTGGACTGTGCCACCACCTCTCAATAGGTGATTGAACTGATTCACAGGAATACCACCAGCAAAAGTCCTGGTAGAGTATTTCTCAGACCCACTTCACCTCACTCAGGAAGATGATGACTAACCTTGGTGAATATTGTTCACTAATGATGATCTTCGTTCCTTTTGAATAAGAGAGAAGAATGACAAGGTTGAACTCTATCTTGTCCTGCAATACAACAATTGATGGTCAAGAAATCCTCCTCTACCCTCGAAGTAAGTCATCATATAAGACACCTGCTTTTATGTTTATTGCGGCACTATTTACAATAGCAAAGATCTGGAATCAACCTAAATGTCCACCAACACCATCAACAGGAGACGGGATCCAAAAAGAAATGTGAGATATACATATACATGCACATATACATATACATACACATACATACACACACACACACGCACCCCATAGAATACTATGCAGCCATAAAAAAGAATGAAACCATGTCTTTTGCAGCAACATGTGTGGAACTGGAAGCCATTATCCTCAGTGAAATAACTCAGAAGAATAAAGTCAAATACTGCATGTTCTCACAAGTGTGACCTAAAAATGCATACCCATGAACATACAAAGTGGAAGAATAGACCTTGGAGACTCAGAAGGGTTGGAGAGTGGGAGGATGGGTGAGGGATGAAATACCACCTACTGGGTACAATGTACACTATCTGGGTGAAGGTTACACTGAAGGCCCAGACTTCACCACTTTGCAATGAATGTATGTAAGAAACCCGCACTTGTACCCCTAAATATGTTATAAATAAATAAGATATCCTCATCCTCTTCTACCGTTTTGTGATCTGAGAGAGAAATGGACAGCCCCACAGGACCCTCTGCCCTCCCATATTCCGAGATAAGACTCTCTTCTAGCCTGGCTCAGTGGCTTGGAAGACCTGGCTCCTCCCCCTTGTGAATCCCAGGAGACTCTAGACAACTCCCTGTTTAACTGCTTTAACATCCCAGGCTCTTGTCCTTTCTCAGTGGGTTCCAAGCCACTAGGCAGCCCCATTCCCTGAGTTTCTGCAGTTCCCGAGCCAGGCTGCTGGTGTTCTTGTGATGCTGTGCACAGGTATGGTTACCTCTTGTACAAGGGTGTGCATGACCTGAGCATTCTGCTCAACTTCCTTCTGACCTGTCCAGGGGAATCCAGCCCATGCAGGGTCTGCTGTGGGGTGGGGCTCTGGGAGGTTTGGATCAAGTCCAAAGGCTTCAGCTCACTGAGCTTCTGCCATCCTAGGCAAGGGCCACCTGGAGTTCTGCCACCTAGGCAAAGGCAGCCTGGAGTTCAAGGGGATCTGGCCATCAGGCTTGAATTCTCAGTGACACCAAGTCAGGAGGGAGGGAGAAAAATGGAAACTGTTTGCTTGGAGAGCTTTAGCCAGACACTAAGGGAAACTGACAATCTGAGTAAGGTGATAGGGTCTGATCTAATTTATAAGTAGGTATCAATACCGTTTTCTTCAAAGCAGGAGGAAGTCAATTAATTCTTTGCCAGATAAGACAGAGAATGCATATTCATCAGGTACCTTGATTTACAAAAGGAGGGAAGAAACAGCCCACAGGCAGGGCCAGAGTTCGATAAACTCAGGTAGTGCTATAGTTTTCTACTCAAACACACAATTCTCTTTAGTGATCCCCCTTTTGATTAAAGATAATATGAAAGAAAGCTTGTTCTTGATCACAAAATAAGGCTGGTTTCATTAGATTTAGGCTACTTATTTATGGAGGTGTTGTAGGAGTGTTAAATTTGCTGGCCTTAAGTTTGCTGTGCTGGACGTTTTCATAAAGAATCTCAGATTGGATTTCTTAAAGCCTCTTGATGCTAGGCAGGCAAAGCTAGATCAAATCACTAGATTTCACTTGAAATATCTATAAATTTGGTCAAATTCTTCTCTTCTTGAGGTCCCCACCCAAGCTGTCCTAATGTTCTTGGGCTGTCCAGGAAGTAATCTTTGCTCATCTGTAAGGCTGAGAACATATTTGCCAGGTACCACACCAGTATTCCTGGGAGAGTTTGTAAACATTGGCTCCATACAGTCAATCTTAGTTCCTCAAAAGTGTCTGTTCATATCTTATTAAACGACCATCATTCTCAAATACGACATTTCAGTCATGGCCTTTGTTATGGAACCAGTGTTTCCAATTTTGTCTTGTTACAAGGAGGACAGATTCTTATCCAACCTAGACAAACAATTATATTGCCATGAAAAGTAAGAACACTCAATAAAAGTTCTGACTTCTGGAGGGCCCAGACAAGGAGAATAAAATATCACTTATAAATGCTTTATTTCCACTTACAAAAATAGAGTCTACTAAATTGTTAGTGCCAGATAGCTTAACTATCTGTAAAAACACTTACTTTATGTATTCAGAGAATGGAATATTAAAACATCAATAACATTCTAAGCAAAAACCACAGTTGTTCCTCATCCGTTCATTCAGCCGTATGCAATTAATTCTCGGATCTTGGGTCAGCAGTCTCACAAATCCATCTACTTCTCAACTAGAGTCTTGGAAATTCTGACTCAATCCATAGACATGGTTTAGGCAATGCCATCAGAGATCTGCACCTAAACAGATACCTTTTCCACAGAGTTCTGAGAAGACTCTTTTTTGAAACCATAGCACCTTGGCCTATAGTTGATTGTAAAGCTTTCAAAGAAGCATCAGAGTAAAAGAAAAAAAAACAAAAAAAACCTGTGTAGATGAAGAAAGACTTAACGATGGCTGTGGTTACCTTATTACTGACCATTATCAAAAGTGAAAGTCTGATGAGAGTTCATGACAAGAATGATCCAACCAACAGGGAAATTGTGCTGTTGCTGTGGTGTATGCAAAACGCGGTAGTAAAATCAGTCCAAGTAAATTTAGATAAAATACCCACAAACATGGACAACCCCATTTTCAAAGAAGAATGGCTGTCGCATCTAATTTATTAAAATGAATTAACATGATCTTTGTGGAGACAATATCTTCAGATACAACACATAATAATACTGACATGGTATATTAGAGCATATAGTTAAAATATATCAAGAATATATGAAGTGCAAAGAGACTCAGGAAGGAGCAGGTCCTGAATGTCTGTACATTATAAAACTTCATGGGTAAGTGATGTGAAAGTCCCAGTTGAAAACCACTGACTGAGTTAGAATGGGAATGATTAAAAGTCAGGAAACAACAGATGCTGATGAGGCTGTGGAGAAACAGAAACGCTTTTACACTGTTGGTGGGAATGTAAATTAGTTCAACCATTGTGGAAGACAGTGTGGTGATTCCTTAAGGATCTAGAACCAGAAATACCATTTGACCCAGCAACCCCATTACTGGGTATATACCCAAAGGATTATAGATCATTCTACTATAAGGACGCATGCACATGTATGTTTATTGCAGCACTGTTTACAATAGCGAAGACTTGGAACCAACCCAAATGCCCATCAGTGATAGGCTGGATAAAAAAATGTGGCACATATACACCATGGAGTACTATGCAGCCACAAAAAAGAATGAGTTCATGTCTTTGCAGGGACATGGATGAAGCTGGAAGCCATTATTCTCAGCAAACTAACCCAGGCACAGCAACCCAAACTCCGCATGTTCTCANGTGCAAAGAGACTCAGGAAGGAGCAGGTCCTGAATGTCTGTACATTATAAAACTTCATGGGTAAGTGATGTGAAAGTCCCAGTTGAAAACCACTGACTGAGTTAGAATGGGAATGATTAAAAAGTCAGGAAACAACAGATGCTGATGAGGCTGTGGAGAAACAGAAACGCTTTTACACTGTTGGTGGGAATGTAAATTAGTTCAACCATTGTGGAAGACAGTGTGGTGATTCCTTAAGGATCTAGAACCAGAAATACCATTTGACCCAGCAACCCCATTACTGGGTATATACCCAAAGGATTATAGATCATTCTACTATAAGGACGCATGCACATGTATGTTTATTGCAGCACTGTTTACAATAGCGAAGACTTGGAACCAACCCAAATGCCCATCAGTGATAGGCTGGATAAAAAAATGTGGCACATATACACATGGAGTACTATGCAGCCACAAAAAAGAATGAGTTCATGTCTTTGCAGGGACATGGATGAAGCTGGAAGCCATTATTCTCAGCAAACTAACCCAGGAACAGAAAACCAAACACCGCATGTTCTCACTCATAAGTGGGAGTTGAACAGTGAGAACACGTGGACACAGGGAGGGGAACATCACACACTGGGGCTTGTTGGTGGGTGGGGGGCAAACCATATCAGGTGTTAAGGAAACGAAAGAAAATTGTTTTCTTGAGGTGGTGGGGTCAGGACTGAGTTGAATCCCCAGTGTGCAAGGTAAAGGCACCAGCCTTCCAAATGACCGTCATGAGAATAGAATCCTTACCAGCTCCTGCTGCCTGCTGCTCAGTTGTAAGCCAAGCCCTAAATGGGATTTTCCATGCAAATTTAATTTAATTACCCGAGGCTTACCTTACCCAAGGTTGCATGTGTCTGTGGCAGAGCCGGAAGTTCAGTCTGTAAGGTCCATGCCCTTCTCAATACACGACTTGATTTCAAATGGTAAACTTTCTTCCCTGAATCTCCTACTCCAACACCTCCCAACTTCCTCTACCTCTGCTCCTAGCCCCAGTCATTGAGGGCTGTGCTGATTTTGACTTGGAAAAGTAAGGAATCAAAAACCATCACTTTGAAGGCTGACCTTGAGGGCTGCTGTGAGGTGTTCAGGGGGACAGCATGAGAGCTTCTCCCCCTGGAAATGTTTCCCAGACTTTTCCAGAGAAGGAGCCCAGTAGACAGACGGACTGTCCCCCTTGGGAGATGTACAGCAAAGTTAACTGGGTAGCCAGGTGCAAACTGAAATACATCTTGGAGGCCTTTGTGTCAATCTTACAAAGGCCTCTTTGCAGTGATATTATTGTTTTCTATCATGTCGGCTAATTACTCAGTAAATAAGATCCTCTAGGAAGTAGTGCTATATTTATCCAATGGCCTTGTGTCTTTCCATGATCCCTGAAGAAAACCTAGATGAAAACTTTTCTAGCGCTTTCCTGTGGGGCCCAGCCCCAAGTATGTTCTCAGGAAGAAATCGATTACCTTCATTTATTCATGCTGCAATCATTTGCTCATTCGCTTGCGACTTCCTGTTGTCTGCCGGGCACTGTGCTTCCTAGTGAGTAAGAAATGCTGTCTGTCCCCAGTCCCTGGGGCTGGTAGGAGGGTGGCACAGCCCAGGGTCAGGTGCACGGAGCGGATGCGCCTAGCAGGGCCGGCCTGCCTAGCAAGTCAGGAAGGCCTTTTCAGGGTCTGGTTTATCTCAGCTGAAATGTACAGGAAGAGTAGACATCAGTCAGGTGGAAAAGGGCAGAGAGCACCGTCCAGGCAGAAGGGAGAGCGTGAGCAAGGGGCCCGTGGGACTGAGTGCTGCGCGTCACCGCAGAGGGGCATGAGGACTGTGCTGGGCACGGTGACTGGGGGCGGTGCGGGCCGACAGAGTCCCCAGACCAGGTCTGGGGTCCGGGCCTTCCATGGAGAACAAGGAGTCATTACAGATGCTCGGTGTCGCGTGGCGAAAATGAGGTTCTTCTGGGAAATTTTAGGCTGCAGGATGTGAGTGGTGTCCATCAGGGAAGGCCTGGCAGGCAGCGAGAGCTTCCGGACTGGACCCCAAGAAGGAGGTCAGGCTGGGAACACAGACTGGGAGGTTCCCAGTCCGCAGATGGTACTGAGGCTATTGTGTCAGGTCAGATCTTCCAGGGTACGGGAGGAGGGACGCGGCTGAGAGAAGCAAGCCTAGAGCTGCCAGCCCGGGACCAGCGGGAAGCCAGGGAGCAAGGCCAGGGCGGAGCCAGTCAGGACCCCAAATATCAGAGGCTCAACTAAAGTTGGCTTTAGCTGTTTTATCTGTTAATCAATATATTTTTCTTTATATTTCTTTCCATTTAGATTCTCCACTTCAGAAGATTTTTTTTTTTTTTTTTTTGGATGGACAAATAAAAATTGTATATATTTATGGTGTACAACATGTTGTTTGGAAATATGTGTATATTGTGGAATGGCTAAATTGCGCTAATTAACACATGCATTTCCTCACATACTTTTTTTGTGATGAGAACACTTAAAATCTTCTCTTAGCAATTTTCAAAGATAGAATATATTGTTATTGACTACAGTCATCCGTGTCCTACAATAGATTTATTGATCTTCTTGAGATTTTGTATCCTGTCTTCCCAATCCCTTACCCCACACCCCTCCCCTAGCAACCACCACATTTTTTTCTTTTAGCTTTCTCTCATCTTTCTATCTATTAAAAATGCATCTGTTCTTTGATTTTGCTGAAGTTCTTTACAGAAGAGGGCCAAGAAGACAACAAACATCTATCACCAAATCTTGGAATCTGGAGAATTTTGTTTTCTTTCTTTCCTAAAAATTCCTTGAAAGAACAATAGCAAGCTGATGATTCATTTGAAAACAGTCATGCCCCAATTTTGGTAAAGGCTCCTGAGTTTCCTGCTTGATGGAGCGGTGTGGGGTGAAGGGCTGCACGGGAGAATGTTTTGTTAGTAACTGAGAGTCAGAATTAAAGAGCTGAGTGGATCCCAAGGAAATCCAACTTTATTTTTTCTGCTTTCCCCCACCCCCCACGAAGAGTTTATTCATTATAGAACTTCTTTGTAAAGTGATCTTTGTGTTCTTTTTGAGCTTGAAATTATACTCAAATGTTCTTCTGGAATGTTTTCATTTTTCCTTTAAAATAATACATGTATTGACTCCCTGGAACTAAATTAAATGAGGCAACAAGGCCAGGAGAGAGCGGGCAGCTGGACATCTCTCTGATTCAAGGACTGCTGCGAGGTGCATGTCCCTTGCTTTGGTCAGTCCGGCCTTGGGTAATCTGTGGTTCACTTTTTAAACACACTTTAGGGCCATCCCTCGCCAGTTGTGTGGTCTTGGGCAAGTCCCTACTTCTCAAAGCATTAGTTTGTCCCTCTGTGGAAGGGAGAGAATAATATCTAATCCATAGGGTGCCCCAAAGATTAAATGAGAAAGTGTATTAGAGGCATAGCATATAATGAGTGCTCAGAAAGCCCAGCAGTCATTTTCTAAATGGACAGGTGCCAGGCACCAATGGCTTGAGCCTGTAATTCCAGCTACTTGGGAGGCTGAGGCGGGAGGGTTGCTTGAGTCCAGGAGCTTGAACCTTGCTCCCTGGCTTCCCGCTGGTCCCAGGCTGGCGGCTCTGGACTTGCTTCCCTCAGCTGCGTCCCTCCTCCTGTACCCTGGAAGATCTGACCTGATGCAATAGCCTCGGTACCATCTGCGGACTGGGAACCTCTGAGTCTGTGTTCCCAGCCTGACTTGGGCAACATAGCAAGACCCCATCTCTAAAAAAATCAAAATAGAATTAAAAATAAAATAAAATAAAATGTACAGGCCATACACACAGTTCATATGAAAGGAAAATCTGTCACAATGGGAAAAGACTACCACTGACATATCACATTATATAATTATGGTGTTTCCCAAAATGCCAAGATATAGGCAAGATGTGGCTGTTTCCTTAGGTGAGGGTACAAACCGCAGGAAACAGGGGACTCTCCAGCAGATTGGAAGCCCCATTTTGGATTGAAGAGTGAGATGCCAGGATGGTCCGAAGGCCCCCACAGGCAGCTGGCCTGCCCTAGAGGATACATTACACCCCCCATCCCCCGCAGGAGTGCCTGCCTTGCTCACCACTCTGGCTTGTGGCTAGGGCTTCTCGGCAGGGCCAGGTGTGTCCATGCCTGAGTCACTGTGGTCAGGGTTGACTCAATGTTCTTTTGTCTGTGGATATCGCATGGAGTGTCCCTCTCGATGAATCTTGGGGTGAACTGGAAACTCCAGTTTGTGGGACCTCTTCTCCTGAGACATCCATAGTGAGAGGAGGATGGGGGCTAAAAGTCAGATGAGCTAGGGTAAGTTCAGCCTTTAGTGCACATAAAGGTTATATAGTGCAAGAGCACACACAATGTTCAACAAAAATTAATTTTAGTATTCAAAATATTTCTCACAAAAATTAGCATATGGGAATATCAAGGAGGTAGATGTTAAAACTCCTTGCCATCATCTCCTGCGTCTTTACACACATGGTACTGGCACAGGCTGATGCACTGAAGGTGCTCTCATGCTTCCTCTCTGTGCTGCTCACCCCCCAAGAGAGCCTACCTTGCCCTGGGTAGCCTCTCTCACGCATGTCATTTACCTTTGAAGCAGACTTGTTTTGGATGGTCCACGTGTTCACTATCAGGCCACTGTGATGTCGTTTTAGGGCCACTGCCCTCAGGAGCTTGTCAGCCTGATTGGGAAGACAGAGGAGTGTAACAGGTACTGAGGCAGGAGAATAGGATCTGGAGGCAGAGAACATAAAGCTGTTTCACCCCAATTTCCTAGAACTAAATCGAAAGGAAAACCATAACTTTCCACGCCTAAGTAACAAAAGGACCAGAGGCGGCTACTCCAATCCCCCACATTTTCTGTGTGGCAGATTGAAAATTGTCTTTGTTTGCAACTTTGTAACTTCATCTTAGCCTCTAATTGGTTGTAAAAAGCAACAAATTAGATATACTTGCATAGGAGTGTGCCCTTTGTAACTCCACTTCAGCCTCTAATTGGTTGCTTTTGGCAATCAATTGCAGGCTACCACTTCATTTACATGAAGTGAGCATGAAGTGGCCAATGGTCTAGACAATATTCTGTCCCGGCCCTTGAGCATTGGTCGGCAGGCTCCCACACTGTGGCGCGTACTTTTGTTTTCAATAAATCCCTGCTTTCATTCTTCCGTTGCTTCATTCTTTTGTTGCTTTGCTGTGCATTTTGTCCAATTCTTTGTTCAAAATGCCAAGAACCTGAACAACTTGCGGTCAAGACCCTCTACCAGTAACAGTGCTATAACAAAGGCAAACTCAGGTGGGGAAATTGTGAACAGAGGGAGGAGGGCACAGGTGAGACTGGGGGAAGTTGTTTTGGGGGGAGAAGTCAGCAGGTGTGGGGCAGGAGGTGTGAGTGTCTCACTTTCCATTTCATCTCTGAGCCCTCTGTGTCTCACTGTACCACGCATTGTTCAGGACATCTGAGTGACCCACGACAGTGCGGTTCTATTTGTACCCACATTGTAATTTGCCACTGTTCAGCAAAGCTCTCTGCCAACCCACTGTCCTGCAAAGGGCACAAGACCAGGTCCCACCCCCACCTCCACCCCGCCATGAACCATACTAACTTCTCTGCATCTCTTCTCTTCCAGGAAATGGAGGCAATGACTTCAGCCCTGGGGGACTAAATGGCATCTTCTATGTTGAAACTAATTTCAAAGTTTTCAAAACTATACACCCATCATGTATCACTAATACAGCTTGATACAGTAGGGATCACAGTCCCGACTTCAACTGTGAGTGTAATGTCTCATCAACATAGAGAACACATTATGTGGTGTTTTACTGTCATGAATGAAACTTTCTGTTTCCCCAGGAAAACTGGCAGATATTAGCATTAATCTGATTTTTCAAAGAAGTTAATTATTTCCCAGAATAAGTCACTGTGACTTATCCAAGGGCCTTGGTTGGTGGGAAGTAAAGCCCAGACTGCATTCTTGAAGCCGCTAGCCTTTGCCAGCTCATTGCAAATTGAGCAACACTGATGAACCCACAGTTAATCTGTGGAGTCAAATGTAGCTGGACACAAATGCCTGGGGATTTTCCCTGTGAGATTCTCTTGCCTTTCTGGTGATGGTGAAGGACAGCTCCACCCATGGCAGGGGTGGTCACTAGTCTCTGGCATTTACTTGACCTCATGGCTGCCATGAACACCAGGCACAGTCTTTGCAGGAGGCACTGCTGCCTTCAGCCTGCTTGGCCTGGGGGCACAGAGAGGAAAGGGATATGGGCTTTTGCAAAAGGCCCCTGAGAGCAAAATCTCAGCTCTAGGGAAAGACTGATGGCAAAGGCTTGAGTGCTGGATGGTCGAGGGGGATGCTTTCGCATCAAGTTTCACCGAGTAATGAGGCGTACTGAGCAAAATGCACTTGTCCCTGGAATGTAAGGCACACACTCGGCAGGCATAAAGTTATAAAAAGGAGGAGCTCCTTAGTCTGCTGACTTCCTGCTGTTAATTCTTTATGGAGACTTCCTCTTCTCCATTTCCCAGCATTCTCCGTGGGGATGTGCTTGAGGGAGAATGGGCAGTTTAAGAGAAAAGAATTCTTCCAGAGTGGGTTGTGGAGAGAACTGGAGAAGGTCTGGGCTGGAGCTAGAGACTTACCTTGGCTAAAGATAATGTGGTGTACATACACAATGGAATATACAGCCTTGAAAAAGAAGAAAATACGTCATTTGTGACAACACGGATGAACCTAGAAGACATTATGCTAAGTGAAATAAGCCAGGCACAGAAATACAAATACTGCATGACCTCACTTATATGCGGAATCCTAAAAAGTCAAACTCACAGAAGCAGAGGGCAGAATAGTGTTTACCAGGGGCTGGGGGGTGGGAGTGGGGACATAGAGACTGAAGAAAAAAAAACCCTTTGAAAATGATCCATCAGACACACTCATTTGTGATTTCCCCACAATTGTGGTGCTCCAGGGAATCTTAATGATCAGTTACTGAGCCCTTAGCTTTGTGCTAAGCCTCACTCACGTTCCCAACAGTCCTATAAGATATTTTAAGATTATAATCGCCATTTATAAGGGGCAAATGGATCTTGGAAGCCACGGAGTATGTAGGGGAAGGCGTGCTGCTGGTAAGTAACACAGCTTCAGCCTCCTCTGATCCTGGGGCCCCTCTGTCTGTGAGCTCCTGCTCCCGTGCCTCCTGGCCATCTTCCCAGGCAGGGGCTAGGGCTTGTCAGGCTGTACTCCGCCAGGCGGGGATATACAGGCACCTCAGGAGCTTGTCGCCAGCTGTCTGGACGCCAGATCCCTACTGCCCCATTCATATCTTGAGTTCGACAGGTCAGCGTAGGGTGTCATTCTCTATTGCTACATTTCCCAGGGAGCAGAGATAGCAAAATGTCTCAGCACAAAGATTATGTATTTCACTAAGAAATTATAATTTCAACTAAAATCGGCTGGGCGCAGTGGCTCATGCCTGTAATTCCAGCACTTTGGGAGGCTGAGGCGGGTGGATCACAGGGTCAGGAGATTGAGACCATCCTGGCTAACACGGTGAAACCTCTTCTCTACTAAAAATACAAAAATTAGGTGGGAGTGGTGGTGGGCACCTGTAGTCCCAGCTACTTGGGAGGGTGAGGCAGGAGAATGGCGTGTACCTGGGAGGTGGAGCTTGCAGTGAGCCGAGATCGCGTCACTGCACTCCAGCCAGGGCGAAAGAGCGAGACTCAGTCTAAAAAAAAAAAAAAGGAAAAAAAAAAATTTCTACCAAAATCTTTCTCCGCCTAAATCCGATTTAAGCAAATGTAAAAGTACTATTTTAAAAGTCAGGCTTAATGGGCTGGAAAATTTTTCATTTTGTTATAGTTTTATTTGGACTTTCTACAATATTGATAGAGTACTTAAAATTGCAACATTTGCTCAAGAGGGGATTCCCAAGATTAGATTTTTTACTAACCAGTTATAATTTCAACTTAGGTCTGTCCTAGCCAACTCTCAGACACATGGCTGGGGGCTTCGCCTTCCTCCTGGTGGGCAGAGTCCATCTGTGGACACATCTGCCCGGCTGTCCTGCTGGTGTCACAGGAAGGCTACGGGAGGGAATGACTGGTCGCCCATCAAGATGCGCAATTTACAGTGAAAAATTGTAGGGGAAATATTCTTGATTGAAAAGGGGATTTCTTGTGTTTATCTACTTTGGCTAAACCTTCTCTTGGCTCAGCTTTGGATTTGTTGGATGTTGTGTGGTGTTTCTAAGGCAAACTGGCTGATGAATTCTCTCTCTGAGCTGATCATGATGGGAAAGTATGTCCCTTGCATTCATCCAGCACACTGAGCTTTATTTGCATTGGACAAGATCTAAAATGGGTTATTCCCCAAAGTATTCCAATAACAGATACAACTCAGAGGAAGCTCCTTACCTGAGAGGCCAGCAGCTGGGTGAGGGAAGCAGGGCTTTGGAGCCAGGTCAGACCCCAGTTTTGTCACCTGTGAGCTGTTGCCTCAGCTGTAACCCAACATCCCAGCACCGAAGTTTCCCCATTGGCAAACAAGCAAAACAATAGTGCTCATCAATTAGTGCTGCTCGAGGTTTAAATTAGAGAAAGTGTGCAAAGCACTTGGAAGAGCACTTGGCTTCCCTCTAGGATTGTGCATGGAGGTCTCCAAGCTCTTCGTGTGCTGTCCCTGCAAGGAATCTGCTTGTTTGCAATGGTTAGAATACTAGAAGGACTCTCATACCACTCTCACGACAGACAGCCAAGCAGGTGGAGCAGAAGAAAGGACTCTGGAGGACAAGGATGTCAAAGGTTCTGGATCAGTTTCCTGTAGCTTAACAAATTACCATGAACTGGGTGATGTGACCCAACAGAAATTCATTTTCTTACCCATGCAGAGGCTGGCAGGATTGGGTCCCTCTGGGCTTTCCAGGTGAAAGAGAGTCTATTCCTTGCCTCTTCAGCTTCTGGTGGCTGCTGGCCTTCCTGGGCTTGTGGCCACATCACTCCAACCTCTGCCTCCCAGGCCGTGCATAGGGACAGAGATTATTGCGTTTAGGGCCACCCATATAGTCCAGGGTAAATTCCTCCTCTGAAGATCCTTAATCACTTTCTTTTTCCATATAAGATCCTGTTTACGTCTCTGCATGTATCTCTATGTGTCCCCTCCTCTTCTTCTAAGGACAACAGTCATTGGATTTAGGGCCCAGCTTAAATGCAGTATGACTTCATCTTAATTAATCACATCTTCAAAGACCCTATCTCCAAATCAGGTTGCATTCTGAAGTTCCAAGTGGACAGGAATTTAGGGGACACTATCACCCCCCTACAGTTTCCATTTGTGGGTGGTAGTGCTCAGTGAATTTGTAACTAAATGCTTGCTTTCTCAATCGCTCTCTCCTTGGATGAGCAGGGAGTGTGCCTTATTCCCAGGACTTAGCAGTTATGCACTAGGCCTCTAGAGATGTCTGACAAATGGATGCATTTAATTACTGAATTGTCCATATTTTCCTGTATTAACTTGGAAACTCTGTTGCATATTTACTCTTAGAAACGAAAGGCAACCAATTTATTTTATTTTTATTATTTATTTATATTTGTAATTTTATTTTATTATTATTAGTTTTTTACGCTTTCCTCTTAAAAAAGGAATTAGTTTTGAATTGCAGGTTAGTTCTATTGGTAATGCTCTTCATGGATACAAATACTTTGCCCTCCGTTTGGAACTGAAAAGCCCAGCATCCCACAAGGATGAACATGCACTACAGCCTGGTGCCTGCGGAGTATTCGGAACGCGGCAACCAAGGAAACCACGAAGCCTCCTCTGTGGGCTCCCTTGCCCCTCTGCTGTTCAGACGGGAGACGCTCAAGCTCTGGCAACAGCCTCCAGGTACCCTTCCCTGAGTATGGCCCCATCGTTTCGGGGAGTGTCCGGTGGGCTTGCGCTCACACCTGCGCTGGGGGCTCCGCACGAGACGGCCCTGGACTACTGAGACAGTGGACAGGAGGGTCTCCCGAGAATGTCCAGTGTGGGCAGGCAGTGCAGGGGAGTCCGCCGGAAGGGAAGGGAACCTGAGGCGGAGAAACGCCCACGCGGCAGAGAAACGCCCACGCGGCAGCTGCTAGTGCAGACGCAAGGGCAAGGCCTGGGCTGCACGGGAGCGCTGGGCAGTGGCTCGCAGTGCGCAGCAGGCCCTGGAGACCAGGCGAAGGGAAGCCATGGAGTGAACCTGGTCGCAGGTGCCCAGGTCAGGGCTGCGTTAGGAACCTTCCCCAGCATCCCTGCTCATCTTGCTGCAGCCTCAGCCTCTGCTCCCCGCTCACCTGCCCCACTCAGTGCTGAGTTGCTCTGTTAGTCTCTTCTCCCACTGCTGATAAGGACATACCTGAGACTGGGTAATTTATAAAGGAAAGAGGTTTAATGGACTCACAACTCCACATGGCTGGGGAGGCCTCATAATCATGGCAGAAGGCAAGAAGGGGCAAGGGCAGGTCTTACATGGTAGCAGGCAAGAGATCATGTGCAGGGGAACCGCCCTTTATAAAACCATTAGGTCTCATGAGACAGTTACTATCATGAGAACAGCAAGGGAAAGACCCGTCCCATGATTCAATTACCTCCCATCAGGTCCGTCCCACAACAAGTGGGGATTACAGGAGCTACATCTTGAATTCAAGATTACATTTGGGTGGGGACACAGCCAAACCATGTCAGTTGCTCTGTCATACCTGCCTTGGGGACAGCTTTCATCTGACTGGTGGTCATCCCTGCAGATCTCAGAATTGATGTCACTCTGTCACCTGCTCTGTGAGCTCACCCAGAAGAGGGGACTCCCAAGGCCTGTGCTCTCCTGGTCCATGGCTGCTGAATTGTCTGGGTCAACCAGGCAGGAAGCCCAGAGGCACTGAAAGCCTCTTCCTTGTTCAAAACATGTTTCCTGAACAAAGGAACGAATGTGGATGGAAGACCCAGTGCTCTGCCAAGGCTTAGCCTGGGTACAGTGTCCTAAGAGCCTCATGAGGTAAAGGTTTATGTTGGCTATCAGCCTTACACATCTAAGGATTTGGGGGACCCAGTGGGAAGTGGGGGTCAGAGGAGGCATCAGAACACTTCCAGGCTGAGGGGCTGGCCCCACCAAGTCCAGTGCCAAAGCGGGACTGCAGCCAGGAGCTCCAGGGACGTCCACATTGTCCCCATGCAGGCTGCCTCCTGGTTCCACAAGTAGGCTCTGTGGTGGGCTCAAGCCCTGTTCAGTGGGATCACAGGTCAAGATTGGCAGCCGGACTGGAGAGGGGGCAAGGGAGAAGGACTGCCTAGAACTCACCCAACACTTGTATCTGATCTTCACCACATCATCTGATCTGGAGAAAACTGTCTGTGAGTCAGGCTTCTCTAGAGAAACAGAACCAAGAGAGAATGAAGAGAGAGAAGGTTTATTATGAGAATTGACTCAAGATTATGGAGGCTGAGAAGCCCTGCCATGCACTGTCTGTAAACTGGACACCTAGGAAAGTCGATGGTATAATTCAGTGCAAGACCAAAGCTGTGAGAACCAGGAACTCTGATGGGCAGGAGAGGATGGATGTCCCAGTCAAAGAAGAGGGCAAATTCTCCCTTTACCTGTCTTGTTTTTGTGTTCAGGAATTCAGATTGGAGATGCTCACTCACATGGGTATGCCTTCTTTACTTAGTCTGCTAACTGAAATGCTTCATCTCTTCCAGAAACCCCTCCCAGATTGTCCAGAAATAATGTTTACATGCTGTCTGGGCATCCCTTAACCTAGTCAAATTGACATAAAATCAACTATCACAGACAATGATGGCTACTCAACCTCTGCTTCCCAAATCTCTCAGAAGTTCTTCTTTTGGCTAACTCTAAACTGGAACACACAGGAAAGGGAATTCTGGAAAATGTAGTTCCCAGCTTGACATAACCAGTCTACCACACTATGCACCAGTAAAAAAACTCAGCATCAAAGTCATTGCAGAAGGTATCTTTATGATGATATTAAAATAATGGTAACATAACAGTTGCAATAGCTGAAACATACACAGAAATTCTGAAGTGGGTCATGCTCTTTCTCAGAGATTAACATACTAATTAACATGAAGCCCAACTTTTTAGTCACATTTAAATACAGAATATCTTGTAGATTTTATGGTATTTTCTTGTAACTTTTTTTCTTTTGGCATATCAAAATCTAGAACAGCTTTAAGAAAATAATAGCCTTATTGAGATTTAATTCATTTATCATAAAATCCATCCATTCAAAATATACAATTCAGTGGTTTTTAGTATATTCATAGAGTTGTGCAAACATCACAGCTATCTAATTTTAAAGAATTTTCATCAACTGCCAAATAAACCTTATCTCCTCTATTCCCTATTTCCCTTTGAAAACCGCTAACCCATATTCTGTAGGTTATCTAAAAAAATTAGATTTGCCTATTTTGGATGTGTCTTACACATATAATTATACAATATGTAGTCTTTTGTGACTTACTTTAAAAAGTTTAACATGATTGCAAGGTCATCTATACTGTAGCATGTATCAGTACTTCATTCCTTTTTATGGTGGAATATTATTCCATCCTTCCCTTGCCCTACCCCTTCCCCCACCTTATTGTTATGTTCAGGAACTCAGTCCTTTGGAGATACTCATCCACATTGGTGAGGGTGGGCCTTCTTCATTTCGTCTACCAACTGAAATGCTTCATCTCTTCCAGAAAGATTATTATTCCACAATAAAAAGGAATGAAAACCCCCAAACATTTGGGTTACTTCCCCATTTTAGCCATTATAAATAATGCTATTATGAACTTTTGTGTTCAAGTTTTTGTGTACATATATGTTTAATTTCTCACGGATATATACAAAACAGTGGAATTGTGAGGTTTTGTTTCTCCACATCCTCACCAACAGTTGTCCTTGTCCACCTTATTGATGTAGCCATCTTAGCGAATGTGAAATGGTATCTCATTATTATATCGATTTACATTTTCCTTATGAATGACTAATGATGTTGAGTATCATTTAATGTGTTTATTGGCCAACTGCATATTTTCTTTAGAGAAATAGCTACTCAAATTTGTTATTATGGTTGCAAGAGTTCTTTATATATCCTTGATACAAATCCCTTATCATATATTATTTGAAAATATTTTTTTCTTCTCTATAGGTTGTTTTGTCACTTTTTTGATGGGGTCCTTTAAAGAACAATGGTTTTAAACTCTGATGAAGTTCATGTATCTCTTTTTTCTTTTGTTGCTCATGCTTTTGCATCACATCTAGGAAGACACTGCTTAACCCAAAGTCATGATGACTTTTATGTTTTATTCTAAGAGTTTTATAGTTTCAACTCTCACTTTTAGGCCTATGATACATTTTGAAATGATTTTTGAATATGTAGTATGAGCTAGAGATCCAACTTCATTCTTCTGCATGTGTGTATCCAGTTGTCTCAGTACTATTTGTTGAAAAGACTATTCTTTCCCTATTGAATAGTCTTGGTACCCTTGTCAAAAATCGATTGAGTCCGTATGTATAGGTAAATCTCCGGACTCTCATTCTACTTTATTTGTCTGTTTGTCTACCCTTATGCCAATACCACACCTTCATGATTATTGTAGTTTTGTAGTAAGTGTTATTTATTTATTTTTGTGTCACTCTGTGACACAAAAAAGTGCTGGAACTACAGGCATGAGCACTGTGCCTGTAATAAGTTTTAAAATAAGAAACTGTGAGTCATTTAACTTTGTTCTTCTTTTTAAAATGTTGTTTTGGTTATTTTGAATCCCTTGCATTTATGTGTAAATTTTATGATGAATGTGTCAATTTCTTCAAAACAGTAAGTTGGGATTTAAAAAAATATTGTGGTGAATCTATAGGTCAATTTAGAGTATATCCCCATCTTAACAATATTAAGTCTTCTGATCCATGAGCATGAGATACCTTTCTTTCCATTTATTTGGGTCAATTTCTTTCAACTATGTTTTGTGGTTTTCAGCATACAAATATTGTACTTTCTCATTAAAATTTATTCCTAATTTGTGTTATTCTTTTTGATACTCTTGTAAGTGAAATTGTTTTTTATTTTTATGTTTGGATTGTTCATGGCTAGTATACATAAATACAACTGATTTTTGTACTTTGATTTATGCATCCTGAAATTTTGCTGAACTTATTTATTCATTCTCATAGCTTTTCATCAGGATTTTCAATATACAAGATCATGTCATCTGTGAATACAAATAGTTTTACTTCTTTTCCAATTTGGATGACTTTTTTTTTTTTTTTTTTTTTTTTAGATGGAGTTTCGCTCTTGTTGCCCAGACTACAGTGCAATGGTGCAATCTTGGCTCACTGCAACATCTGCCTACCGGGTTCAAGTGATTCTCCTGCCTCAGCCTGCCAAGTAGCTGGGATTAGAGGCATGTGTCACCACGCCCGGGTAATTTTTTGTGTTTAGTAGAGAGAGGGTTTCTGTTGGTCAGGCTCGTCTCGAACTCCTGACCTCAGGTGATCTACCTGCTTCAGTCTCACAAAGTGCTGGGATTACAGGTGTGAGCCACTGCACCCAGCCTGACTGTCATTTCTTTTTATTGCTTAATTGCTCTGACTAGAATCTCAAGTATAATGTTAAATGGAAGTGGTGACAGTGAACATCCTTGTTTTTTTCCTACTTTTAGTGGGAAGACATTGTCTTTCACTGTGATCTCAGCTGAGAGCTTTTCATAGATACTATTTATCAGGTTGAAGAAATTTTCTTGCATTGCTAGTTTGTTAAAAATTTTTGTCATAAAAATGTGTTAGATTTTGACAAATGCTTCTACATCTGTTAAGCCAATGGTGTGGTTTTTGTCCTTTATTTTAATATGATGCATTTTTGGATGTAAAATAAACTTTGCATTCATGGGATAACTTACACTTGGTAATGGTGTATAACGTTTTCATATGCTTTTAAATTTGATTTTCTAGTATTTTGTTGAGGAGTGCATCTACATTCATATGGAATATTTGTCTATAGGTTTTCAGGTTTTTCTTTTCCTCTTTCTTTCTTTTCTTCTCTTTCTTTCTTTCTTTCTTTCTTTCTTTTTCTTTCTTTTTTTCTTTCTTTTTTCTCTTTGCTTTCTTTCTTTCTTTCTTTTTTTGACAGTCTCACTCTGTCACCCAGGCTGGAATGCAGTGGCATGATCTCAGTTCACTGCAACCTCCGTCTCCCAGGTTCAAGTGATTATCCTGCCTCAGCCTCCTCAGTAGCTGGGACCACAGGCACCCACCACCATGCCCGGCTAAGTTTTTTGTATTTTTAGTGGAGACGGAGTTTCACCATGTTAGCCAGGCTGATCTTGAACTCCTGGCCTCAATGATCCACCTGCCTTGGCCTCCCAAAGTGCTGGAATTACAGGCATGAGCCAACATGCCCGGCCTATAGTTTTTGTTCTTTTTGATGTTGTTATCCAGTTTTGGTATGAGGGTGATACTTAGAATTAGCTGGGAAGTTTTTCTTCATTTTCTATTTCTTAAAAGACTTTGTGAAGTATTCTTCCTTAAATGATTGGTAGAATTCATGTGAAGCCATTTGATTCTAGGCTTTTCTTTGTGAGAAATTTTAAAATTTCTAATTCAGTCTCTTGTTGCACGTCTATTCAGATTATCTATTTCTTCTTGAGTCATTTTTGGTAATTTATGTCTTTCTAGTAATTTATCCATTTCATCTAGGTTAATTTGTTGTCATACAGTTGTTCATAGTATTCTTTTATAATTCTTTTTATTTCTCTAATGTTGGTAGGGATGTCCATTCTTACCATTCCTGACTTTAGTCATTTGAGTCTTCTCTATTTTATTCTTGGTCAAACACCTAAAGATTTCTAAATTTTATTACTCTTTGCAAAGAAGCAAATTTTAGTTTTGTTGATTGTCTCCAATTTATTGTTCCTTCCTTCATCTTCCTTCTGATTGCTTTGGATTTAGTTTTCTGTCTTTTCCCTTAGTTTCTTAAGATTGCAAATTATGATATTGATTTCTTTTTAAAGGTAGGCATTTACATATTTACATATCAGCTATAAAAATTCCATATGTTTTGACATGTTATGGTTCTGGTTTCATTCATCTCAAAATATTTTTTAATTTTTCATGTAATTTCTTGTTTTACACATTTGTTATTTAGCAATATGCATTTAATTTCCACGTATTTGTGCATTTCCCAAGTTTCTTTCTGTTAGTGATTTCTAATTTTATTTTATTTTATGAGATAACATATTTTGTATGATTTTAATCACTTTATATTTATTGAAGGTCATTTTATGGCCTAATTTGTAGTCTAAACTGGAAAAAGTTACATGAGGATTTCAGAGAAAAGTATATCCTGCTGTTACTGAGTGATTTCTGTTACGTCTAGTTGGTTTATGATATTAAGTATTTTATTTTTCTGTTGACACTCTGCTTAGTTGTTATATCCATCATTGAAAGTGGAGTATTGAACTATCCAAATATTTTCAGTTGTCACCTTCTTTTAATTATGCCAATTTTAAAATGAATATTTGATTTTTCAACTTTATTTTTATAAATATAGAAATCATTGCAAAGAAAATTATTGCTACCTAATACACTTAAATATATTCATTAAAAAAATACTTTGGCTGGGCATGGTTGCTCACGCTTGTAATCTCAGCACTTTGGGAGGCCGAGGTGGGCAGACCACTTCAGATCAGGAGTTTGAGACCAGGCTGGCCACATAGTGAAACCCCGTCTCTACTAAAAATACAAAAATTATCTGGGCATGGTGGCAGGCACCAGTAATCCCAGCCACTACTTGGGAGGCTGAGGCAGTAGACTCACTTGAACCTGGGAGGCAGAGGTTGCAGTGAGCTGAGACAGCGCCACTGCACTCCAGCCTGGGTGACAGAATGAGACTCTGTCTCAAGAAAACAAACAAACAAACAAAAAACTCAACCATTTCACTGCTATTGTTTTACAATTTAATCACAACAGGAATCAATCTTTTCTTTTCTTTTTTTTTGTAACAATTGATATGTATTACTCCTACACTGCTTCATTTCTTCTACTTTTCTTTGTGCTATGACTAAGTAATATGTGAATTATTGCTTTAAACAATTATCTTTTAAATCAGATAGGAAAAGAGTTGCAAACAAAAAATACCATTACACTGACTTTTATGTTTACCTTTGTAGTTGTTTTTTCTAGTACACTTTCTTTCTTAATATGCATTTAGATTACTGTCTCATGTTACTTCATTTTAACCTGAAGGACTCCTTTTAGTGTTTCTTGTAGGGCAGGCCTGCTAGTGACAAGTTCTCTCTGTTTCTGTTTATCTAAGAATGTCTTAATTTCTCCTTCATTCATAAAGTATAGTTTTGCTGGGTATAGAATATTTAATTGACATTTACTTTCTTTCAGCACTTTGAATTCTCATTGGCCTCTAGTTTGTATGTGCTCTGATGAGATGTCAGCTTATCATCTTGTTGACAATCCATTATATTTGATGAATTGTTTTTCTTATTACTTTCAAGATTTTCTCTTTATCTTGGGTTTTCAACAGTTTGATTGTAACTTGTCCAGGTTTGGAAGTCTTTAAATTTATCCTTTTCAGAGTTTGCTGAGCTCCTTGGATGTGTAGATTAATATTTTTAATGAAATTTGGGAAATTTTCAGTTATTATTTCTTTCAGTAGTTTTTATGCCCTTTTCCTTTCCTTCTGGGACTCACATTACGCATATGTTGATACACATGATGCCATCCCACAAGTCTCTGAGGTCCTGTTCTTTCTCTTCTTTCTCTTTTATTTTTGTTATTCAGACTAGATACTCTCAATTGACCTGTTTTCAAGTAAATGATTCTTTCTTTGATCACCTTATATCTTCTCTTGAGTCCCTCTAGGGAATTTTTCACTTCAGTGATTATACATTACCCCTTCAGACTTTCTGTTTTTTTTTTTTTTTTTTTCAGAATTTCTGTCTGTTTCTTGATATTTCCTATTTGGTGACACAGCATTCTCATATGTAATTTTAGTTATGTATACATGATTTTCTATAGTTCTTTGAGCATATTTATAATGACTATTTAAATTTTGTGTGTGTGTGTGTGTGAGTTTTCCCTTCCAAGATGGCCGAATAGGAACAGCTCTGGTCTACAGCTCCCAGCATGATCGATGCAGAAGATGGGTGATTTCTGCATTTCCAACAACTGAGATATCTATTTCATCTCATTGGGACTGATTGAACAGTGGGTGCAGCCCATGGAGGGCAAGCTGAAGCAGGGTGGGGTGTCACCTCACCCAAGAATCACAAGGGGTTGGGAGATTTCCCTTTCCAAGCCATGACAGACTGTAATTGGAAAAACGGGACACTCACGCCCAAATACTGTGCTTTTCCCATGGTCTTAGCAACCAGCAGACCAGGAGATTCTCTCCCATGCTTGGCTCAGCATGTCCCACACCCACAGAGCCTTGCTCACTGCTAGCACAGCAGTCTGAGATTGACCTGAGAGGCTGCAGCCTGGCAGGGGAAGAGGTGTTCACCATTGCTGAGGCTTCAGTAGGCAAACAAAGCAACCAAGAAGCTAGAACTGGGCAGAGTCCACCACAGCTCAGCAAGGCCTACTGCCTTGATAGACTCCAACTCTGTGGGCAGGGCATAGCTGAACAAAACCAGCAGAAACTTCTGCGGAATTAAACATCCCTGTCTGACAGCTCTGAATAGAGCAGTGGTTCTCCCAGAATGGCATTTGAGCTCTGAGAACAGACAGACTGCCTCCTCAAGTGGGTCCCTGACCCCCATGTAGCCTAACTGGAAGACACCTTCCAGTAGAGGCCGATAGACACCTCATACAGGTGGGTACCCCTCTGGGATGAAGCTTCCAGAGGAAGGATCAGGCAGCAATATTTGCTTTTCTGCAGCCTCTGCTGGTGGTATCCAGGCAAACAGAGTCTGGAGTGGACCTCCAGCAAACTCCAACAGATCTGAAGCTGAGGGACCTAACTGTTAGAAGGAAAACTAACAAACACAAAGGAATAGCATCAACATAAACAAAAAGGACATCCACACCAAAACCTCATCTGTAGGTCACCAATATCAAAGACCAAAGGTAGATAAAACCACAAAGATGGGACAAACCAGAGCAGAAAAGCTGAAAATTCTAAGAACCAGAGCACCTCTTCTCCTCCAAAGGATTGCAGCTCCTTGCCAGCAATGGAACAAAGCTGGATGGAGAATGACTTTGACAAGTTGACAGAAGTAGGCTTCAGAAGGTTGAATAACAAACTTCTCTGAGTTAAAGGGGCATGTTCTAACCCATCTCAAGGAAGCTAAAATACTTGAAAAAGGTTAGACAAATGGCTAACTAGAATAAACTGTGTAGAGAAGACCTTAAATGACTTGATGGAGCTGAAAACATGGCACGAGAACTTCATGATGCATGCATAAGCTTCAATAGCCAATTCAACCAAGTGGAAGGATATCAGTGATTGAAGATCAAATTAATGAAATAAAGTGAGAAGAGAAGTTTAGAGAAAAAAGAGTAAAAAGAAGCTAACAAAGCCTCCAATAAATATGGGATTATGTGAAAAGACCAAATCTACATTTGATTGGTATTCCAGAAAGTGATGGGAAGAATGGAACCAAGTTGGAAAACACTCTTCAGGATATTATCCAGGAGAACTTCCCCAACCTACCAAGGCAGGCCAACATTCAAATTTAGGAAATACAGAGAATGCAACAAAGATACATCTTGAGAAGAGCAACCCCAAGACACAAAATTATCAGATTCACCAAGGTTGAAATGAAGGAAAAAACATTAAGGGCAGCCAGAGGGAAACATTGGGTTACCCACAAAGTGAAGCCTATCAGACTAACAGCAGGTCTCTTGGGAGAAACCTTGCAAGGCAGAAGAGAGTGGGGGGCAATATTCAACACTCTTAAAGAAAAGAATTTTCAACCCAGAATTTCATATCCAGCCAAACTAAGCTTTGTAAGTGAAGGAGAAATAAAATCCTTTACAGACAAGCGAAAGCTAAGAGATTTTGTAACCACAAGGTCTGCCTTACAAGAGGTCCTGAGGGAAACACTAAATGTGGAAAGGAACAACTGGTACCAGCCACTCCAAAAACATGCCAAATTGTGAAGACCATCAATGCTATGAAGGAACTGCATCAATTAATGGGCAAAATAACCAGCGAACATCATAATGACAGGATCAAATTCACACATAACAGAATTAATCTTAAATGTAAATAGGCCAAGGGCCTCAATTAAAAGACACAGAGTGGTAAATTGGATTAAGAGTCAAGATGCATCAGTGTGCTGTATTCAGGAGACCCATCTCATGTGCAGAGACACACATAGGCTCAAAATAAAGGGATGGAGGAAGATATACCAAGCAAATGGAAAGCAACAAACAAACAAACAAACAAACAAACAAAAACAAACAAACAAAAAAACAAACCAGAAGTTGCAATCCTAGTCTCTGATAAAATAGATATTAAACCAACAAAGATCAAAAGAGACAAAGAAGGCCATTACATAATGGTAAAGGGATCAATTCAACAAGAAGAGCTAACTATCCTAAATACATATGCACCCAATACAGGAGCACCCAGATTCATAAAGCAAGACCTTGGAGACCTACAAAAAGACTTAGACTCCCATACAGTAATAATGGGAGACTTTAATACCCTACTGTCAATATTAGAAAGGTCAATGAGCCAGAAGGTTAACAAAGATATCCAGGACTTGAACTCAGCTCTGCAGCAAGCAGACCTAATAGACGTCTACAGAACTCTCCACCCTAAATCAACAGATTACACATTCTTCTCAGCACCACATTGGCCTTATTCTAAAACTGACCACATAATTGGAAGTGAAGCACTCTTCAGCAAATGTAAAAGAACAGAAATCACAACAAATTTTCTCTCAGACCACAGGGCAATCAAATTAGAACTCAGGATTAATAAACTCACTCAGAACCACATAACTACATGGAAACTGAACAAACTGCCCTTGAATGACTACTGAGTAAATACCGAAATGAAGACAGAGATAAAGATTTTCTTTGAAATCAATGAGAACAAAGACCAATGTACCAGAATCTCTGGGACGCATTTAAGGCATTGTGTAGAGGAAAATTTATAGCACGAAATGCTCACAAGAGAAAGCAGGAAAGATCTAAAATTGATGCCCTAACATCACAATTAGAAGAACTAGAGAAGTAAGAGCAAACAAATTCAAAAGGTAGCAGAAGGCAAGAAATGACTAAGATTACAGCAGGACTGAAGGAGATAGAGACACACACANTGAATAACAAACTTCTCTGAGTTAAAGGGGCATGTTCTAACCCATCTCAAGGAAGCTAAAATACTTGAAAAGGTTAGACAAATGGCTAACTAGAATAAACTGTGTAGAGAAGACCTTAAATGACTTGATGGAGCTGAAAACATGGCACGAGAACTTCATGATGCATGCATAAGCTTCAATAGCCAATTCAACCAAGTGGAAGGATATCAGTGATTGAAGATCAAATTAATGAAATAAAGTGAGAAGAGAAGTTTAGAGAAAAAAGAGTAAAAGAAGCTAACAAAGCCTCCAATAAATATGGGATTATGTGAAAAGACCAAATCTACATTTGATTGGTATTCCAGAAAGTGATGGGAAGAATGGAACCAAGTTGGAAAACACTCTTCAGGATATTATCCAGGAGAACTTCCCCAACCTACCAAGGCAGGCCAACATTCAAATTTAGGAAATACAGAGAATGCAACAAAGATACATCTTGAGAAGAGCAACCCCAAGACACAAAATTATCAGATTCACCAAGGTTGAAATGAAGGAAAAAACATTAAGGGCAGCCAGAGGGAAACATTGGGTTACCCACAAAGTGAAGCCTATCAGACTAACAGCAGGTCTCTTGGGAGAAACCTTGCAAGGCAGAAGAGAGTGGGGGGCAATATTCAACACTCTTAAAGAAAAGAATTTTCAACCCAGAATTTCATATCCAGCCAAACTAAGCTTTGTAAGTGAAGGAGAAATAAAATCCTTTACAGACAAGCGAAAGCTAAGAGATTTTGTAACCACAAGGTCTGCCTTACAAGAGGTCCTGAGGGAAACACTAAATGTGGAAAGGAACAACTGGTACCAGCCACTCCAAAACATGCCAAATTGTGAAGACCATCAATGCTATGAAGGAACTGCATCAATTAATGGGCAAAATAACCAGCGAACATCATAATGACAGGATCAAATTCACACATAACAGAATTAATCTTAAATGTAAATAGGCCAAGGGCCTCAATTAAAAGACACAGAGTGGTAAATTGGATTAAGAGTCAAGATGCATCAGTGTGCTGTATTCAGGAGACCCATCTCATGTGCAGAGACACACATAGGCTCAAAATAAAGGGATGGAGGAAGATATACCAAGCAAATGGAAAGCAACAAACAAACAAACAAACAAACAAACAAAACAAACAAACAAAAAAACAAACCAGAAGTTGCAATCCTAGTCTCTGATAAAATAGATATTAAACCAACAAAGATCAAAAGAGACAAAGAAGGCCATTACATAATGGTAAAGGGATCAATTCAACAAGAAGAGCTAACTATCCTAAATACATATGCACCCAATACAGGAGCACCCAGATTCATAAAGCAAGACCTTGGAGACCTACAAAAGACTTAGACTCCCATACAGTAATAATGGGAGACTTTAATACCCTACTGTCAATATTAGAAAGGTCAATGAGCCAGAAGGTTAACAAAGATATCCAGGACTTGAACTCAGCTCTGCAGCAAGCAGACCTAATAGACGTCTACAGAACTCTCCACCCTAAATCAACAGATTACACATTCTTCTCAGCACCACATTGGCCTTATTCTAAAACTGACCACATAATTGGAAGTGAAGCACTCTTCAGCAAATGTAAAAGAACAGAAATCACAACAAATTTTCTCTCAGACCACAGGGCAATCAAATTAGAACTCAGGATTAATAAACTCACTCAGAACCACATAACTACATGGAAACTGAACAAACTGCCCTTGAATGACTACTGAGTAAATACCGAAATGAAGACAGAGATAAAGATTTTCTTTGAAATCAATGAGAACAAAGACCAATGTACCAGAATCTCTGGGACGCATTTAAGGCATTGTGTAGAGGAAAATTTATAGCACGAAATGCTCACAAGAGAAAGCAGGAAAGATCTAAAATTGATGCCCTAACATCACAATTAGAAGAACTAGAGAAGTAAGAGCAAACAAATTCAAAAGGTAGCAGAAGGCAAGAAATGACTAAGATTACAGCAGGACTGAAGGAGATAGAGACACACACAAAAAACCCTTCAAAACATCAATGAATCCAGGAGCTGGTTTTTTTGGAAAAGATCAACAAAATTGATAAACCACTACCAAGATTAATAAAGAAGAAAAGAGAGAAGAATCAAATAGGTGCAATAAAAAATGATAAAGGGGATATCACTACTGATACCACAGATATACAAAATACCTCAGAGAATACTATAAACACCTCTATGCAAATAAACTAGAAAATCTAGGAGAAATAGGTAAATTCCTAGACACATACACCCTCCCAAGACTAAACCAGGAGGAAGTTGAATCTCTGAATAGACCAAAACAGGCTCTGAAGTTGAGGCAATAATTAATAGACTACCAACCAAAAAAATTCCAGGACCAGATAGATTCACAACCGAATTCTAAGAGAGGTACAAAAGGAACTGGTACCATTCCTTCCAAAACTATTCAAATCAATAGAAAAAAAAAAGTATTCTTCCCTAACTTATTTTATGAGGCCAGCATCATCCTTATACCAAAGCCTTGCAGAGACACAACAAAAAAAGAGAATTTTAGACCAATATCCCTGATGAACACTGATGCAAAATCCTCAAAATACTGGCAAACCAAATTCAGCAGCACATCAAAAGCTTATCCACCACAATCACGTTGGCTTCATCCCTGGGATGTGAGGCTGGTTTAACATATGTAAATCAATAAACATAATCGATCACATATAGAACCAATAACAAAACCACATGATTATCTCAATAGATGCAGAAAAGGCCTTTGA
>NW_016806818.1:291360-329299 GCF_001698545.2 Rhinopithecus bieti
GATCCCTTCCTTACACCTTATACAAAAAATAATTCAAGATAAATTAAAGACTTCAGTGGTAGACTTAAAACAATAAAAACCCTAGAAGAAAATCTAGGCAATACCATTCAGGACATAGGTATGTGCAAGGACTTCATGACTAAAACACCAAAAGCAATGGCAACAAAAGCCAAAATAGAAAAATGGAATCTAAGTAAACTAAAGAGTTTCTGCACGGCAAAACAAACTACCACCAGAGTGAACAGGTAACCTACAGAATGGGAGAAAATTTTTGCAATCTATGCATCTGACAAAGGGCTAATATCCGGAACCTACAAAGAACTGAAACAAATTTACAAGAAAACAAACAACCCCATCAAAAAGTGGGCAAGTATATGAACAGACACTTCTCAAAAGAAGACATTTATGTAGCCAACAGACACATGAAAAAATTATCATCATCACTCACCATCAGAGAAATGCAAATCAAAACCACAGTGAGATACCATCTCATGCCAGTTAGAATGGCGATCATTAAAAAGTCAGGAAATAACATATGCTGGAGAGGATGTGGAGAAATAGGAACACTTTTACACTGTTGGTGGGAGTGTAAATTAGTTCAACCATTGTGGAAGACAGTGTGGCAATTCTTCAAGGATCTAGAACTCGAAATACCATTTGATACAGTGATCCCATTACTGGGTATATACCCAAAGGATTATAAATCATGCTACTATAAAGACACATGCACATGTATGTTTATTGCGGCACTATTCACAATAGCAATGACTTGGAGCCAATCCAAATGTCCATCAATGATAGACTGGATTAAGAAAATGTGGCACATATACACCATGGAATACTTTGCAGCCATAAAAAAAAGGATGAGTTCATGTCTTTGCAGGGACATGGATGAAGCTGGAAACCATCTTTCTAAGCACACTATCACAAGGACAGAAAACCAAACACTGCATGTTCTCACTCATAGGTGGGAATTGAACAATGAGAATACTTGGATCTAGGGTGGGGAACATCACACACTGGGGCCTGTCAGGGGGTGGGGGGCAGGGAGAGGGATAGCACTAGGAGAAATACCTGATGTAAATGATGAATTGATGGGTGCAGCAAACCAGCATGGCACATATATGTAACAAACCTGCATTTTGTGCACATGTACCCTAGAACTTATTATACTTAAAGTATAACAAAAAAAATTCTTTTTGTAAGTCCAACATTTGGGTTTAGTTATGGGGTAGTTTCTATTGGTTCATTTTTCCTGTGTAGTTAGTATGGGCCATACTTTATTGTTTCTTTCTACATCTTGTCTTTTTTGTTGAAAACTGGAAACCAGATTTTATTTCCCTCTCTCCTCCCCCAGGGTTTGTTGTTGTTGAAGGGTTTAGTGACTTTGCTAAAATAATTCTGTAAATTTTGCATTCTTTGTCAAATATGACCACTGAAGTCTGCTCAGTTGGCTTAGTAGCCAGCTAATAGTTGGACAGAAATTTTCTTAAATGCCTCAAACCAGTAAGTCTGTCATTATTTGCCAAGGGGCACTGTGTGTATGTTGTGGCATACTTTAAACATACTGAGTTTACAACTCTGCCTTTGTCTTCACTTCCTGCTTGCTCAGTATCTGTAGATTATCCAGAGTTTAGAGATGAGGGCTTTATCAGGTTTTTCCTGAGTATGCATGCAGCTCTGCACACGTACATGGCCTTCTCAAGTCCCAGCAACATGTAAAAATGTTTCAAAGCTGTTTTAGACACTAATTCCTCAGATCTTCCTTTTAAGGTTTATGGCCAGCCTGTTGTTTGCCCCAACTGGTACCAATGCCTTAGGAAACTGTGATGTTACAGAATTGTCACTGATAATTTCACAAAGTTCTGGGAATAAGAAAGTTCACACCAAGTGAGTACTAAATCAGGTCAAATAAAGACAAGCCCTGACAACAGAGTTTTCCAGGGATCTGCCAGACAGGTCAAATAGTGACTTTTGGAGAGTTAAAATCCACTCTTTCCCTTGTTGTGGCTACTAGGTTGCTGGTTTTCACAGCTAGCGTAACTGTAAGACTGGTGGTTTTCAATCCTACTGTGGAGCTGGGGACAGAGGTATGATAGGCAGAATAATGCATCCCCTCCCCCTAAATGTTTATGTCCTAATACTCAGTACCCATGAATATGTTATATTACATGACAAAGGGGAATTATGTTTGCAGATGACATTGAGTTTGCCAATCAGTTGAATTTAAGATAAAGAGATTATTCTGGATTAGCTCAGTGAGCTCAGTGTAATCACAAAGGTAAAAGTTGCTGAGGCTGGGCATGGTAGGTCACGCCTGTAATCCCAGCACTTTGGGAGGCCAAAGCAGGTGGATCACAAGGTCAAGTGATTGAGACCATCCTGGCCAACATGGTGAAACCTCATCTGTTCTAAAAATACAAAAATTATCCGGGTGTGGTGGTGCATGACTGTAATCTCAGCTACTTGGGAGGCTGAGGCAGGAGAATCACTTGAACCCGGGAAGTGGAGGTTGCAGTGAGCTGGGATTGTGCCACTGCACTCCAGCCTGGCAACAGAACAAGACTCTGTCTCAAAAAAAAAAAAAAAAAAAAAAAAAAAAAAAAAGTAGATGAAAAAGGCAGGAGAGAAGGTTGGAGTAACATGATGTGAGAAAGACTCAACATTCCATTGTTGGCTTTGAAGATGGGAGGAGGCCATGAGCCAAGGAGTGAGGGCAGCCCATGGAAGCTTCAAAAGGCAAGGGAATGCATTCTCCCCTAGATCCTTCAGAATGAAATGCAGTTCTGTCATCATCTTGACTTTAGCCCAGTGAGATCCATGTTTCACTGAGTCCTACAGAAATGTAAGGTAATAAATTTGTGTTGTTTTAAGCCACAAAGTATGTGGTAATTTCTTATTGAAGCACTGAGAAATGAATGCAAGGGAGTTTAAAATAGGGCAAGTTAAAATGCCACAAAACTGTTCTGCTGAGATTCCTTTTTTTCTTGAATACATACCTTTTGGATTGTTGTAATTTTTTGGTTGATTTTCAGAGTTCTGAAAAAGTTGATTTTGAAAATTTTTCCCCAGGGTTCCTGTTGCATTTTTAGAGTGGAGCCTTGGACTTCCTTATTCCCCTTTCCACAATTGCTTCTATCAGACAACAGCTTCTAAATGGTATTTGTTGAAGTCCTAGGAAGCCTGCAGATGTTTTCAAAAGGCATTTATTATAGGAGGCCAAATGATGGCAGGTGAAACTCCAGGTTCTCAACCAAAAAGTTGAACCTGAAGCAAAATTCATTTTTATGTGTTTAATGCATTGAGCTTTTATTTCAATTTTATTTGAAAGTTTCTTTGTTTTTCCAAAACTAAACAAATTTGAAAACTCTTCTCTCTCCTTTTGCCCTGTCTTTTCACTTGATTCTTGTAATCACAAATGAGCCATGTTAAAAATTATAGGATGATCACTTCCTTTGTCTTAGACCAAGCTTGCTCAGCATGAGTCATTGCATTGTTTGAGGCAGAGGTCGCTGGCAGATAGCTGAAGATATAGGAACATAAACACAAGCAGGTCATCGTATGAAACTGCCAATCCGCCATGAACTGACTGACTGAATTAGGATAGCTCGGGTAAGACATACAATCTGAATTGAAGAGAATAGAGAGCAACATAAAGTAGAAAAGGAAAAAAACAAACAAAGACATCAACAACAACGATTAAGTCCTGTAACATTATAAAATTGAATAGAATCACATACACAGAGTCAGAGCTGAATGGGTCTACAGAAGTCATTAGGTTTAGGTCCCAATTTATAGAGGACCCATGTTGTTCTTCAGCTCCATGATGACTGGAAGTTACAAATAGCTCTAACACCTTCTGGAATAATTCCAACAAATAGAGCAGAGTTAGTGGTGAGGTTGAGGACCCCCTCTGAGGGGCCTTGTGCTCCAGGGCTATAGGCACCATCCTGGGGCAATTGCTTTTGGCTCTGAGAAAGATAGGGCTGACTTTGAGTTCCATCCACAGACACACTTGTGGGTTTTTTGTTTTGTTTTGCTTTTTGAGACAGGGTCTTGCTCTGTCACCCAGGCTGGTGTACAGTGGCACAATCTTGGCTCACTGCAGCCTCTACCTCCTGGACTTAAATTAAGAAATGCTCCCATCCTCAAGCAATACTCCCACTGCAGCTTCCTGAGTAGCTAGAACTACAGGCATGCACCACTTTTAAGTAGAGACAAGATCTCTCTATGTTGTCCAGGCTGGTCTTGAACTCCTGAACTCAAGTGATCCTCCTGTCTTGGCCTCTCAAAGTGTTAGGATTACAAGTATGAGCCACCACGCCTGGTCCACAGACATATTTGAATCCCATTTCTAATTACTAACTGTGTGACCTTGGGGTTACATAACTTACTGTCTGTGAGTCTTGTCTCACTATCCTGAAAAGAAAGCAATACTTAATGTATTCCTTAGGTGTAGGGAGATAATAACATACGTAACTTTGGTTAGCACGTGGCCTGCACATGATAGAGCTTCCCTTCCTTGACCTATTAGATGAGGTGTGGGTCAAAAATCCAATTACAGAGATTAGTTTCTGCTGGAAGAAATGGTATATGAATCCACAGAAATACAGTTAGTGTGACATCATTTATGGTATCAATGTATCCAGCCATTCTGTTAAGTAACAATTTCCAGATAGTTTTCAGAGTAAACTTTCATTTTCAAAAGAATGAATTTGACTGCATGAAAATATCCTTTAAATAAGAGGTTTAAAAAATAGGCTGGGCACAATGGCTCATACCTGTAATCCCAGCACTTTGGGAGGATGAGGTAGGTGGATCACTTGAGCTCAGCAGTTCAAGAGCAGCCTGAGTAACATGGCAAAACCCCTTCTCTACCAAAAAATACAAAAGGTCACTGGGCATGGCATGCGCCTGTGGTTCCAGCTACTTGAGAGACTGAGGTGGGAGGACCACTGGAACCTGGGAAGTTGAGGTCACAGTGAGCCATGATCATGCCACTGCATTCCAGCCTGGATGACAGAGTGAGACCTTATCTCAAAAAAATAAATAAATAAAATTAAAATAAATAAAGCCAAGGATTCTTTTCAACATAAACCTGGTAGATGTTGGGTGGTTGACCACTTCTGCAATCACAGTGCTTCTCATCCATGCCCCCATTCCCTACCTCAGGGATGCTTGGTAATGACTACAGACACTTTTAATTGTCACAGTTTTTGGGACAGTTTCACTGGCATCTAGTGAGTAGAGACCAGGGATGCTGCTTTACATCCTACAATGCACAGAACAGCCCACTTCCCAAAGAACAATCTGGTCCAAAATGTCAACCATGCTGCTGTGAAGAAGACGTGTCCTAATGTGATGTAAGTTTTTAGTGGAGCTGAGCTCCTAAGTGGCACAGTCCTCTTTGACTGAGTGTCCCCATCTTGCTATCTATAGCAACATCTTTGTGTTATTGAACACTTGCTGGAGCTTACAGTGTTTTATTCTCCTCCTGACTCCCTGTAGCAGGCTGTTGAACTGGTGCTGAGGCCCATAATTAACTCCTACCGCCCAGGCAGAGACAATATCCAAATAGGCCAGACATGTCACACCAGGGTTACAAAGAGCAGGCAGGCCACCTCTTCTACCACTGCTTCCTCTGAACCTTTCCCTCCTCAAATGATGTGAAATGATTGGGGTGGGTAGGTGGGGTAGAGAGGGTGGAGAAAGTGGTTGTTATTGGGGTTACAGGTCACAGGGAAAGGCAGGCGTTTGTGGTGAAAAGTTACTTTCTTCTTTTCCTGTAACACCTTCTCCTCCTCCAAAACAATCAGACAAATGAGGATTTGGGAATCCTGCAAGAAGTCCAAGACTGCCATTCCGTTTCCCAGATTGATGTCTGTGTAGGTGAAGTTTGGCTGATGTTTTCTTTCCTTTGCTATCTGAGTTTGGGAGACGGGTTGGGGGAGGGTGGTGGAGGAGGAATTAATATTTTCTCTGTTTGTGTCTCTGGTGGACACTGCAGTCCAAGAGGGATGCCTTCTGGGCACGGTGAGGCAGCCGCTTGCGAGAAGCCGATGGTGGGAGCTGAAGAGAAGAGAAGGTCAAACTTCAGCAGGAATGTCCATCTCAGGGAATTATAGAGGGGACACCCACAGAGTTTCCCAGAGGACCCCCCATCCCAACCAGCACCCCCAAAAGGTGTAGCCAGATGGAGAGAGGGCAGAGAAGCCAGTCAGCATTATAGAAGGAGACAGTCACAGCCAGAGAAATAAAAGGAAACCTGTCCTGTTTCTGCAACCTCCTAATCCCTCCAATCAATTGAAGAAGGTATGTCTTGAAGAGACAGGAAGGAAACCTCTCAGAGCAACAGAAGGACCTCCCTCCCTCCACTCCAAGGAGTCAGGGTCCTGCTCAAACCTCCTGTAGACTGGGGAAGGGAAGAGGTTTAAATTGCGGTTAAGACTGAAATTTAGGTGGGACTGAGATTTACTAGCTGGAAGAGATCAGAAACTTAGGAAGTCTGTCATACATTTTGGGAAGAGACAGGAAAGGGAGATTCAGTGGAGCAGGGATCAGCAAACATTTTCCATAAGGGGCCGGGTATGAATAATTTAGGCTTTGTGATCCATCAGTGTCTGTCAGAATGACTCAACCCTGCTGTTGTAGCACAATGGCAGCCATAAACAATATGTAAATGAGTGGGCACAACTGTTTTCCAATAACACCTTATTTCCGAACACAGGCATCTGAGGCAGGCTAAGGTTTGCCAACACCTGTGACAGAGTATGACTGGAGGCAGTGACTGGAAAAAATAAAAATCTTTATTTTGATAATGCATCAGCCAGTTCCCTTTAAAAAATCAGTTTCCACAATAGGTCCCGAATCTCGTCAGGCCCATGTATGCTTCCTCTGCGCTGCCTTCCCCAGCTGTCCTGGCTCACAGGACCTGCACCAGGCTTCTTCATCTGCAGACTTGCAGGTCTCACACACTTTTGTGTTTTGCCACTGGTAGATTTGAAAGAACTCCATGAAATTATGCACTTTTGTATTATGAGCCAAATGTGCTTTCATGTTTCACAGCCATCTTAATTTATTGAATAAAAAAATAAAAAATCAATAGATAAACTTTAAAGGCAGATGGCTTCTACTTTTTGTCTGCTGCATATTAGATTACCACACACTTACTGCCCACTGAGTGGCTTGAAACCACACACATTCGCTACCTCACAGTTTCCATGGGTCAAAAGGCCAAGAGTGGTGTAACTGGGTCCTCTGCTCAGGGTCTCAGGGGGCTGCAGCTGAGGTGTTGGTGAAGGATGGAGTCTCGAACCTGGGGGCTAGACTGGGGAAGAATCCACTTTGCCACTTGCATGGCTATTGGCAGCTTTCCGTCCCCTGCAGTCCAGTCATTTTCCTTTTCTTCTATTTCGCTTTCTACAGTTTCTGTTACCTGCAGTGAACTGTAGTGCAGAAACATTAAATGAAAAATTCCAGAAATAAACAATTTATAAGTTTTAAACTGGGTGCCATTCTGAGTCACATGATGAAATCTTGAACCATCTCTTTGTCCCGTGTCTCCATGCTGGTAGGCTTGTGTGCTGTCAGTCACTCAGTAGCTGTCTAGGTTGTCAGATCAAAACAGTGCCATACAGATAGGTTTGGGAATATCCACAGTGTTGGGCATCCACTGGGGGCTTGGAATGTATCGTGCGAGGACAAGGGGGAGCTGTGTTTGTAGGAAGGATAGCTTCAGTTTCCTTTTCTTTTCTTTTTCTTTTTGTTTGTTTGTTTGTTTGAGAAGGAGTCTCGCTGTGTCACCTAGGCTGGAGTGCAATGGTGTGATCTGAGCTGACTGCAACTTCTGCCTCCTGGGCTCAAGTGATTCTCCTGCCTCAGCCTCCAGAGCAGCTAGAATTATAGGCACCCACCACCACGCCCTGCTAGTTTTTTTTTTTTTTTTTTTGTATTTTAGTAGAGACAGGGTTTCCCCATGTTGGCAGGCTGGTCTCGAACTCCTGACCTCAGGTGATCTGCCCACCTCCACATTCCAAAGTGCTAGGATTACAGGCATGTGCCACCGCGCCCAGCCAAACTTCAGTTTTCCATTGACTGCAAGCAGGAGGCTGCCCTCAGCTCCTTGCTACATGGGCTTCACCAACAGAGTTGTTTATCTCATCAAACCTGCAGGGAGAGTCTCTGGCACAAGTCTACTGAGAGATAGAACCCTACAGAGCTTTGGCAACCACTGAAAGAACATCTCCCCATCTTGCCATGTTCTATTGGTTGTCCTGTCCACCCTCAAGGAGAGAGGTAGCGCCAAGGCACACTGTCAGGTGGTGGGGGCTGTTGTTGGTCCTAGAGTCTGTCTGCCACAGATGGCAAAGGTATTCATATGTTCTGCAAAACCTCGAATTAAACCAATTAGTAGCAAACTGAGGAGCTGACTGAGGTCCTTACCCTCACCCTGCCTGAGTATAAGAAGAGGAAGGAGGTGAATTCATTTCTCCATAGCATCTCCTGCAGACGGGGTGGTCTCCAGGCCTCCCTGCCCACGGTTGACTGAAACCAGCCCCAGCGAGGAGCTTCCTCACAGGACTTGCTTGGTCTTCAAGGGAAATGTTCCTATTTTTAAGGGAATTTTAGCAAGAGTTCCTATAATTCCATCTAGCTAGAAACCTGGTTACTCATAGAAGCTGTCACATCAGAAACAGCTTTTTTATCTGGACAACAATAGCAAAAAAAATCCAAGCCAGTCAAGTTTTCCTCTACAGGGAAACTCAGACTCAGAACCAGAGACCCCAGAGGGTAGCTTGGCATGAGTTCTGGGTCTCCCAAGGCACAGGCTGGGATTTGACTCCCCAGATGCTGCTGTCTCTCTTTCAATGGCAGGGGATGTTAGAGCAGTCCTGAACTTCATCACCAACCACTAGCCACAGAGTAGCTCTCACAGGAGAGTGGGAAAATCAGAGGAGAACATTGTGCCCCTTCATAGCAAATGAGTTCCGAAGAGACTGTCTTAAAGCTCAAAGTATTTTTTTCTGACGTGAAAATGTTAGACTACTGTTGATATGTTCCATGAAAGGAATTTTGTTTTTTATGTTTCTGGTTTCAACAGTAAGAAGGTTGTGTTTTAATCTGTTAATACCTTGTAGAATTATTTACAGTCAAGACAGACCATTAATTCCTCTCTGTCCTAGTTCGGGTTGCTATAGTGGAATACCATAGACTGGGCAGTTTATGGGCAAAATCAATTTCTCCCAGGAGGTTGGAAGTCTGAGGTCAGAGTGCCAGCATGGTCAGGCCCTGGTGGGGGCTTTCTTCAGGATTGCAGACTGTGGGCTTCCCATTGTATCCTCACGTGGCACAGATAGAACTCCCTGGGGTCCCTTTTATAAGGGCACTAATCCTGTTCACAAGGGCTCCATCCTCATGACCTAATCACTCCCCAAAGGCCCCACCTTCTAAGACCATGACATGGGAGGATGTGTTGGGATTTCACGAGGTGAATTTTGTGGAGACATATTCAGTCCATTGCATTCTTTTAACCAAAAGGCTATATTCTTGATTTAGGACTTGCACATTATAATAGTAGTTTGGGGTTATAAGGAAGGGTTTAAACCTGGAGCTGTTCTGAAGAATAGACTACACACCATTGCATAGGGGAAGTATTTCTAATGAATCTTCAATTCTTGTTTGTGGAGCAGTGGTTCTCAAACATTAGCATGCATAAAAACCACCAGGGAAGTGTGTTATAAAAGTAGATCCCAGGATTCCATCCCAAGATCCTGATCCATGAAGTCTGCTAAAATGCTCTTCAGTTGTTTGTCTTTTGATAAGCACCCGGGTTAGGTGAGGCAGGTGTACAGAGCTGTCCTGAGAAGCCTGGCAGCCTCCGTGTCTCATCCAAAGCCTGGCTTTATAGATGGAGAGCTCAGGTCCAGAGGGGTGGATGATACGCCCACATCTGGGCAGGTCATAAGAACTCCAGCTCCACTCTCAGGTCAGTCAGTATTCCCCTCAGGTTGTCATTTCTCACAGGAAGATTTCTCCTGATTTATATTTTAAAGAGGCACTGCAGAAAGATGGTATAAAGTAGAATTTGAAGAAAGTTCCCAAACTGATAACTTTGCAAAAGTAAATAAAATTTTAAAAAATTAACTACTGTTCATCAATTTGGTGTCTTGAATTGATTCCTTGCAGGATGGTTAGAGAGATGGGGGAGTCATAAAAAAAAAAGCAGGCTGTCTCCTGACACTGCATTTTTTCCTCTGCTGCTCCCACTTCCCTCCTGTGTTACCTGGGTGCCCCCTGGAGATTTGCTCCTTGCTAGCCGTGCACTCATGGGTCCTCAGGGCATGCTCGGGGCTGGCCTTGAAAATCAGCCCAGGAACACTCCTAGTGCTGCATAAATGCTGGTTATGAGACCAGCATGCTCGCTGAATAAAGCACTGGGACTGTGCAGTGTCAGCCTGCATGGCCAGATGATGAGGGCCAAGGCCCCTGCCTGGGCTTGAGCCGTGCTTTGCTGTTTATCTTTATCATCTGAAATGACTTTTCTTTCTCATTTGGTCTGAATTCTGAAAATCAATATTTTAAACGCAGAGGACAAAATAGAATGAATAGAATTAATTGTCATATTGGGAAGAGACATCATTCTGGTGAGATTTTAAATCACAAATTGGTTATTTTTAGAAAGTTGAAGGAAAATGGCTTTGACGGAGGAAGTTAATTGCTCAGTTTAGTTTCTTCCCTGCTGAAACCTAATTCAAAACCTGAAGTAAACTGATAGTCCGGGGACAGCGCCCTGGGAGCTCTCTGTGAACAATGGTACTCTTGGGATCTGTGCTGACATGTCCAGACTGAGAGCCAAGAGCAGAGCCTGCCGTGGCCTCGATGCCAGCGTGCCTGAGAGATGGCACCCAGCAGGCGTCTCGCATAGCCTCCTCTGGATGCCATCACAGGTGGCCTGCAGTAAAGGAACATTTTGCCATTAGGTGATAGAATCTTTTCTAAAAGTTGGCAGAACTCCACTGTTCCACCTGTCAAGTTCAGCCTCCTTAGGAATCCCTCAATTATAACTGGGCTCAGGACTAGAGGCGTGCTTGTGTTGCTGGGTTTGACTTGGACCTGACCAGCCAGAGATGGTCTCGCCTGCCTTCGTTCTTTGTTGCAGTAACACGTTGCTCACAGCAAGCTGTCTTGGGGGCGTGGTAGAGCTGAGATGCAAGAATGACTCATAAAACAAATCTCAGGCTGGGGACTTGTTCCTATGGGATTCCCACGTTACGTGGGAAAGTGTGGAGCATGCTGTACACATCCACCCTGGAGCCAACTGTTTGGATGCTGTATTGTGAGTGATTGGTCCCTGAGTGCAGGCAAAGTGTCAGGGTGTTTCAGCAGCAACACCCACGTGGGGTAGAGTTGGAAGAAGTGCTAGCAGCTATGTCATGCATCCATTTTTAATAGTTATCTAATTCCATTTTTCTAGCCTGTGTGGATCACCAAAAGGTTGAGAAATTTCAAAACTGGATATATCAGATGTGTATCAGATGTTCAATTTGTTATAAAACAAACAGTTTTAAGAGTGTTCTGGTAATACATACTTTAGATACAGCTATATGTTTTAAAAATAAGTTCTTAAAGTTGTTATCAGCTTGTGTCATATAAATTGATGATGGTAGAAATATACCTTTAGTTTATATTAAATTTTTTAATATTAAAATTTTTTTTAATTCAAATTTGAACGGTTTAGTTTCTTTTTTATTTTTCCCTTTATGTATTTGGGCAAATGGAGTAATGTTTAGTTTTTAATGTGAGACTTAGAAACCTAGACTGCAGCTCTTTGAAAAAGACAATTTCTAAAGTACTTAATTTAAGATTTGGTATGACTTTGTTGTAATGCAATGTTGGCAGACATAATAGACATATATTAATTTTTTAAAAAGAAAGTAAACTATTTTGCTTTACTCTAAAAGGCTTAGGATGATATTAAATGTGACTTAAAATCACTTGTACATTAGTAATAGCTTTAATTTTAATATTTCTGTGTTTATTAGTGGAGACCACTTTGATCTGCAGTGCTCTGCTAGCTTTTGATTTAAACCAATTTTGGTTATGAACTAAGTGGGAACGATCACACATTTTTCTGTTTCGACTGTTCTGAAACCACTTTACTTACACTCTACAAATAAAACTGACTGGTTGGCCGGTGCCAGTGAAATTTACATATAAAGGTGGCCATGAAATCTTGCATGTCTTCTCATTTTAGTCTGGTTCCAAGGATGAATACCTCGGTCTCAAATCCAAATTTATTCACTTTCTTAAAAAATACGCTGTTTGTATGTATTTTTAAAGCACATGGGCCTTTTTTTTAAGCCAACATTTTGAGGAATCAGGGTGGTACTCAGAGGCATTGTGTGTGGACTTGGACGTAGCTACTTTCTTTTCTACCTGGGATCTGCTGATGGGATTTGGTCCCATAAAGGAGGGCAGAGATGAGCTGTGGCTTCCTTCCCAGTGATCCCAAGGCCTGGCATGGCTCTAGCAACACAGCAGGTTTTCAATAAATATTTGTAGAACCAGTAAGTGAAATGTTTGATAATTTCATTTTTAATTAGTCAGTTAATAAAGAACAACTCTGGGAAAAACTGCTTAGTGTGACTCGACAAATGGTTCACTGCTTCTGCACTTACAGGTCCTTTTCCCACCTATAGGCAGCTGTCATAGAGAAACACTGCAGAGGTACTTCTCAAACCAACCTAAATTTCTTTCCTTTTGTATATGTTTGTATAATATATGATTTATATAAATATGTCATATGCAATTATAAATGATATAAATATATACTTTATGTAAGTATGTTGATATGACATATACATTTATGTTGTATTTATCCATTTTCCTTTTGGAAAGGCAAGTGATATGGGACTAGAAAGGAAATTGCCATGGTGCCAGTGTCTGCATGGTCTTGCTTGCTGCCTGCTTTTCTCCGCCCCAGCTTCTTTGGTTGAGGCTCATTTTTTAAAAAATTTGTCTTGGGAAGGCTGAGGCAGGAGAATCACTTGAACCGGGGAGTCAGAGGTTGCAGTGAGCCGAGATCGCACCACTGTACTCCAGTCTGGGTGAGAAGAGCGAAACTTCATCTCAAAAAAAAAAAAAAAAAAAAAAAAAAAAAAAAAAAAAAAAAAAAAAAACTTGATGATTCAGTTACTTAAAAAACCCTTAAGAAGGTACAAGTTTCCAACCACTTTGCACCAACTTCTCAGTAAAAATTAAAATGTCCTCAAGAAAATGAAATGGTCTGAACATCCATTTTTGGGTACTTCTATGTATATGTTCTTTCCATTTTTTTTACTTTAATTTTTAGTTTTGGGGTACATGTGCAGGATGTGCAATATCCAGAATCTACAAGGAATTCAAATTTACAAGAAACAAAAAACCCCATTAAAAAGTGGGCAAAGGATGTGAACAGATACTTCTCAAAAGAAGACATTTGGTTTTTTACAAACAGTATTAAATGTGTGGTTGTTTTGCGTAAGAGTCAACCAGGAAAGAACCCTAATAAATGTCGTTTTGCAGAATGGATTAGGCATTGAGGGCAGTGCCAGGTTCTCATCCTATCAACAGCGTGAGAAAATTTCCCAGGGTGTTCCACAGCTGGGAACCTGCTGCGCCGCTTTGTCCCTGGCCACTCGTGGCCCATCCCTAGAAGCCAACAGCCTCGCTCACTCCGGCGCACCTGCAAGCCTGGCTGGAGGCAGCTTTCCCACACCGCTACTGCTGCTTGGCTTCCTGGAAATTGTGAAACCTGTTTATTGAGTGTGTTTCACGGCAAGCTATGGATTATGCATTTCCCACGAAGCCCTGCCCTTTCTGTTAGGGTGGATAATTAGTTCATCGCGTTAAATTTTACTGTGTGGCCTGCCAAAGCTTTGAATGCTGTCAATTTCTAGGAGTTGTTTCTGGTCACTCAGAAGCATTTGATACAACAACGTTCTTTGATCCTCTCGGGAATCAGATTCAGTTTAGTGGCACTCATCCAGTGTGTCTCTACTTAACAAACTCACTGATCAAAACAAGTAGGTCTTACACCTCCCAAACACATCCTGCCCAGGAGAAAATAGGAATAAAGCCATTGCCTCTGGCTGTCACCACAGAACACTTTCTCTGTTTCAGGTCACACTGCACTGCTGTGGAAATGGGGTCCCTGATGCTGGAGAGTCAGGCTCTGACACTGCACGGAGCCATCCCTCTACCTGACTTTATCATGTGGCCCCTTTGTCATGTCGAAAAGCATAAAAATTTGTGGAAATCACCCCCTTTGGAAAACTTGTTTTTTCTCTCTTCCAAACTCCAATTTGCTGAGATGATCTGCCAGCACTGGTAAGTAGGGACTAACAAAATTGAGAGTGAAGAGCCACAACGTGTCTGAAACCACAATGTTTGAGAAGCATCATTCGCTTCTTTTTATCTTGCTGTACGTTTGCCCTCACCTCAAGCAGAACTTTCTATGATGGTTTCCATTAACAGTTACAAAGATTAAACAAAATGTAGCCTCGAATGCACTTTCTGTGCGTGGATTCCTCTCTCAGATGCACTTTTGCTCCGCTATGGGGGCCGCTGACTTCGACTGGGTTGAGGGGTGCACTCGTGAGGGAGGAGCTGGCCCAGGGGACTTTAGGAGGTCAGGGGGTGGCTGTCCTAGGGGTGGGCATAGTGCCCTCTCAATCCAGCACACAGAAAGTAAAATAGCTCCCTTAGTCCTTTATTATCATGTGTTCCAATGCAATCTGTTATTTTTAGTGAAGAACAAAAAATAAAACACATGAAGGTAAATTTTGTTTTCTTTTTGTGCCAGACCTCAGGAAAATGGAATCAAGTGCTCTGTCTTCGCACATCATCCTACTGCTTCCCAGCGGCTACACTGATGACCCATAGGGTCATTCATTTTCTGAATAATGCAAGTTGTAACCTATATGAATGGTTCAAGATTTGACTGCTGTTTGAGTCTGTTTCAGGAGAAGTTAGAAGTTCTGCGTTAACTGCTTTTGCATTCAGTGCTATTGTAAACCTTTGGTGGTGTGCAGGGTTCATTCATTAATTATTCAAACTTGTGGAAGACATGATAAGTACCACTGTATGAGGTCCCGGGACACGGTGATGAACAAAATCCCTCTCTCCTGACTGGTGGAGTAAGTCTACAGCCTGGTGAGAAAGAAAAAACTGAGTTGTGGGCAGAAAGTGCTCGATAGTCTATTTGCGTGTATTTTCTATTATCTTAAATATTTAAAATTATATTTGGTATTGTATTATTTAGCATATACAATATAAAAGTACATGTACATACTTTGAAATGAATATATATGTTGCATAGATGAATTAAATGGGTTTTTTCCCTAATAAATGAGATAAAACAGATGTGGGGATCCTGTCTGAAGGATGGTCAATGAGTCGAAAGTCAGCCAGAAGGCAGAGAGGTTTGGCTCACATAGCTCACAGTGGACAGAGCTTCCACTGAGCTGGCAGTGATCGGATGTGCACTGAACACCGTGCTGGTCCTGGCCTCTGTGTCCCGATACACACTGCTGCTGTCTGCTTGGAATCTCCTTTTGCAGCTTGTCCACCCGATTCCCACGTATTATCTCTGGGCTTGGCTGAGCCGCCTCCTCCATCCAGGCAGCCTTCAGGGCCGCCGAGGCAGCCGTAGAACTGCGCCTACCGGCTCCTCAGTTCCTGAGATAAGCAGCGAGGGTGCCGCACCGCGATGCCACTGTGCCCTCTGCTCTGTGTCTTTTGGCTGTGGCATTGTCCCTCTGTGACAACACTGCTTCTCATTCTCAGCCTCTGTTTCCCTGTGGGTCGCCCCACACTGTGATAGTCTCTGCACCTCTGAGACGCCAGATGCCAGCTCCCTAGAGGTGGAAAAGCCTTGAGGAAGAGGGCCCGTGGAGGGTATGGTCACTTCAAGTATGACGCCAGGAGGAAGACTGTGGAGTTGCTGTGAGGGGTTGCCCTGAGCTGAGGGCCCCAGGTCCCACGTGAGTGGCAGTGGACAAGGGGCGAAGTGTGGCTCTGGGGAGAAACTGGCAGAGGTGCTGAAAGCTGAGGAGGGCAAGCTCATTGGAAGACAGCAAAGGGGGTATGTTTTCATGTGTATCTCTCTTTCATTAAAGCTCATTTTATACGGAGGTGGTATTATTATTACAAAACTTTCTCACGTAGTAAAATATCATTGATCTCTCTTGCCTCAAAAAGAATTGAAGAGGTTCAGCCATTCCAGTCTTCAGGTTGAAAACTGATGTCACTTTTTAGATCTACTGTCCACAGCAGAGTCCTTATGTAAACTTTAGGACTTCAGTGACTTGACCTCATTGCCAGGCTTAACTCCAGGCTCTTCGTATTTGACTGGCTTCCTGGTCAACTGTCCAGCCCTCAGCTGCGCTCGTTATTGTGTTACTGCTTTTTACCTGAATCCTAATTTACCACAGAACATTCTGGCTATACGACACTGTGAGAAGTTAGTCGGGCCAAGGTAGGGAAAATTGAAAGGCGAAGCCAGCTGAACTTCTGGCTGGGGTGGGCACTTGGAGAACTTTTGTGTCTAGCTAAAGGATTGTAAATGCACCAATCAGTGCTCTGTGTCTAGCTAAGGGATTGTAAACGCACCAATCGGCATTCTGTAAAATTGCACCAATCAGCACTTTGTGTCAGCTAAAGGATTGTAAATGCACCAATCAGCACTCTGTGTTTAGATAAAGGATTGTAAACGCACCAATCAGCACTCTGTAAAGTGGACGAATCAGCACTCTGTAAAATGGATGAATCAGCAGGATGTGAGTAGAGCCAAATAAGGGAATAAAAGCTGGCCACCCGAGCCACCAGTGGCAACCCACTCAGGTCCCATTCCATGCTGTGGAAACATTGTTCTTTCGCTCTTCAGAATAAATCTTGCTGTTGCTCACTCTTTGGGTCTGCACTACCTTTATGAGCTGTAACACTCACTGCGAGCGTCTGCGGCTTCTTTCCTGAAGTCAGCGAGACCACGAACCCACCAGGAGGAACAAACAACTCTGAATGCGCCACCTTTAAGAGCTGTAACACTCACTTCGAAGGTCTGCAGCTTCACTCCTGAAGTTAAGACCATGAACCCACCGGAAGGAAGAAACTCCAGACACATCTGAACATCTGAAGGAACAACTCTGGACACACCATCTTTAAGAGCTGTAATACACACCTCGAGGGTCCACAGCTTCATTCTTGAAGTCAGCGAAACCAAAAACCCACCAGAAGGAATAAATTCTGGACACAAAATCACCAAGAAGGCTTGGTGTCAACAGTTAGAAAAATGAAACCATAAGCACAGGAGGCTTCCAAGTGAGTCAGAAGGAACTGCAAGCCAATCTCTGCACTCCTCTTGAAAATGTGTCCTCAGATTTTCATGTTTGTTGTTTGTTACATGCCTCTAGACTAAGTGGCATCACTGAAGTACATGTCAGCCATTCATAAAATGGTGTCAGTAGATGGCAAGCTGTGTGCAGCACGTAGGAAAAGCTGAGTCTTCCTCACTAGTTTATGCCAGATGCCCTGATGGACCTGTTTGTTTTTAATTGCAAGAGAGTTGCCCAGCAAGGAGGCCTGGAAGATTCCTTCCTTAATGGACAGCACCAGGACTTCAGTTACTATTATGCTATAGCATCAAAAGCAAGTAAAACAAAACAAAACAAAACAAAACAAAACAAAACATTCTCCTCATATTTTCCTGTGATCTATTACAAGGCACGCCTCTAAGTTTTGCTTTATATGGCTTGTGTTTCCTAGTCTATTAGAGTAAGGCACTTGTCTTAACAAATAACTCTAAAATCTCAGGGTTTTAATTCAGTGGTTTATTTCTCACAATTTGCATCTAGACTTGGAGATGATAAAGGAGGGTGGTGACAATGGAGTGGACATGCGGGATGGGTGGTGCTTGCTCCTCAGAGTCACTCAGGGATCCAGCCTCTCTCCACCTATAGTGTTAGCCATTGTCTACAGCCAGGTTTCTCAAGCTCAACACTATCAATATATTGGGCTGGATAAATAATTGTTGTGGGCACTTTCCTCTGCACTGTAAGATGGTTAGCAGCATCCTTGGTCTCTACCCACCAGTTGCCAATAACATCCTGCCCAGTTGTGACAACCAAAATATCTCCAGACATTGCCAGTGTTCCCTGGGAGCAAAATTGCCCCTAACTGAGAGCCAGTGGTCTAGGGCCTCCACATCCTCCCTGGGCTCCTGTGAAATGACAGGAGAAGCACAGGTGACAGGTGACAGGAGAAGCAGGCAGAGGAAGAGAGAAAGAGTGGAGGATCACACAGGGAGGTTTGCCAGCCAGTGCTAAAAACCGTGTGTCTCACTTAGCCCACATTCCATTGGCCAGACACAGTCACACAACAGCACAAAGATTGGGAGTTGCAGTGAAGCTGTGAAAAAATAAGAGAGAAAACCCCTAAAAGACACAAGTAATATTTTTACTTAAAATGACAATAATAGACTGTATAATAAATGAATGTCCTGATTCTCTGCAAATAATATCTATCTTCACGTATTTCTGAATTTTTCTTCCTGGTCAATTGCAGCTGATGTTTGGTGGAGATATATCTATATATAATTTTTTTTTTTAATTTAAAAATTTTTTGAAAATGAGACCAGGTTTTGCCATGTTGCCTTGGCTGGTCTCGAACTCCTGGACTCAAGCAATCTGCCCACCTTGGCCTCCCAAAGTGCTGGAATTACAGGTGTAAGCCACTGAGCCTGGCCAGGCAGATAACTGTGTGTGTGTGCATGCATGTGCACACATGTACATATACAGACGTAAACGTTTTTCCCTACATAATATCTCTGTACAATGCAGTTATCAACTCAAGCAGCAGAGACTGATATAAGATGTAGCAAAACAAAGCAAAGCAGTGGGTCCTCCATGGCTGGAACGTAAATGGAAGGGATTTTAATCACTGTCTACTCACACGTAATTGTTGTGGGAAAGCCTTTTGAGACTTGTTGAAGGGGACATTCTAGAGTGGGGAGCCATAGGCTCACTCTAGGTGACAGGTCCTGCAGTGATGGAGACCTTAATGTCTGCCTGTATTTGGCAGAGGTGGAACAATCTATCGACACTGTAAAAATCTGTTAAAAAGTGTGCTTGTAGCACATTTATTTTACCAAATAAATGTGGTATATCTGATCTTATGTATTAAAATAATATATATGGTTTTGGTTTTTTTGAGGTAGACGTGGTTCGTAAAAACAGGTTTAAACATTGCACAACTGACAATGTTTACTGACTATTAATTTCATGCAGGCCATTGTACTATGTGCAGGGGAGGGGTACAGAGGAAATGGAAGTCATGGCCCATGTACTCGAGGAATTTACAGGCTAATAGATTACATACACATGCCAGGGAATAGGGAACATGCTGGCTGACAGCCAGCTGGGGATCTGTTTGCTCGTTCACTCTATCTTCCTATATTTTCTGAGCAGTATCTCACACCAGAATAAGCAGGCCAGTTTCAAAAGAGCTCTTCTTCGAGAAGATGAGTATTCTTGCGTCTTTTATCATAAATACAAGACCACTTAGAGATTAGGCATGGGTTTACATGGGCAGAAAGAGATGAGTGAAATACTTTTTGAGTAAATTAAATCAGTGTGGATTTTCAATCTGGGTGCTTTTGATTTTTCACCACTCTCTTTTACTATTCCCAGATCTATAAAGATCCCCCATAAGTCAGGTTTCTGCCAGAAACAGGTAACTTTAATTTCACAGTTTATTTTGCCCACGCAACTATCACTCAAGTCCCTGACGGGGCTTATGGGCTGGCAGCCACTATCCCAGGCTGTTTCACTGAAGACAGGCCTGGGCTTCTGCTCTCCTGGGGAGTACAGACTTTTCTTAAGGGGAGGGATCTTTCCTGGGAGGAGAGGAAAATCTCCATACATGAAGTGGAGTCTTGAAGCCCTATGTAACTCAGGGTCCTGCTGTTCTTCACCTTTGTTAAACAGGGGGAAAACCCACCCAACTTAGCTATTGAAGAATTCCTTCAGATGTCCCCTATCCGTTTCCCCCCAACTCTTACTGATGCTGACCCTAGGCAATAACTGATTAGTCAGGGGAGGTATAGGAAGGGTCCTGCAGGGCAAATGCCTCTGCCTGCCATCCTGCAGCACCAGAACCATGGGGTCTTCACAGACCAGGGTCACTGGGCAGCTAGAGCTTTTAAACATATTTGGTTATTTTTGTTTGAACTCATGTTGGAGGAAAAGACCCAAGTGAAATAATATAATACCTATTCAGGTTAACATTGGCTGAAACTCTTTTTATTTTTAGCATGCGAATTCCTTCATTTCCCAGGTTTCCTGTAATGGCTGAACTTTTTGTGTAAGCTGATCAGTTCCCAAAAAGCTAACTGAAAAATAATCTGAAATAGAGCTCCTTTTCAAATAAACTAACAAGGACTTTTGGGCAAAGGTACTTATTTCATTTCATTTTAGTTAAATAGTGTTCTGTTTTTAAATAGTTGTGGGCTTGTGAAAAAAGCTGATATTTACTGATTTCCTGGCCCTCCACAAAGTACCATTACATGCATTATCTCATTGAAATCTCATAGGAAAACCCTTGGAATAAGTACTTAAAAATCTCTGTGTATGAAGAAATGAGATCTGAAAGACTATCTTAGTCTATTTTGTGCTGTTGTAACAGGATACTACAGGCTTGGTTATTTACAAAGAACATAAATTTATTTCCTCAGTTCTAGAGGCTGGGAAATCCAATATCAAGGTACCAGCATCTGGTGAGGGCCTTCTTGCTGCATCAAACCATGGTGGGAAGGCAAAGAGAGAATGAGGGAGAGCAAGAGATTGAACTCACAACCTCAGGGTCTTTAATAAATTGGCATTAACCCATTCATGAGGGTGGATCCCTCATGACCTGAATACCTCCTGTTAGGCCTCACCTCCCAACACTGTTGCATTGGAGATTAAGTTGCCAACACATGCTTTTTGGGAGGCATATTCAAACCATAGCAAAGATATTAGACAAACTGCCAAGGTTACAAAGCTAGTACATCTAGGGGCCAGAACCTGAATCTAAGGCCACATACTCTGAGGTTGGTTCTTAATGCTCACAGCACTAATGCTTTAATGGGGCCATTTAATGAGATGGTAGCATAAGGATAGCTCAGGAATTAGTTGGTCATTTAGTTCTCTCCATCCTCCTTCTCTACTCAGGTTTCAAACAAAAATACATTTTGTTTGGGGTGTATCTGATGTATATTTTGTTCCCAAAAGTTCTAGCTGTCTAGCAGATGTGTGTGTGTGTGTGTGTATATATATATATATATATTTTTTTTCCTTCTTTTTCATCAGGTCATGATATGTTGTTCTTAGTACATGAAGGAATCCTGTGCATTGTGCAGTTTCTCTTGAGATCCTAGGTTTGTATTCTTATCCAGTCAGTCAGGGCCTACAGCCAGGTGATGCAGTAAAACCAAGGATGTGCATGGAAACAAAACCCTCATTTAGAGGTGAGTGCTATGAACTGAATGATGTCCCCTTCAGATTCCTATGTTGAAGCCCTAAGTCCCACTGGGATGGTGTTTGAAGGTGAGGCCTTTAGAGAGGTAAGTGGACTTAGACAATGTTCTGAGGATGGAGCCCTCAGGTGGTATTAGAGCCCTCAGAAGACAGACATTACAAAGCTTGCTTCCTGTCTGTGCTTGCCACTATGTGAGGATGCAACAAAAAGATGGCTCCCTGCAAACCAGGAAGAGACCCTTTGCTGGACATCGAATCTGTTGGCATCTTCATCTTCCCAGCCCCCAGAACTGTGAGAAATAAATGTTTGTTGTTTAAACCACCCAGTCCATAGCAGTTTGTTATAGCAGCAGAAACTGAACAAGACAGCCCATAGATGGATTTGGTTCAGCTATTCATTAGCTCAAAGCATTTAATTTACCTGACCTCTGTTTCTTCACCTGCTAAGTGGGGGATAACAATACTTATTAAAAGAGTCATTATGATAAAATAATATAGGGAGGTGTCTTGGAAATGACCGATGTCACTGCAGGCCGTAGTTGTTACTGCAATGTTACTATGAATCAAATCTGACCTCATCCCCAAAGAACCATCATCATGATCTCTAGCTTTGATCTGGACAAATTTCAAACTCAAATTTTGGTAGAATCAAATCAGAGTTGGATGGTGTTTCAGGAAAGGAACAGAAGTGCAGAAAGAAAACATTTCTACTTGCTTTACCTTCCCACTTTCACAATACAGACTGTAATTACAACTGGGAGGGTTATTAGTAAATATCATTTGGCGATACTTAGTGTATTTTGTTATTCCTCCTTAGAGGCCCAGCTGTAATACTCTGCAATACTTTCTTGTTGGTTCGTTGGGATTTCATTTTTTTCCTACTACTTGTACATGGATAAGAACCTAAATCAATGTATGGAAAAGTCAGATGGGCTGTTTTGAAATCCATGTAGTTAGAAATTCCTTTGTTCTCAAAATGAAGACTTTTCTAGATCATTGGATAATAGAGATAGGGCCTTTGAGTATTTTGAACAGTTTGAAGAAAATCAGCCGTATAAATTTAGTTTCCCTCAACAAAACAGATTTGCTCGGTTTTCCATATAAATCCATTCCCACAAGAGCTAATTTCTTGTTTCTCCATGGTACCAGAAATTCTGCTATAGATAAAATCAAAATGAGATTTTTATTCTTTCAGTTGTTGTTCAGTATACATGTGTTCAAGGGTTTTCTAAAAATAAAGTTCCTTGAATCAGTACACATACTTTTATGCCTGGAGAGTGGAAACAGTGGGTTTAGGAGTATTTGGTCTGTAGGAGAGGAGGCAAGTATCACCTTCATGTCACCTTCAAGTGGCTATAATATGCTTGTGAAAACTCACCTGCGATCAAATGGCAAGTGCGAGGCAGAACACCAGCATCATTGTAGGCCTCTTTGGGGTTCTAAGAAACAATATAGGGTACATTTAAGATAGACGCCTAAAATACTGGTATGCTCTTCTCAAGAAGTTATTAGAATCTGTAAAGTCTCAGTACACTGATTAAAAAAATAAAACAACCCACTGTTCTGCTCTATACTTGCAGGCCTCCATGTCTCAGCTCTAAGACTAGGCCTTGTGCTGCCTGCCTTCGCTCAGGTCGCCCAGGCTTCTGTGAGCCCCAGGTCCTTCTTCTCCTGTCAGTGAAGACCCCATCATAGCCCCAGAGCCCTGTGAGGGTAGTCCTGTGTGAATCCAGTGGCCTTCAGTATCTTTGCCTCCTTTGGCCAGGATCTTGACCCTGGCTGACATTTCCAAGCCTGCCATCTCCTGCAGTACATTCAGCACATAAGATGAGCCAGATGTGGACTATACAACACTGTTGCATAACCTGGCCTTTCCTCTGCCTGTGACTGCCGGGTCCCCACCATGAGGTCCTGGAGTTGGTTTAATTAATTGTAGACAGCATACTGTAAATTGTATGAGATGCTCATTGGCAGACACTATGGAGGTTTTCTTTGGGGTTGATATTTATTTGCGTGAACATGCCGGAGGTATAAAACTGCCTGTGTGTGCACACTGTGTGAGCGAGGCCAGGGCCGCCACACTCTCTGGTGCTCGTTCTCATTCTGGCTAGGTCCTTTTTGGGGCTCTCAGCAAGCTCATCCGGCCCAGCCCACACAGTTCCAGTAACATGACCAGCAGCCTCCTGGCCAAATTCCTCTTGTGCCACAAGCAAAAGTTAGCTCCCCTCAGAACCCCACCCCCTCTTGTAAAAGTAGGTCCAGAGGCACTTGTATGAGGAGTGCTATAAAAAGCCTGGGTTGTATCCTGCAGGCAGCAACAACGCGGTTCAGGAAGGTATTCTATGCGGAGGATGGCTCCCTCCAGGGCCAGAAGAACTGGTGGAGAGAGACCCGCAGGCAGCTGGCTCCCTGGTGAAGCCCCAAGCCTCCCCCGCCCCCCGCAGACGCCCGGCGCCCTTCAGTCTCAGGCAGAGCTGGACTCGGGTGTCTGACTCCGGCGCGGGCGGGGCGCTGACGTCAGCCCCCGCGCCCGAGCTCTGGCCAGCGGCGGGGCGGAGCCAGGTGGGCGGGGCGGCTCCTGCTCAGGAGTGCTGGCCGCTAGGCGGCTAGTGATGGAGAGCTGGGCTTGTGCCGCGCCAGGCCGCCAGTCCACCCTGGCGTCCAGGGGCCGGCAGGCCCGCCCTCCGCAAACACCGGCCTCCAGCCCAGGCCGGCCACCCGCCACCGGCCTGGTCTGCTCACTGTCCTCTGGACCCGCGGGCCAGCCAAGGAGCCGCTGCCCTTGGCACCTGTTCTCCATGCCTAGAAACAGACAAGGCCCTGCACTTTTCTCCTCACGTGGTTCAGGGGCTGGCCTTTCTTAATTTTCTCTCTACTGCATCCTTATTCTCCCAGCTCTGGTTCTCCCAATTAATTGCAAACAGTGTATTGAAAAAGGCATGCTGGGACTGCCGAGCAGGGTTTTCCGCGGAGGAAGGAGCGGTTCCCTGCTGGCGCTGCCCACCGAGGCCAGCCCCTCCCGGAGGTTCTGGAGGAGGGTTTTGGGGAGGAGCGCGATGCAGAGGCCGCCAGGACCGAGAACGACTTCCGGGTCCTCATTCCCACCAGCCTCGCCTCCTCTCCACGCATCTGTTTTCATTTTCTTAGTGTTTAAAGTTGATTCCGCCCCCACCTTCGTGTCCTCCCACCACTCCCATGAAAGACAGAAGATGGATTTCATCTGTGTCCTGAAAGAGGGCAGGGAACACTCAGTGACTGGAGACCCTAGGGAATGCGAAGTGCAAACTGTCGCCCGGGCTGTCTCTGGAGAAAAGTAAAGGAATGTAACAAGTTTTCATTAAGAAATCCAACTATCCAAAGTATCACCATTTTTCCCCCCAAACACGCTTTACCAGTGATATGTGAGACCTATGAACTAGAAGCTTCTCAGATCTAGTGCCTTTTCTCCCCTTCATTTAAACTTTAACACCGATAAGCTGTGGGATCCATGAGACACTCATTCCATCTCTTTGTACCTCAGTATTTGGATGTTTAGAAATGGCACAACCCTATTTACTTCATATGTTTAGTGTACATAATCCGATACACCACCCACATTGTCCTAGTATAGGTTCTAAAAGTAGGCAGAAAATAAATTTGCACAGCATTCCTCAAAAAGTTCTCTTTAAATTGGGCAAATGAGTGTTAGAAGACAAAGCGTCAGCCACGTCCCAGTGGCTACTCCCAACCCCCAACATACCTGATGTCTCCAAATACACAGTCATGTCCCCTCCCGGTCACAGTCTCACAGTTTGGGGCAGTTGCATTTTATTTAAATACTTTTAACATACACTTAAAACGAATGGGATTCAGCACTACAGTCAAATTGGAGTCTTTTGGAGAGGGTGACAATGATTCGAACTTCGATCATTTTATATCATGGAGATTTCCTAATCTCCCCACTCCAAGAGACGCCTACATGGAAAAAGAGTCCTTTCCCCACTATTCCTATACAACTCACTTATCCCCAAATTCCTATCAGATGGCCTTGTTGACTTAGGACCACTTAGCAGGAAACTTGTCCTGTGCTTACACCTTGAGAAGAGCTTGTTTCCACTGCACTGTGGGGCGGAAGGAAAAACCCTGTAGCTAGATGCTTCTTGCAGCAAGAAATGGGTATCATGGTCGGGTGGTAGGCTTCTTTCCAGAGTTGTCTGAGAAGATATTTTACTTTTTCTTCAGAGCTACTGTAATGCCTTTGACATGGCACTTCAGTGGGACTTCAGATATTATTGGGGTTAATGTTATTATTGGAGTTAAGTCTGCTAAAAACACAAAGACCTTTGCTATTTTCACTTGAATATACTCTTCAAAGTTTCAGTTGATGAGACAAATTCTAAATTGCCTAATGCAATTACCTAATATAAACTGACAAAAAATAAAAGGAGTGAAAATTTCAGTTCGTGTACTTATATGATTGTATATAAATTCTAATTATTTTACCATTTAATTAGTTTTCATGGTGTATTAGATGTTATATAGACATACACAATATAAACAACACTTGAAAAGGAAAACATATGAAATGACCTATTTCACCATCGGGATTTAAAATGAAAATTAGTTTTCTTTGAATCCATTTTTGATTCATTTGAAAAGCTGTGTACCGAAGAGCACAAAAAGATAACATAATCTGAAGTCAGTCCCTCATGAAATATCTATGTTAGCTCAGTTTCACAAATCTAACCTCATGTTCAGTGTGGCTGCTCAGTAAACCCCATGAAAATGGAAACCAACAATGAGAATTGCCCCCCAACCACTCTCTTCTTCCTCTTCCTCCTTCTTTGTATTATTATTTGAAACCATCACCCGTTTCTTTGGCCATGGGTAACTGGCAGGAAAGCAGAAGGAACCATTTCAGAGGTAGAGAAGAAAAAGCTCCGAGACCTCTCTTTCATTTTTCTTTTTTTTTTTTTTTTTTTGAGACGGAGTCTCGCTCTGTCACCCAGGCTGGAGTGCAGTGGCCAGATCTCAGCTCACTGCAAGCTCCGCCTCCCGGGTTCACGCCATTCTCCTGCCTCAGCCTCCCGAGTAGCTGGGACTACAGGCGCCGCCACCTCGCCCGGCTAGGTTTTGTATTTTAGTAGAGACGGGGTTTCACCGTGTTAGCCAGGATGGTCTCGATCTCCTGACCTCGTGATCCGCCCGTCTCGGCCTCCCAAAGTGCTGGGGATTACAGGCTTGAGCCACCGCGCCCGGCCTCATTTTCATCTAAAGAAGAGAGCCATTGAAAGTATCCATGTGGTGTCAAGAGCTGCCTGCCTTCAGGGCTCCTCACTGACTGCTGGTGGCCCCAGAGGCCCACCCCATTCCCACCATCTTCAGAATTTCCCTGGGGCTATGGTTAATCTCTTTTCCCTGCCTTCCATTGTGAACACTGGAGAGGCAAAAGTTGTTATCAATGCAGCACCTTCACTGGAACTTTGAATGGACAAGGAGAGAAGATTCAGAACTACAGGGAAAGTAAGCAATGTGAACATTCTCAATGGGAAGGCTGTTTTCAACGGGCACTGGGTGACCCTTGCCTTGATAGAAGTGGGGCACAGTATGCTGTTTGTGGAGAAGAAACACTGTACCTTTATTCAGAGCTTGGAAGGTTAAGAGGCCTGAGATTTATGGAAACAAGGAGGGATTTTAAAAAGAAGAAACCTCCCCTTGCCTGGCTGCAGGTGCAGGGACAGTGGGGCCTCTCCTCCCTGGTGGGGCCAAGAGACCTGCCTCCTGGAAGTTACTGTGAGGTAGTGTTCCGGTCTGCAGAACCTCATCTGACCCTCTGTATTGGGATCAAGGCCCAGGGAGGAGGTGAAGGCTCCATTTGGGGAGGGCAGGCTTGCTGTCCAGAAATAGAGCTGGGATATGGAGTGGAGCATTTGAAAGGTTCTGGGAGCCCAGGGGATAAGCCTTAAAGTGCTATGTTCTGGATTATAGCAGTCTCTTGAATGCTCTTCTTGGTCTCTGTGTCTCTCCTGTGTCTCAGTTGAAATTCACAACAATAAAAAGCTGCCTGTGATAGTGGAATCAGATAATGACTGTACCCAGAGTTGCTTAGGTAAGTTAGTAAATCTCCCTGAGCTGGATTTGGTGTCAGATTGCTCAGGTTTCAACACTGGCACTAGCTCTGCAATCTTGAGTAAGGCGTTGTATTAGTCCATTTTCCCACATATAAAGACATGCCCAAGACTGGGAAGAAAAAGAGGTTTAATTTGACTTATAGTTCCACATAGCTGGGAAGGACTCAGAATCACGGCGGGAGGCGAAAGGCACTTCTTATATGGCAGTGGCAAGAGAAAATGAGGAAGATGCAAAAGCGGAAACCCCTGATAAAACTATCAGATTTCATAAGACTTGTTCACTACCATGAGAACAATATGATTCAAATAATCTCCCACCGGGTCCCTTCCACAACACGTGGGAATTATGGGAGTACAATTCAAGATGAGATTTAGGTGAGGACACAGAGGCAAATCATATCAGGCATTCAACCCCTTGGCACCTTAATTTTTTGCCTATAACATGGACATAGTAAAGTATCTGCCTCATTTGGTGGCTGTGAGGGTTAAATGAGAAAATGCTTGTGATTTAGTTAGAAATCTTGCTTGCCAACCTTGTAGATGACCACTGGCTTTCCAAAGCAGGGCTGAGCTAGCTTATGAGAAGGCAACCATCGCATGACTGAAACTGGCCGACTGTTTCTGAAATGAAACCATTTCTTCAGGAGGCAATGGCCAATCTGAACAGTAGGACGCAAGCCACCAGAGGGTGCGCTGAGGGGAAGTGGGACTCATTCCTTACCTCCCCCCCTTAATAGGATGGGGATTTAGATGCTGCACTAGTAGTTAATGGAAAATGTCCCCTAAGACACATAAAGTGTGTAGGATAATGCTTGGTGTGGGGCCAGCACTCCCTACAAGCCAGTTGTGACAATGATTCATTTTTACATTTCGTGAGTGGTTACGACAATATCTGCCTGGAAAGGCATAGCTACAGCAAAGACCTAGTCCAGTACCTGGCAAATAATACACGCCCAACATGTGCTAGCTGATACTGTTACAATATAGTATAGATAATCAAAGTTTATAGATGCATTAAAATATTTTAGTCTGATCAGTAGCTTCAATGCCCTTTTCCACTAATCATTTTTAAAAATTAGTATAAAAGAGCAAATTAGCCGCAGTTCCTCTCCCTGGTTTACTTTTCTACTTTGCCATCAACACCTCCTAGTACCATCCCATCTTTATAGGAGGGAAAACATTTGCTTAAAACTGAGTTTTCTCTGAAAAACAAATTCTAATAAAAAATGTCCACATGATATAGAAAGCAGCATTTACTTTTTTCCACTTTATTTTCTAAATCTCAGGAACATGCTTATTTTTAATTTAGAGCAATGTATACTGTCTTGGAAAAAATGCAAATGATATCACTTCATAGATTTTTTCAAAAGGTAGACTGTAATGATCTTCTTGGGTTTTATTTTATTTTTTAGTCACATCAGCATTGTGTGTAGATCCTCTTAGGTTTTAGATGAGAACTAATTAATGATTAAGGATTTCAGGTATTTAATACATTTCTTCAGCTCCCTAGGAAAAATGTAACCTGTTCCAGGCAGGGATTAGGATCTAGAGGAGAGAAAATGCATTTGGTGTGTGCTTTCATTTCTCCCTCTGAGAAGGCCTGTGTGTTTCCATATAAGGAAACTGCACATTTGCAAGGTACGTCTGCTGCACAATTTCCATAGCGATCTGTACTTTCTGTTCCTCCTGTGCTTATTTAATATGTTATTTGCATTTGTTTAGTTTCTGAATTCTCCCTTGTGGGATCCACGAGGGCAGGAGATGTTGGTATTTTGTGTGCCACGGTACCCCAGGCCCACCAGTGGATTTGTGCTTAGGCTTCTCAGCCAGGTAACCTGGGTGAGGTGTCACATTTGCTGCTTCCTTGCTATGCTGTGTGTGCCAGTGGCTTCACAACTCTGAGTCTCAGTTTCCTCATATGTAAAACTGGGGTAAAAATGTCATCTACCTCATAAGGACATGAAAAATGGGAGGGAATGCCTGCAAACTACCCAGGACACTGAAAGGCCTGCAATAAATGCCAGCCAGGAGCTAGCTAGGTCCATGAGCTCAGGAAGTGTTTGGCGACTGGCTGAGTTACAGATAGTCTGTCCAGCAGTGAATGGATCCACCTACCCCAAAGAATGCAAAACTTTAGAATCATTCAAGACAAAATAGCAAGGCCATTTGCAAGAGGCCATTAGGGATGCAAACCTGAAAGGCTCGGGCTTTAGGATGTATGTTAGAAGCAAAACAATGGAAAACATGAGAAGATCCTTGTGAAATGTCCAGGTTTGGAGACTGGCGTTGACTTAGAAAAGCTGGCTTGGAAAGCATTTTCCACTTGGGCAGGGGTTTGTTTATAGTGCTCACCTGAAAGCAAGCCAGCAATTGTAATGGTTTTCAATGATCCTAAACACTTTGGGGAACTTAGGAAGGAGATTTCTGCACATTGGCAGTAACATGGCACCATAGAGGGTGAGGATCTGTTTTTTTTTTTTTTTTTTTTTTTTTTTTGAGATGGAGTCTCGCTCTGTCGCCAGGCTGGAGTGCAGTGCAAGGATCTCACTCACTGCAAGATCCGCCGCTCCAGGTTCCGCCATTCCCTGCCTCAGCCTCCCGAGAAGCTGGGACTACAGGCGTCCGCCACCACGCCCTGCTAATTTTTTTGTATTTTTAGTAGAGATGGGGTTTCACCATGTTCGCCAGGATGGTCTTGATCTCCTGACCTCGTGATCCGCCCGCCTCAGCCTCCCAAAGTGCTGGGATTACAGGCCTGAGCCACCGCGCCCGGCCAGGGTGAGGATCTTAAACAGAGAAAGCTGGCGCTCTTTGTGCTCCGCCCAGCACCTGCTCACTCCGGTGAGATGGCTATCGGGTGGTGGGTGCTGCTTTTTCAAAAGGGAGTTAGATGAAGATAAACACACAGTGAGGGAACAGACATGTTGGATTTCTGTGGACATCCCACCCCTCACCCTTTTAAAAGTGCTGTAACCATTTTAAGACCCTAATTAAGGTTTTACAAGTCAATGTGCTTGACTCTGAAGCTCCAGGAAAGAATGCGGCTGTCCATGGGTAAACCCAGGTCCCCGTGCTCACGATTGTATTTCTCAGCTGGGAGGCCCTGCCCAGGCTTCTTTGAAAACACATGCCATTTTCCATTGAAATCAAAGCTGCTGAGAGAGTTGAACTGATAGACAACGGCCTCAGTTACACAGCTTTGCCTGTGGCCAATAGCACAGTAAAGTTGCAAAGTAGAGCAGGTGGAAATTGGCTATCTAGGCTGGACATTTTCCATGTACATGGATCCCCTGGGCCACCTAGCTGTGCTTGTGTGCCCTGGCAACCTTGCCCATCCCTCTCACAGGTGCTTCGTGGGCTCAGTCTGCCTGAGGGTCTGGGTCTCCCATCTTCCTGTGACCTGCTTCTGTAACTGAGTATTGTTTGCCAGGTTAAATGAGAGGCTTCTGCAGCTGGCTTAGTGCCAGTATTTTTCACTGTTGCCTTTGCATTGAGACTGCAAGAAGTAGGCCTTGGGCTTCCATGCTAGAAGGGCAAAAGTTCATTGACCTATGTTTATAAGTGGTCTGATGGTTAGGAATGTGCTACGGACAAGGCTTTTGGGGGAGGGAGAAGGGATGATAATACATTGGCAACATTAAAGATGGCACCTTCATGGAGACCACAATATTGACCACAATGGGCCTGACCGCAGACCACACTCCAATAATAGACCAGTCACCACTTCCTGAATACAGTGGCTCTGTTTGCTGTGACCATGGAAAGGGGGAAGCTGGAGCAAAAGTAGCAATCTCCCAGCTTTTGCCTGTGTGGAACACTGGGGATTTGGGGGCTCTGCCCAAATTGGGCTTCAGATATTTCACGGAAGCAGATGTTCCTGCATGGCAGAGACGACAGGAAAGCACTCTCTGGCCCACACTCTGCAGCTATAACCCAGGAAAAGAAGGGCACAGCCAGAGGACTTACAAAGAAACATCAAATTATTTTTCCTTTGTTGTAAAAACATGTCTTCTCTGTGTTTCATTCTAATCTGAAATTAGTCTTTGGAACACACTGATGCAACTCCCCATTTACATGTGGGTTGTCAGGGCACTAGGCTGCTCTTGAAGAGTCTACTCATCCATTGTAGCATAATGAAAGCACTCCTTATCTATTATCACCTAGGCACGAATTCAGTGTCTCTGTGCAATTAGATTCGGCTTCAAATGGGATTCATTTCTCAGCAGGATTACTCAATGAATTACTTTACTGTCTCTTTGTTCCTGTAGTGGGGTCCTTTCATACAGACACAGGGGGAAATGTTGCTTCTGGGCAAATCCCAGCACAGAGGGCCAGGAAGTGACTGAGATGTCCTCTGGGCCTTGGTTACCAGGGCTAGTTCCTTTCCTACTGTTTAGCAGTGAAGAGTTAGGAGGAAGAATCCAAAGCTGCTTGCTTTTAATTAAAGAAAATCCCAAAATATGTTGGATGTGGAAATTCATGCTCCATAGCAAGCACTTTCTTTCACTCTGAAAATCTAACCACCCCATCAGGCTCTTGAGCTCCACAGAACATTCCTCTTCTCATTGTAAGAAAGTGTGAGCAGCAAACATTCTTTTTCAGTTGGAGACAGAAAGCATTGTTAAGAACATAACTGTGGTTCGCAAACACCTGCTCACCCTCCCACATCATGCGTGCACGTACAAGTAAATTTTTCAGCAGGTACAGGTCTATTTCCCAATTGCTTCAACAGGTAAAAACTGGCAGAATTTCCTGGCAGAACACGTACTTTAATTGTCCTTCTAGCTGATACCTGTTCTGAGTTGCTCCAAGTAGATTCATTATAAAGCCCTCCTATGACCATTCAGCTATGAAGCATTCCAGTGGGCTTGCTTTGAAAGCTCAGTGGTTGCATAGACCATATAGAACGAACTGGAGAATTACAGCGTTGAAAGACGTTTCCCAACCACCCTGGGCAGAACAGGTGTATGCAAAGGTGACCCTGACTCCCAGGAGACAGTGCCTCCGGGAGCTGCAAGTCAGAGCATGCGGCAGAGTTTTCAGGAGTGAGGTGTAAAATTCCAAAGATTTGGGTTCAGTTCAGATAAGCACCCACATGTTTGGGTCTTCAGCAGAAACCTGTCTGAAATGTCTCCAACAGCCTGTTAAAACAGACTGGAAATCTTGCAGCAGCTCCATCCCTCCTGAGGTTTTTGGTACTTCCTGTAAGACTCAGCCCAGAATAGCCTTTCCATGTCTGAGCCAAAGATGGAAAAGTAATGAAACAGCCTTCTCACTTTCCATTGTTTTGTGTTAAAAGATTGTGCTTCTTGGATGGTTGTGAGCACTTTATGCGTAGATGAAGTAATAGAAACGTTCAGACATTGAGGCTCCTGTTTGGTTTCGGAAGTCTGCAGAGGCAGTGTTGGGAGTGGGTTCTCCTTTCACTCAGACGGTTTTCCCATAGACAGCCACTTCCCTTGAAGAGGTTATTTTTATTCTGAGGAAGGGGGAAAGTAGCAGAACTAGAGAGTGGTATTTGCGCCAGAGCTCCCAGTTTTTAGGAGGTGATGAGACAACACTGCTGACCAGCGAATCCGAGTTGGTTTCTGTCGACTGCACCAGCAGGCAGCGGAGGAATGGGACTTCCCCGTGGTGGCCCTGCAGGGCTGAGGTGGGGGCTACAGGCTGGGAGCCAGTGGGATACTAGCTCTTCACAAACTCCTGCTAATCACAGAACAGCCACCTACTTCAGCAAAAAAAACTGGCTGGTCTTTCCTCATGGGGAGGAGAGACACCACCATGGCTAGTGGGTCCGTTCCCTAAGCCTCCGGCACAGAGTAGCCTCTTTTCTGAGGGGCAGGAAGGCCCTGGAAATGAGACCTTCTGAATGGCGATGCCGTGTCTCAGCGTGCGGAGGCGCGCTTTCTCCGGATGGGAAATGTGATAGTCTGTGCCTTGGTGATGGATACAAAACACTGTTGCAAATTAGCTTTAGCTTCCCTTTAAGTCCCCTCTGGTGATGGCCCATCTGATTTTCGAAATTGAAAAGGACTGGCAAACAGCTTGTTCAGCCATTTCCTGCATTTTCCTATCACCCGTATCTATGCTACATTAATGCAACTGCTTGATTCCCAGTTGCGAGGCTTCTCACCCACCTCCTCTGGGGGATGCTGGCCTGGCTGCAGCTTGGGTCCCTCAGCAGCAGAGAGACCAAGGTCAACCAGGAGGCATCTCGTAATTGTGGAGAAGTGTGATGGTATCTAAAGCCAAATGATAGAGAACATTTGGAAAGATTTGAAGAACAGATCAAAGCCTGTGAATTTAATTACTCCACCCTACCTAATTAGCTGCCGCCTAGCTGCGCGGTCTTCCCCGCTGACGATTATTGATGGGCTGCTGCCCTCTGTGCTCCCTTTCCTGGGCCAGCTGCACCCCCAGGGTGGCAGGTTTTCAGAGATTTGCAGATGAGAATTAATGACAGTTTGCGGTAGGGGAGTTGGAGGCAGAATGGCCAGGAAGAGGAAGGGTTGGGGTAGTGGAGGGAGACGTGTTAGGGGTGGAGGCCTCCTCTGACAGGCTGCGGGCTTGGCTATACCTGGGAGCAAAAGTCATGACGATTCAGAACCCGGAGACACCAGATGGACCCACCGTCTCCTCTCTGATGTGCGAACCTCGGAGGTATAAAACAATGAGTCATCTCCAGGGAAGAGCATTCTTTTATTAGAGTTGGCTGGGGCATGGTGTGGGTTGGGTGTGGGGTGTTACAGCCTCCTAAGGGCGGAGGGGGGGTGTCTGAATGGCTGTGACCAGGGACTGTGGCTGGCTGGAATTCAGGTTGGTCCACTGTGGGGAGTGGATGCTGGGGGTCGAGGTGCCACTGCCCTGCTGACTGGACCTGGAAATTTTCCTGTTTCTCCTGGGTCAGCCTGTGCTGCACAGGGCTGATCCCATCTTTGAGCAGAGGAAATGTCCCTGAGAGGTTGGCTGGCAGTGGGTTCCTCCTGTCCCTGTGAAGCTGACACCACGTGCCTTACACATTAGCAGAACAAAGCATATCTTTCATCCAACCTCCATAAGAGAAATATTTTAAGAAGGCATTGCATTATTCTGTTTGATCGAGTCCTCAAACTTGGCAGATCAGTCTGATGAGCACATAGACTCCCACAAAACGATTCTTTCAGATTTCTTGGTCTGATGATTAAAAAGATGGAAAAAAAGTTGTTTGTATTTGTTACTGTGGGCACAAGTCTTCGGTAGATGGTGTGTTTTAAAACACTCACACATCCTGAACCTCTTCGCTCACCTGTCTGGTGTGTCCTCAGACCCTGTCTTCTTTGAGGGCGCTGCCCTTTCTGGAAGTTTGGGTGTAGCAGATACTGACAAAGTGAGTCTGGTTGCCCCAACCCCGTGCCACAAAGCTGACTTTCCGTACAGGATTCATTTTTTTGCTTGTTTGTTTTCTCTCTCAAATACTTTCCTCAGGAAATCTATTCTGGGTCACCCCCACCCAGGCACCCCACACCTTTGTTGGGGATGCATGTTATGGGCTTTATTTCAAGGTCGGGCTTTGGGTTTCTCTTCCTGCACCTGAATTACTTTCCTTATACAGTATCTGAGGGCTCCCTTTTTTCCTTTGTATTTTATGCATAGACTACACCTTAGGTCTCTATATTTAAAACAGCTCCTCTATTTCCTATTCCTAAACTTCCTTTATCGACCACAAACTTCACAGACTATGGGACTTCAACAGGAGATGGGATTGCCCAGACTGAGTCTCAGGGAGCTCTTGTGGAGGCTGGGTTGGGGGCAGAAACAGGCCCCTGGGCAGATGCAGCTGGGAGCACCAGGTCCCTGAGGTGGACCATGCACAGCCTTGCACAGCCCACCTAGGATGGACCCTACCCACAGCAGAGCTGCAGCCACACCAGCAGATCTTCCAGAAACCCTGATCTGCCCCCTGGGGTCCTTACTGTAACTGGCTGATTGTTTTTGAGTTGTACTACTCTTCTAAATAGCACTTTGGAAGTTCTGCATTTTGTTTTCTAGAAAATTTCACTAGCCTGTCTTCTCTGCAAGAAACTCAGTCTGGGAAACCCACCAGAGTGGAACCAACTGGTGCATTAGTGCCAGAGGTGAGGTGAGTGCAGAGCTGCCCCTTAGGTTGTCACAGGGTGTGCAGGAGGGTCCTGGAAAGTTCCAACAGAAGGCCGGCACCGTCCTCTGCCATCCCCTCCTCAACAGCACAGCTGAGTTCACGCCTACCTGTTTGGGGGAGCCAGGAGTAGGTGATGTACTTGGCTTTCTGGGCCTTTTCTGACCTGGCCAGTCTCAGATTTTCAGTCTCCGGATCAAAAATTGACCTGGCCCTTGGCCCTTGCCCTTTAATCCCTACACTGCCCCGGGCTGCAGGCAGGGCAGCCCGGGTCTGTGGAATGCATGCCTCCATCTCGGGCTTCCTAAGCTTTGTTTGTTTACCCTGCGCACATGGGTCTGCCGCTGAAGCAGTCAGAGTGGGGGTTCTCACTCTTTCCTTTGGGTGTGTAAAAAGCACAGACATTTCATGTTTATTATTGTTGAACTTTTCTCAGCTAAGCTGAAGAAATATATCGAGATGGTTTATTCTCAGGGGACTGAGTTCAGACATTTCACAATGTATAAATAATTATCTTTAACATAAGCCACTTATTCTATGTCTTCTTTGTTTACAAAAAAATTCCCTTATTCGATGTTAATAAAACGACTAATGCACACTTTGTGAGCTCAGTGACTAATCCTGTATTCTTGACCTAATCTCAAATCTTTGGTGCTAAGAACATTCTCCTTCCCAGTAATATTGGTGCACTTCACAAATCTTTGCCCAGCCCCACTGTGTACCGTATACTACACCGGGGCTGGGGGTGCAGTGTGGAATGAGACAAAGACGGACTGTCTCCCTGGGGTTCAGTCTCAGTGCCTTCTCAGTTTGGTCCAAAATGAGCTTGTCTAACTACTCTTTGAATGGCAATGTGAGTCAGAAGGCCAAAGGGCCCTTAATAAATCATAAAGCCATAAATTAATTTCTTCTACAGAAGTTTAATCCCAGGTCTTTTTAAAAGTTACTGGCCATTCAGTCTGTGACTAGGAGCTTCTGTTAGTGTTTCAAACATAATACATCATGCTTTCTGGAAAGGGCTGTGTGCAGTGGCTAACCTGACCTCCCAGATTCTGGCATCTCAAAATGCCCAGAGGAGTTTCTGAACCAGAATGTGTGGAGCACAATTTCTCCCTAACTAGAGGCAGGCTGGTTCCCCTAAAATCCACATGTTCTCTCTGAAAATGTGCAGTATCTATGTGAATCAGTACTTCTGCAAAAGTCATGATTTAATTTAACAATGTTGATTTTGGTTGCCTTTACCGTACACGACGAACATATTCTGAACTCTAAAATAAAATTGGAGGCCAATTCTTCTTCATCTTGTTCCCATAACATTCCAGACTCAGATTCACGAAGGAGATTGTGCCAAAATGCAAAACTTTTGGGAAACGAGAAAACCCAGGAGGCATTATTAAGCAATCGGCATCTGAAGGTTCTAGGTTTTGGCCCAACAGCTTGTTTAAACATGCTTTGGGGCCAGGCCGACCTGGATTTGAATCCACCATTGCTACCTTCTCTGTCACTGGACAAGTTCCTTTCTGATCCAAGTGTCCTCTTCTGGAACATGAGGTGGGTAGTCACCTACTTCACAGGACTGGATCCACACACCAGCATCTGGCACAGGGGGTGCTCAATGTGAGCACATTTGCTTTCTAAATTTTTTTAAGGCCAGGCGCGGTGGCTCATGCCTGTAATCCTAGCACTTTGGGAGACCGAGGTGGGTGGATCACCTGAGGTCAGGAGTTCAAGACCAGCCTGGCCAACATGGAGAAACCCCGTCTCTACTAAAAAAAGTACAAAAATTAGCCAGATGTAGTGGTGAGTGTCTACAGTCCCTGCTACTCGGGAGGCTGAGTCAGGAGAATCACTTGAACCCAGGAGGTGGAGGTTGCAGTGAGCCAAGATTGCGTCACTTCACTCCTGCCGGGGACAGAGTGAAACTCCGTCTTAAAATAAATAAATAAATAAATAAATAAATAAATAAAATAATTAAAAATATTTATAGATGTAGGGGGTATAAAAGCATTTGATACTCGGATATATTGCCTGGTGAAGTCTGGGCTTTTAGTTTAACCATCCCCTGAACAGGGAACATGGTGCCCATTCCTCACAACCCTTCACCTTTCCTAGCCTCCAATGTCTATGATTCTGTTCTCAGTGTG
>NW_016806818.1:330436-331877 GCF_001698545.2 Rhinopithecus bieti
CGGAGGTTGCAGTGAGCCAAGATCACACCACTGCACTCCAGACTGGGTGACAGAGTGAGACTCCATCTAAATAAATAAATAAATAAATAAAATAATTAAAATATTTATAGATGTAGGGGTATAAAAGCATTTGATACTCGGATATATTGCCTGGTGAAGTCTGGGCTTTTAGTTTAACCATCCCCTGAACAGGGAACATGGTGCCCATTCCTCACAACCCTTCACCTTTCCTAGCCTCCAATGTCTATGATTCTGTTCTCAGTGTGAACACATTTGACTAGCGGTATCATTCCCCATTCTGTTCCTTCCTTCCCCGACTGTAGTCTACCAAATTTAAGAAATGGGATCCCTTAAAAGTTGATCCCATTGTGATCACAGTCAGTGAACTTTTTCTCGCAAGAAGAGAAGAATGTGGTATTGTGTGGATATTAAGGATATGAAGGGTGTGAGATAATGGTGGAAAGAACACTGAGTTGAATCAGGCCAAATGCATCGATACGGGCCCACTAAACAGAGACTCTGAACTAAGTTTTGCAGCAGCTTGGGGAGTTGACAGGGCTCTAACTGTTGGGCTGTTTGGCAGAAGCATAGACCAAAAGCCCACAGTGAATGAGTTAGAGACGCTGACCCTGTCACACCTTAATGCAGAGGAAGGGATTTGAAGCCTTGGGGAGGTTGGAATGCAAGAGAGGACTCGTCCTTCCAGACATCCTCACTCACGCTTGGGAGGGCCCAGAACTCACACCTTTTACCACAATTACGAGAAATGCATGTGAGAGGGGAGCCCCAGAACCCTTGATGAGCTGTGACTGCTCTTCTCTGTGGGCCACACCCTACAGTGGGGGAACATGCAACAGGAGTATTGAATCCTTAAGTGGCAGTGGCCAAGTAGCATCACTGCGTGGATGTGAACCCTGTAAATGATGGCAGAATCCAAGCTGCAATCAGAGGAGCCTGACTAGTGCCAGCCCGGGGCATCAACTGGCAGATCATGGTATTCTCAGCAGTGAAACACACAGGAGGCCTACTAAATTCTTACTCGAACTGTATAAGCAGTTAAATTCTGGGTCAAGCAAACTAAAGTCTAATTTGAACCATAAAAAGAGAGTCATAACCCCTCAATCAATTCCCAGACTTGAGCCAGTTTACAGACTCAGACCCATTGAATGAAGGGGAGGTTGGGTCTCCATGAACAAGCACCCTGGTATGCAGCCAAAAACTTACATTCCATTTTTCTTCCAGCCTTCCCTAAAGGAACCTGCAGCCTTCAGAATGGGACTGCAACGTAGGCGTTTTCTTAGTTCTCCAGTCTAATGGACATTAGGTTTCAGCTGCAACATCAGCCTTCCTGGGGTCTCCAGCTTGCTAACCCACCTTGTAGATTTTGGACTTGCCAGCTTCCATAATTGCATAAGTCAATTCTTTTTTTTTTTTTTTTTTT
>NW_016806818.1:333248-359822 GCF_001698545.2 Rhinopithecus bieti
GATTTTCCAGGTGTTGTGTGTCTCAGTTCCCCTGGCTAGGAAAAGGGATTCCCTTCCCCCTTGCGCTTCCCAGGCGAGGCAATGCCTCGCCCTGCTTCAGCTCTCGCTGGTCGGGCTGCAGCAGCTGACTAGCACCGATTGTCCGGCACTCCCTAGTGAGATGACCCCAGTACCTCAGTTGAAAATGCAGAAATCACTGGTCTTCTGTGTCGCTCGCGCTGGGAGTTGGAGACTGGAGCTGTTCCTATTTGGTCATCTTGCTCCCATAAGTCAATTCTTTAAAATAAATTGCTGTCTCTCCCTCCATGCGTATTTACCTCCTATTGGTTATCTTTCTCTGGAGAACTGCAGTTAGTATAGATATAGTACAGTCATTATTATACACAGAGCGAGTGGACGTCACTGTCCACTCACCCTGGGATTGCAAGTTCAGAGGGTGGTGATCTCTGTCCGTTGCCAAGGTGAGCTGTGTGAGCTGGGGGCACTGCTCCCCATGTGCTTGGCGTGGCCACCTGTGCTCTTGTTCTCTCCTTGCCCGTGCCACACTGACCCAGACTCACTGCCTTTGCCCTTCCTATGGCGCACTAATTCCCTACCTCTGCACCTTCAGAGCTGTGTTCTGTGACTTTTTGGAAAGCCCAGTTCCCCCACTCACCTCCTGGCCCCTTCTGACAGTCAGTAACTAGTCTCTGTTCTCATTCATTTTCAAACACTTTGCAGGACTCTGTTTCTCCAGATGCTATTCTGTTTAACCTCTTTAGGCTCTAGCTGAACCTAGCTCTGTGAGCCACCCACTGCTGTCCACCAGGCTGTGTTTAAGATGTTCCCATGGCCTGCTCTTGGTGCGGTCCTCCCTTGCAGGCATTCAGTTTATCTTCTACTTGACTGTGGAATTGTAAAGGGTAATGTTTTGTCTTTGTTCTTCCTCTACGTCTCTGAGGAGTACAGGCACCTAAAGTGCAATGCCTGCTGTTGACAGAACTCAAGTAGATGCTGAGTGGTGACACTTAAAAGTCCCCTTTTCCAGAATTCATAAAAAACAAGTGACTTCACCTGTCTGAGTTGTCATTCCTTGGTGCCTTGTTGAACTTTTAGCATCGTCACTGCCATATATGATAACTTTTCAGTGAGGTGTTTCCTAGCAGCAGGGCAAAAAATACTAAAGTCTGACTTTTTCCCCCTATGTCTTACTCCTTCAAGCAAGCTCGCCTTTGACATCATGGTTCTTTCTTTGCAGAAGCTCTTCAAGGTTCTTAATGGTGTCTGTCAGCCTGTCTCCCTTCCTGCTGCATTCTGTGGCTTTTAACAAAGGCAGGCATTGGAATGCATGAATATTGAAGAGGTACACGCGGACAGTATTACAAACACATCTTGAATTTTGAATTTTAAGTTAACATCCAGTAGAGCCAAGTTCTTCTGCATGTGTGCACCACCCATGAACCTTAACACACGTGTAGATTTGTCTTATCACAGGCAAGACACAGGTTAGCTGCAACACCTGGAGGCCCTGAGCTGTCCTGGGGTGATCACACCCTCCCCCATGTCACTGCAAAGCCATCAGACTGCTCTGTCATGTAAATAGGATCATACAGGTAGAAACCTCTTGATATTAGCGGCGGCGGCGGTTTCTTCTTCTTCTTTCTTCTTCTTCTTCTTCTTCTTCTTCTTCTTCTTCTTCTTCTTCTTGCTATTACTATTTTTATTTTAAGAGAGAGAGATTCAAATAAATCAATTGTATAAGGTAACACAATTCAGGGATGCCAGAGTTGATTTTGAGCCTAGGTCATTTTGGGTTCCAGTCTTTTAATTAGAGACTATACAAATCTGTCCCCATACTGGATTAAGAGCATCTTTAAAATAATGAGATATTGTACTTGATAGATTGAAACTTACAATAAATATTATTTGCCTAGTAGCATACAGGCATGATTTGAAATCTCATAAAATGGAGGAATTAGCTTTGGATATTGGCGTCTTCTGATTCACCCACGTGATTGAGGATATCAGTGGTTTTGTTCCTTGTTGCTGCTGACTAGTATTTCATTGTATAGATGTGTCATAGTCTATTGATTCATTGGTTAAAGGACATTTATATTGTTTTCTGTTTTTCATGATTATTACTAGAGCTGCTATGAATAATCATTTACAAAATTTTTGGTGAACATAAATTTCCATTTCTCTAGAGCGGGGATGGAAATCTTTTTTTTGTTTTCTTTTAATGGTCAGATAATACGTATTTTAGGCTTTTCAGGTCACAAAACAACTCAAAATAGAGGCTACTATGCAGGAACTTTTATAACCACTTAAAAATGTTAAAACGATTTGAAGTTTGTACAAACCATAAAAAACAACAAAATGAAACAAAGCAAAAACAAGTTCCACTTGTTTTGTGAAGTTTTATTGAAATATACCCATGCCCACTTGTTCACGTATCTTTGTGCGGCTGCATTCTACAACAGGGGAGTTGACTTTCTTCGACAAAGACCTTAAGTCAAACCATTTACCATCTGACACTTTAAGTTTTCCAACCCCTACTGTAAACACTGAGGAGTGTATGTTTACATTTGTAACAACTGCCCAACTTTTTCAGGGTGGCTGTACCCTTTTACACTCTACCAGCGATGCATGAAAGACCCAGTTTTCCCCCATCCTCCCCTGCACTCAGTATTATCAGTAGTTTTTGTTTTAGTCATTTTAATTTGTGCGTGGTGTTACCTCACAGTGGTTTTAATTTGTATTTCCCGAATGAATGATGTTGAACATCTTTTCAGTGTGCTTATTTACCATCTGTATATCCTCTGGGGAAATGATAAAGTCTTTTGCACATTTTTATTTTTATTTATTTTATTTATTTTTTTGAGACGGAGTCTCTCTCTGTCACCCAGGTTGGAATGCAATGGCACGGTCTCAGCTCACTGCAACCTTCACCTCCCTGGTTCAAGTGATTCTCCTGCCTCAGTCTCCCAAGTATCTGGGACTACAGGTGCCCACCACCACACAAGGCTAATTTTTGTACTTTTAGTAGAGACAGTTTCACTATGTTGGCCAGGGTGGTCTTGAACTCCTGACCTTGTTATCTGCCAGCCTCAGCCTCCCAAAGTGCTGGGATTACGGGTGTGAGCCACTGCGCCTGGCCTTTTGCACATTTTTAAGAAATTGGGTTATTTGTTTTCTTATGCAGCACTTTGAGAGTTCTTTACATATTCTGGATACAAGTACTTTTTTGGATATGTAATTTGCAAATATTGTTCCTCAGTCTTTAGGATGTTTATTTTACTCTCTTAACAGTATATTTCACAGAGCAAGAGCTCCTAATTTTAATGAAGTCCAATTTTTTATTTATTTCTTTTAGAGATTATGTTTCTGGTGATACATTTAAAAACTCTTTGCCTAATTCCATTCATGAAGATTTTCCTTCCTGCTTTTTTTCTAGAAGTTTTATAGTTTATGTTTTACATGCAAATCTATGATCCATTTTGAGGCAAATTTTGTATGAATTGTGAGGTTAATTTGAGGTTCACCTGGATATCTGGTTGTTTCAACCTCATTTGTGAAGGTGACTACCTCTTCTCCATTGAACTACCTTTGCACCTTTGTCAAAAATCATTTGGTCACGATTGTGTGGCTCTATTTGTGGACTCTGCATTCTGTTCCATTGGCCTACATGTCTATGCCTCACCAAGACCACACTCTCTTTTTTAAAGCAGCTTTTCATGTGAGTCTTATAAATGGGAAGTCCTTCACATCTCTCCTGAGCATTTACCTTGCGTGTTTCACAGGCGTCCTGGTCCTCATATCACTAATGCTTAGTTTAGTCCATCAAACCTCCATTTGGTAAAAGGTAACCCAGAAAACAGGAGCACAGGCTTGCTTCCGTTTCTGCAGAATTTGCGCCGCAAGGTGCAGAACCTTGTAACTCTCTTAGTTACAGAACTTGACTCTTTACAAAGTATTTCCCAAGGCATTATTTTGTGTGATCTTCCCCCAGGCAGCATGAGATATTTTCTGAGGTATATTTAAATATAAGGAAATCAGGGCTCCTCATCTGCCTGAGGGCCACGGCTTCTAAATATGGAGAGGGACTCCTGGGCATCCTCTATTCTAGCCCCAGTTCACACGCTCCCGAGAGTAGGGTCCAGAGAAGGCACACGGTCTGCCGGCCCTCCCACACCCGCCTCCCTCCACCGGCCCACTCAGCTCCAGCCGGGCTTCTTGCCTTGCAGGCCCCAGCGAGCTCCTCCCACTCTCCTTGCGGCTCAGCGCCTCCTTCAGGCCTAGCCCGACGTTGCTTCCTCGTGGAGTGGGCCACGACCACCCCATGGAAAAGCGCGTCTTACCCTTTCCGGCTGTGTGGTCTCAGTAGCATGCATCGCCACTCTGCACCTTATGCCTCTTATGTGGCTGTTTTGTTTATTTTTTATTATTCTTTCTGGACTCTATACTCAACGATGGCAGGAGGTTTTGTTTTGTTCACCTGCGTACCCCAAGCCTTTAGACAGTGCCTGATATATAATAGATGCTCACTATTAAATAAAAAAAAAAATACCATGAGAGATTGGCTTCTTATGTAGGATAAGTGGTTTATCTTTTTTCCTTCTTTGGCCTCCAACATATAGACAGACAACTGCAAAGAAAGTGAGTCTTGCAGTGCTTTATAACCCCGCTTCTTGTTAGGGATATTTCCTGCTGATGCCTAACCTCTTGACACATTTTAAAAATCATCTCCAACACATAAAAATCACTTGTGATTTTATCCGCTAAAGATAATCTGAAAAAGAAATTAAGAAAACTACTCTACTTATAATAATAGTATCAAAATGAATAAAATGCTTAGGAATAAGCTTAACCAAATAGACAAAAGAATTGTACATCAAAAACTAAAAAAAAGTTGAAAGAAATTAGTCAGAAATAAATGGAAAGACATCCTGTGTTCATAAACTGAATGACTTAATATTGTCAACTAAATTAATTTACTGTTAATAAATTGAATAAAATATATAAATTCTACAGCCCCTATCAAGTTCTTAAGGGCATTTTTTTTTTTGGCAGAAATAGAAAAATTCATCCTATAATTCATATAGAGTCTCAAGGAATCTTGACTAGCAAAAGCAATCTTGAAATAAAAGAATAAAGTTGGAGGACTCATACTTCCTGATTTCAAAACTTATTACAAAGCTGCAGTAATCAAAACAGTATAGTGCTGGCATAAAGGCAGACATACAGACAAATGAAACAGAATAAAAGGCCCAGAAGTGAATCCTCTCATATACATAGTCAATGTATATGAGGTCACAATGGTGTCAAGAGCATTCAGTGGGGAAAGGACAGTCTTTTCAATTTTCCTGGGAAAATGAGATAGTTACATTCAAAAGAATGAAATTCAGCCTTTATACCGTATACAAAAATTACCTCAAGTGGATCAAGGCTCTAAACATAAGAGCCAAACTGTAAAACACAGTTTTGTAGAAAACTGGGGAAAAACTTCATGACATTGAATTTGGCAATGATTTCTCAGACATTGAAACCAAAAGCACAGGCAACAAAAGAGAAAAGTAGATAAATTAGATTTCATCAAAATTGAAAACCTCTGTGCATTAAAGGAAACTATCAAAAAGTGAAAAAAAACCTCACAGAATGGAAGAAAATATTTACAAATCATATATCTAATAAGAGATGGATATCCAGAATGAACTCCCACAACTCAACAACAACAAAAACAAACAACTCAATAAAAAAATGGGCAAATAACTTAAGTAGACATTCTCCAAGGAAGGTATGCATATGAAGAGATGCTCAACATTACTAACCATTAGGGAAATGCAAATAAAAACTTTGCTACTATCAGAAAAACGTAAAATAACATGTTGACAAGGATGTAGAGAAACTGGAACTGCAATTACCAGCATTGGTGCTAGGAATGTAAAATGGTGTAGATGCCATGGAAAACTATATGAAGTGCCTCAAAAAGTTGAACAAAGAATGACCATATAATCCATCAATCCCATTTCTATGTATATTTCCAAAAAAAAGCAGGGACTGAGATATTTGTACACCAATGTTCATAGCAGCAGTGTTCACAATAGCCAAAAGGTGAAAATAACTCAAGTGTTCATTGATGGATGAATGAAGAAACAAAATATAGTATCATATATACAGGAATATTATTCAGCCTAAAAAAAGAATGAAATTCTGGTACATGCTACAACATAGATGAACCTCAGAGATATCATACTAAGTGAAATAAGCCAGATGCAGAAGGACAAATGTTATCTGAGTCTACTTGTATGAAATATTCAGAATCAGCAAATTCATAGGATCAGAAGGTATCATAGCAGTTGCTAGGGTATAAATGCAAGGAATCATGGGAATTATTGTTTAATCAGTACAGAATTTTGATTTGGATGATGAAAAAGTTCTGGAGATGGCGGGTGGTCATGGCTGCACAGCAATGTGAATGTACTTATGCTACTGAACTGTGCACTTACAAATAGTTAAACTGGTAAATTTTATGTTATGTATATTTTACCACAATTAAAAAAATCACCCTGTTACTGTGCAGGAACCACAAGGTACATGTGTAATGCTAAGTCTCCTAAAACAGTGCTCTGCTCATGCCTGCTAGAGAAGTCAGTCAAACGTAACTGGTGACACATGCGCATGGTGGGAGGCCACAGTGACTTCTGGGAGCCATCGGCTCGTTCTAAATAAAGCAGATTCACTAAAGGAAAAAAATGAGCTGCAATTGCAGAAAATTTTCCTGAACACACGATTATTGTATTACGTTCCCCTGAACCACAAGCTCTTATTACATGAGTTCTTTGCCCATGTCTGGAACTCTATCTTGTGGTCAAAAAAGGGAAAATTTTGTTAAAACTTTGAGGATATATATCGCATGCAGAAAGAAAGAGGCCAATTTTTTTTTAAAACCTCTCAAAGCACTTAAAAAATAGCCATCCTCAACACCCTCTGAGAAAATGGACAGTAATTGCTGTATGGCTTTGACTAACAGCCCCCTCTTTTGTGTGGGCTCCAGTTTAAACCGCATGGCTTTAAGGTTGCAAAGTGGGTGTGGCTTATAAATGCCCAAATTACAGCAGCAAGTCTGTATGAATGATTTTTTCCCCTTTGTAATAATAATGTCAGGACTGTTATTACACTTGGCTCCACGGGGGATTGGAAGTGTTTCTCAGAAGGAAGTGCTTCCAGCTCTAGGGCTCTTTCAAGAGTTCCATTCCCATGTACTTGCTGGAAACTTTCAGGAAACCGCATTCCTTTTCTCGTCCACATTTAGCAATGTGATCTCTCCCAGCTAGAATGCTTCCCAGACCACCTCATCAGCCAGGCCTGGGAATGGAGTGTGGCCGCGAGGGGCTAACGCGTTGGGGTTTAGGTCTAGTTTCCATGTTGTGTTTGTGAGTAAGAGAGGAAAGGAATGATTTTTTTTCTCCTGAGAATATTTTGTCAACCCCCAGCATATTTCAAAGCATTCAAGGTCTAATGAATCGAAAGATTCAAAGTCTCTAATCTGGGGATGAGGGGGAAATGGAACTTTAGATGGCAATGATATCAAGTTCTGTCTCAAAGTGGCTAGAGTTGGCCTGCATTTTAGGTCAAGAGGCATTTGACAAGTGTCAGGAACATTCATAGGAATCTTACTAGTGATTTTCTGTCACTTCCTTTGGAAATGATCAGACCAGAGGAAATTAACTGTAAGAAGAGCAAGATGGTGATCCTCTGTGTTAAGACTGTTAAAAGGGTTGCGGGGAGGGCGTAGGAGGAAAAAAAGAAAAATCAATTTGAATATTATATGATTTTGGATGAATGATTTCTTTATTTTAGAAAATCCAGTAAAGCAAATTGCAACATAAAGCAATAGAATCCAACAAATTGTACCACAGGGATTATTATATACAATCCCAAGTCACAGTCAATGTTGCCATGGAAACACTTGGCAGTAATGAAGTTCCCTGCCACATGGAGAACAGCCTCAGTGGGCCATTGCTTTCATAGCGTGTTGTTTGCATTTAAATGGGTAAGCATATGTGGGGGAGTTTCGACAGAATGGAAGATTAGATTGTGGAAGTGATAGTATTCATGGGGCAGTGATATTTACTGGTTAGATGTGGCACCGGTTTTGTTTTTTCAGGTATGGATTTGATTCAACTACTTAGCATTCTGTGTAAAACAGTTAAAATTATTTTTCTCCCTGACTAAAGTCTGTAAACTGAAATCGTGATAGTTGTAAAAGATTTCTGGGTAGCACCAGAAAATATGGGGGCAGTCCTTTTAGTCCCTAAACAACTTCCTGTGGCAGAAATATTGACCCTATAGTCCGCTTCTATGGGAAAGAACTGGAGACAGACATGGAAGTCTGTTTGTAGAATAACAGAGCCAAAGATTTGCTAGAAAAATGATAGCAGGGAGGCAATTTCTGTGCTTGTTACCCAAACGGCCTCTTTAATCATAAGCTTTCACTATGTGCTGCATAGGTTTTATGTACATTTTAAAGTCAATTGTTTAGATTCACATGTGCATCCCTCTGTGTCTCTGCTCACTAATGCTTCCTGCATTTACATTTTTCTCTGGCTTCCTCTCCCATCTTCCTAACATATATCCTTAGCAGTTATTTCAGTGAAGGCCTCTGACTGATAAGCTCCTCTTTATCTGAAAAAGCCTTTATTTTGCTCTCACTGTTGAGTAATAGTTTGGCTAAGTAGGGAATTCAGGTCAACAGTAATTTCCTCTTTGGGCTTGGAGGGTCTCATTGCATTGTCTCTTTTGAGGAATCTGCACTGAATCTGTGATGTCTTTTCTCTGTGGTTACTTTAAGATTTCCTTTCTCCCCTTGATGTTTTGAATGTGTCAAAGTACAGACTTATTTTTAACTTTTCTGGTTGGGACTTAGTGAGACTCTTCCTTCTAAGTGTTTATATTTGATTTGAAAATTTCTCAGGGATTTCTACTTAAAGTATCACCTCACTTCTGTTCTCTTTATTCTCTCCTTCAAGACGCCTCTTAAACATTTTATCAGTCAGAGACATTACATCCAGCTGCATCAGATAGAAAACACAGCTTCACAGTGACTTGAATAGATGAGAGTGATTTTTTTTCCTCACATGCCTAGCTGCCTGGAGGGAGGCAGGCTCAGGACATTTTAGCTTTCTGCTTCATCGTCCCTTGTATATCTGCCAGGTAACTGCTCCACTTCAGCACTGTCTGTGGTACACACAGAAAGAACACTAAGGGCACAAGGTAGGATTTTAAACTACACCTTCAGGAACGCCACTTGGAAATTTCTGCTTCTATTTCACTGGATAGAATTATGTCACTTGCTGACTTTTTTGCTCTGAGGAGCTGGGAGATAAGTATATATTTAGGAATATTGTCACCCAAAGAAATCAGCAATCTGGGAGGAGAGGGGGCAGAATGGAAGCTGTGCAAACAGTAAGCAGGGTCTGCCCAGGCATGTGCGGGACTCCGTTCTCCATCTCAGATCTCAGTGCTGCTTGCATGTTATTGTCCCTCTCTCTCTATCTTGAGATTCTGGGTGATTTCCTCAGACACGTATTCTAGTTCACTGATTCTTTATTTACCTATGTCTAAGGTTGTATTCAAGCCAATCCTGAATTTTTAATTTTGATCACTATATTTTATTCTAAAAGTTTTTATCTTTCTCAAAGATATCTACACTTATTTTAAAGTGCCTTATTATTTCTGCCAGGATTCTTTTTTTAAAAATTATCATTGTACTTTAGGTTCTAGGGTACATGGGCACAACGTGCAGGTCTGTTACATATGTATACATGTGCCATGTTGGTGTGCTGCACCCATTAACTCATCATTTACATTAGCTTTATCTCCTAATGCTATCCCTCCCCCCTCCCCCCACCCCATGACAGGCCCTGGTGTGTGATGTTCCCCTTCCTGTGTCCAAGTGTTCTCATTGTTCAATTCCCACCTATGAGTGAGAACATGCCGTGTTCAGTTTTCTGTGCTTGTGATAATTTGCTGAGAATGATGATTTCCAGTTTCATCCATGTCCCTACAAAGGACATTAACTCATCCTTTTTTATGCGGTACGAGTAGTACTCCATGGGTGCTATATGGCCACATTTTCTTTATCCGAGTCCTTATCACTGATGGGCATTTGGGTTGGCCTTCCAAGTCTTAGCTATTGTGAAAGCTGCTGCAATAAACATTCATGCTGGCATGTGTCTTTATAGCCAGCATGATTTATAATCCTTTGGTTATATACCAGTAATAGCGATGGCTTGCGCGGTCAGAATGGTATTCTACGTTCATAGATCCTTAAGGAATCACCACACGTCTTCCACAGTGGTTGAACTAGTTTTACAGCCCCACCAACAGGTGCTAAAAGTGTTCCTTAATTTTTTTTATCCACATCCTCTCCAGCACCATTGTTCCTGGACTTTTTAATGATCCGCCATTCTAACTGGTATGAGCATAGTATCTCGTTTGTGGGTTTGATGCCATTTCTCTATATGGCCCAGTGATGCAGAGCATTTTTCATGTGTCTGTTGGTTGCATAAATGTCTTCTTATTGAGAAGTGTCTGTTCGTATCCATTGCCCACTTTTCGATGGGGTTGTTTGATTTTTTCTTGTAAATTTGTTTAAGTTCCTTGTAGATTCTGGATATTAGCCCTTTGTCAGCTGGGTAGATTGCAAAAATTATGGATTAAAGACTTAAATGTTAGACCTGAAACCATAAAAGCCCTAGAAGAAAACCTAGGCAATACCATTCAGGACATAGGCATGGGCAAGGACTTCATATCTAAAACACCAAAAGCAATGGCAACAAAAGCCAAAATTGACAAATGGGATCTAATTAAACTAAAGAGCTTCTGCACATCAAAAGAAACTACCCTCGGAGTGAACAGGAAACCTACAGAATGGGATTCTTATCTTTTTAATGTTTAAAAGTACTTATTTTAGGCCGAGTGTAGTGGCTCACGCCTGTAATCCCAGCACTTTGGGAAGCTGATGGGGGTGGATCATGAGGTCAGGAGATTGAGACCATCCTGGCTAACATGGTGAAACCCTGTCTCTACTAAAAATACAAAAAATTAGCCGGGCGTGGTGGCATGCACCTGTAGTCCCAGCTACTCAGGAGGCCGACGCAGGAGAATCACTTGAACCTGGGAGGTGGAGGTTGCAGTGAGCCGAGATGGCACCACTGCACTCCAGCTTGGGCAACAGAGCAAGACTCCGTCTCAAAAAAAGTTCTTATTTTTTAACTTTTTTTATAACTTCCTTGAGCACATTGTTCTATTATCCCCAGGGTTTACTGTGTCTGCTAACTCATACTTAGTAAATACTTCTTTGTGTATTTTGAAATTTTTGGTTATGAGATTCTCTTGAGTGAGAATCTTCTCCTGCAATCCTGTGTGGTCTCCATTGAAAGAGTGTCCCTCAGTGCTGCCTTGTGCCTCTAGGGCTCCTGAACAAAGGATCTGAGACCATGCAAGGCACCATCATAATGTTTCTATTTCTCAGAAGAGACTTTTGGAATAACCAAAGTCTAGGCATCTGGCCTGGTTTGCGGCCCTTTTTGGTCCCAGCTGCTTTGGGGTTTTTGGTTCTCATGAGTCTCTTTGCCCCATGTGGTTCCTGGTTGGGCACACCACCTCAAGGCCTTGGAGGGATGGACAACACAGCAGAGCTCTCAGCTCTTCATGGCACAACTCCTAGCTTGGCACAGAAATGGAGGCTGTGGGAGAAAGAAGTGTCAAGGCATTGGTGATCCAATGAGGTGTTCTGGGGCCTAAAGTTGAAATGAGGAATGAAAATCTACAAACCAAAAGGACATTCAAGGCGCCACCTTGCATGGGCCTTAAACCTTGGACTACATGTGCATCTTTGACAGCAGCCTGAGCTAGCTGTGGGGGATGTCACTCAGGTAGAAGTAGGAAATAATGTTGGGAAAGTAGAAAATGATCCAAAGTTTCATTTCTTTAACTGCCCGTGGCCATCCCACAATGTGTATGCATTCACATGGCCATCCTCTTACTGGAGCAATTTTCTTCTGACTGACCACCAGGTGCAAGGCACTGTGCCATACTGTGGCCAAGGTGAGTGAGGCGGGGCTCCTGTTCTCAAGTGTGGAGGCAAAGCTACAAACACTTCAGTCTAATGTAATAAAATCCATAGTGAGACGACTGGAGGGCACAGAGGAGGGGGCTCAGCTTTGTAAGTAAGGACTTTTTGAGGACGTGGCACTTGGGCTAGGTTTTAAGAGACAAGCAGGATTCTGACAAGTGAATGAACAGGTCATGGAGCCCTTAGCTCACCCTGACCTCAGGTGGGATGTCCCCACCTTGGGGAGGCCTTCCCCAACAAGCCCGTTTAAAGGAGCTCCCCCATCATTCTCTCTCTGTTTAATCCACTTTGTGATACTTCTATCTGATATTCCTTGCTTGTCTACTTCTGTCTTCCCCCTAAGATGGCAAGGTCCATGAGAGCAGAAACTTTTTTTGTCCTAGTCACAGTAGCACACCCAGAACAGAGAAAAATATTAGCACATCAGAATGTAGCTCTGTTGCGTGAGTGGAATGGCACACCTGGATTCCCAGGGCAGGAGGACAGAGGACACTCCCTCTCTGGATTCTGGCTCTGTGGGTGACCAGGCACACAGGAGCTGTACCATGGCCACTTGTGCAGCCACTGGCCCTGGGCACACCACGTGCCATCCATGCACCCTGGCCTCTGGCCCTTCCCTGGTGGCTATGCCAGCCAAGACTCTTTATTTTCTTTTTTATAGAAGGGAGTGAAATCATCTTTTTCTCTTAAACATTTTACATAATATCTACAGAATTTACTTATATTTGCCATGAATTACTTAAATGACGAAGCAGTTTATGTCACTTAGTCTGGTTTGCTTCATGAGAAAAATCTTTATGTTAATCAGATCACGTCCTTTTGCTTTGTGTTATTGTGCAGATGTGGAACCCATCTTAAAGTTTAAAAATTATAAAAGAAAGAAAGAATAGAGAAAAAACATTTCAAATCCAAAACAGCAACCTATACCTTCAGCTTCTTCTTCTTCTGGTTGGTGTGAGTTCATCAGACAACTCTAAGGAATAATGTGATGCTAGGATCATAATGTCTTTGAAAATCAATGTGCGCTAAACACTTTTAAGGCTTCCTTACCCCAGTAGGAGCACTTAACTGGGTACAGGGTCAGCGGTTTCAGTCCGAGGTCCATACAGACATTTCCACACATGCTTTCACTGAAGAGGCCACAAAGTTCTTGCCCACATAAAGTATGTGCATTCACTAATAAATGCAAGCACTAATTAGCCAGGTGCAGTGGAGTATGTGCCTGTAGTCCCAGCTACTGGAGGCCAAGGCGGGAGGATCACTTGAGCCCAGGAGTTGGAGACTACAGTGAGTTGTGATCATGCCACTGTACTCCAGCGACAGAGCAGAGGCCCTGTGTTTAAATAATAATAATAATAATAATAATAATAATAATAATAATAATAATAAATACAAGCACGTAGCCTTTACTTTCTTATTAAGAAAGCAGGGATATAGCCTTACTCTTTTGTTCTCTGTGAGTATTCTTCTAGAACTGCTAAATTTATAGAGAGGAAAGTGGTTCCCTCTTACGCCCCCCGACTTCTTCCCAGGACAGTGAGAGGTGCAGCTGTAGCACCCCATCTAGCCAGTCGCAGGCCAGGCTGTACTTTGGGCAGTGTTCACAGCCAGCAGGCCCACAGAGGGGGGCAGCACCTGAAGAACGCCTTTCAAAGAAAGACATTTCCGCTGTCTTCAGAAGGGAGCGTCCTTTTGTTCTCTTTCCAGAGGGTCACATGGTCAGGCACCCTCCTCCAGAGCAGGAGAAATTCCTCAGGAGTTCCCTGGAATTGTGCTTCTGTTCTGTATCAGGCCACAAGTGGCTGGCCGCACTGTTTACAAGATACCCTGTGGCTTCCAAGAGTGACCTGGTTTCAGAGAGCCGGTCCCAGGTGGAACAGGGAAGCTGTCCAGGCTCCCAAGACAGCAAAAGGCATTTGTCTGTGAGGCAGGCCTCTTGATGGAGAGAGTACAAACGCCTGTCAGAGGGGCAGGCCTAATGCAGTGCTCTAGTTCATTAAGGAATGTATTAATTTGTGCTGGCAAATCAGTGCCATTAGTCCCTCTGCCTGATCAAAACCCTTCCAGATCATTTGGTAGGTAAAGAGCCTGAGATCCCAGGAAGGAGAAAAGCAACACTACAAATGTCCTCTGCTTCTAGGGGATGACAAATATCCACACATTTCTGTTTTATTTCCTATATTTTCTTTTCTTTTTCCGAGATCATCCATGGGCAAACACATTTTAAGCCATTTTGGCAAGATAGCAGTTGGAGATTTTCAAGTTGTTGTTGGGGGAAAAAGACACCAGTTGAGTAGGATTTAAAAGTTCTGTTGATAGAGGAGAGCAGAAGTTCTTTTCTTAATTAAAAGTATCAAGACAGATTGGATAGCAATTTTCCCTCTTCATCTCCTCCCCAGCCATTGAACAACCCAATTAATTTTTCAAAAGAAATTTTATAAATACATGTAAAAAAGCTTCACTGTGTAAACCACTTAAAAATGTGCCTTTCCACCTGTCCTGGTGGTAGACGTCTCAGAACTGTCTTTGTCAGATTCAGGGTAGGTTTATAAATAATAGGACAATGTGAGCTGTATAATCTGCTTGGAAATTAAAATAATTTACCCCCTCCAACTCCATGGGCCTCGTGAAAAATGTACAACCTAAACTCCATGGGAGAACAACACTGCAATATAAATGCAAGGAATGGAACGTGAGAGAGATAGAGATGAAAGGGAAACAAAACAGGAAATCCTAGTGGTGAAGCTCCATTCTCAAGTCCTATTAAAGGAAGAGGTCAGAGTTAAAGAGAGTGCTGAGCCCACTCATTCACATATTTATTTTGGCCAGACATCTGCCTTCTAACCTAGAAAACTGCAGTTTTGGAGTCGGAGGCTCCCATGTCTGATAGGGACCAACTTGTAACATGCAAGTCCTGTAAAAACTTGTTAGTAGCTCATGAAGCAGCTTCTTCCACATTAAATATTTTCACTTCATGGTTTTTGAAAATGAAGGATGTTTTAATAGAATTCTGGGCCTGAGATAGAACTTATAGTTGCTCAATCAAGGAGAAAGGGCTGGCTGTGAGCACAGTGGCACTTTTGTGGCACTTTTAAAAATATTGCTTCTTTCTCCCAAAGGGAGATTGATGCATAACTCCCAGGACTTAGCTTAGCTGTCTTGGTTTACCGGGATTTTTAAGTATGCAGAAGTAACATTTTGAACCAGAAGAATAAAAACCAGTATTGTGCTTTGGAAAAGGTTTTACGTGCTGCTCAGCCTGTCTCAACCGCTATCTCAAGTTTCCTTCCTGAAATGCAGGGAGCAAGCATTCGTTCTTTTTTCTTTTCTTTTCTTTTTTTTTTTTTAGATGAGTCTCTCTGTCCTCCAGGCTGGAGGAGAGCAATGGCGCGATCTCAGCTTACTGCAACCTCTGCCTGCCGAGTTCAAGCGGATTACAGGCTTTGCCACTACACCCGACTAATTTTTGTATTTTTAGTAGAGACGGGGTTTCACCATGTTAGTCAGGCTGGTCTCGAACTCCTGCCAAGCATTCTTGTGATCCGTGTGGTGGTGAGTTAGAAAGCACTTCACCTGAAGTCACTTCGTGTTTTTGCAAGCCAAGGGAAAGCCGTGATTCAACCAGCTTTGACTTGTTCCTCACGTAGATGATAAGCATTCAACAAGGTTTGTCTACAAATGTAATTCTTTAGCATTTTCTCTTAGTTTTGATGTCTGTGTTTTTGTTGCCGCACAATATAAAGATCAGCGGAGAAAGTTTGTTTCTAAAAAGTATTGGTGACAAGAAGCCTGCTTTTGACTGCATGATGCTCTCTGTACCTAATCCTCTTAAATTGAAACAGCTATCTCTGCATTTCATGACACAGGACAGTGACTCGCTTTGTGCCCTGGATGAGCTCAGACTGCCACCAAAGAATGCATGACATCTCGTATGAGGCTTGCATGAGCACACAAATGTTTTCACACCCCAGAGTGTAGCTGGTGTTTCAGGAAGCTGTCCTTTAGACACCGCATCACGAGGAAAACCCTAGGAGGTTAATGATATCATAGAGGCAACTTTGGGAATAGCTCTGCAAGTTCAAGGGCACCAGGCCCATTGCAGCATGCTCAGGTGTGGCAACCGGGCTTCAGGGGTGCTCTGTTGATAGTGTACTTGGCTGTCCTGCCCACGTCATTTTACCTGCTTTAGAGTTGGTCTTCTCACCTATAAAACAAGGAGCTTGGGCTAAAAATTCACCGGGTTTGATGCCAAAGTCCCTCCCATCTCAAGGAAGTCATTACTACAATGAGGCGGGCCAGGCAGGTGAAACTTTGAGGAAAAGCTGAAGTCCCAGGAAGGACAGGAGTCGCAGTAGGAATCCTGGCTGCCTTGTCTTGCAGGATCGGCTGTGAGGTGGGCAAAACGGCTGGCCACAGCGGGGTGAGCCTGGGAAGCCTGGGATCACCTGAGATGCTGTAGAATCGGATGTAATGGGGGAGGGGCTGACAGGAAACAGGATGGCAGTTTAGAAAGAGCTTGGGCTGTGGAGTGTGGAACGGGAAAACCCCAACTTAAAATCCGATTTCTGTCACAGTGAGTCAATCTCCCAGTGATTTTGTCTGGAAATGAGGATAACAGTGTCCATCTAGCAAGATTGCTCTGCAGATGGAGTGGGATATGGGAAAGCCCTTAGTGTGTAACAAGTGTTTGGCAGATGTTTGTTCCCTCCCAGGGCTTGGGGATTTGGTCTGTGGCATGCACATAGTGAGGCTCCTAGGCCTTCAGGGACTGCTGTCCAGTGAGCTGGACTAGCATGGTCCCTGGGGACCCTTCCTTCCAGCGTGGACCTCCTGTTGGTCCCCATAAGGGCACAGTGCATTCCTGAGACACACCTGGAGGCTTTGCTGGAGACAGTGCATGTTTGTTTGGTTTGCTTTCAGTGGCAACATCACTGAACTCAGAGGCAGTGGGGCAGCTAACGTCAATGGTGCAGCTCTGACCTTCCTTGGAAAGCTAAGGGCAGACCAAGGGTGAAGGGAGAGGGTGAGACAGGCACAGTGTGTTTCTGTGTTCCTTCAGCTTTCCTTTTTGATGCTTAGAAATGCAAGAGAAGGCTTCTCCTTTAATCTCATATCTCCTTTAAGTCTCATAATCTCGAGACTTAAATGTCAGGGTCAGACTTTGGTTCTCTTACCTTGTGGTGGATAACGTCTCTGGTGCAGACACACCCTGGAAGCATGCCTCCCTGTTAAACGTGGCACGTGCAGTTTTGTTTAGAGATGGTCTGAGTAATGTCTTTTTCAATTTATAAAGAGTTCGTAGATCCCATTACACCGCATAAAGATTGTATCTCAGCTGCAGGGACCAGAGTTTGCCCTGGTGCAGTCTCGTTCCTCAGGTTGCTGGCCCATTCCCAGGGCGTCATGATACTGGCATGAAAATCTCCCATCCACAAGAAGAGCAGAGGCTGGCTGCCCCCCATCCCATTCCACCTTGGATGGAAAGACTGACACCTGTATTTAATTTTGCAGCCCTAGCATTCAGCACAGGGCCTGGTACACAGTTGATGTTTACAAACCATTAGCAGAACTGAAGGCTGGAGTGTGCCCCATGGAGCTGCAAGACTCCATCTCAGCCCTGTGCCCCTTCCACATTATTCAGGTCTCAGCCCAAAGGGCACACACCCCACCTCTGCCATGTAGAGGACTCCACCGTAATTTCCTATTGATGTCCTTCTCAGGATGCATCCTAACCTCATATGATCTGCTCATGAGAGAGTTCACTTGTTTACTATCTCCCCCTTCCCACTAGAATGCAAGCTGTGCCCTGTAGTGTAAGAGACATTTTCCATCTTTTTAGGTGCTTTTCCCCAGTGCTTAGGACAGTACCTCGTCCAAAGTATGCACTTAATGATTATTTCCTGAATTTGTTGGGTGGTGTATGATGATCATTGAATAAATAAGTATAACATACAGCAATATGCGCATTTTCTAGGAGTCAGAAATTTGGCAACTTGAATTTTCTGGAAAAGTCTTCAACGTTGGAAGTCTCAAGAAGAAAACTCCTTACACATGAAAGAAGTCTTAAACCAGGTTACCTTGTTTTCAAGTCCACACTGCATTAGAAGGAGTGAACATGAAAGTGTTGAGGGTAGATCCAGATGCAACAGCTTTCTGACAGAGTGCAATTCAGAAAACTCAGAAGTAGCTAGGGTTCTGTGAACACAGATGCCAGGCTGAAGCTCCTGCTGCAATGGGGGTCCCCAGAATTGGTTTGGAACCCTGCCATGCTGAAGGAGGGGCCACAGGTAGCTCATCTGTGAATGTGGGTAAGGCCTGCAGAAGTACACAATGTTCCTAGACAGGTGCAGGCACTTGGAAAGTCAAGCTTCATTCATCTGGTGCTCATTTAGCTGTTTCTTCATTGTTCAGTGGGTGTTCATTTTGTCAGGAAAAGTAAAAAAATGATGTTGCTTCCAAAGTCCCACATGAATCTATTTTCTTTTATGTTACAGTTTTGCAATACACATACTTTGAAGAAATCGCTGAAGATAGATCCTGTAGATGACTTCTTGTCTAAAGACAATGACATTAGAAATACAGCTGTCTTACCAAAAAGACCCACACACTCCCGTCCTGTAAACAAGACTCTGTGTGCCTGGCACAGGCATGGCTGCTCTTATTTTTAACTGCTTTTGTGTGAGAATACAAAGAGAAATATTACGTAAAGAGCAGGATGTTTTGGACATCCACTTCTACTGCATTACCTAATGCCATGGCTGCAGATTTCATGAGATTCATCTGCAGGTGTTGAGAGCCTCAGAAATGTGTACCACAGGCATGGGTAACTAGAGCAAAGTTGAAAACTCCACAAGTGATATTGGAGATGCCAGAGGTAATTGTGTGTCCTCTTGGACTGGAATGATGACACCAACTCAGTACAGAGGATTCCATTTATGGAGGTTGGGTTCTAATTGTGTCACCTGGGGCAGTTAGCTCATTTTTTTGGGAGGGCTGGTTTCCATGTCTGTGAATTGGGAAAAGCAATGCACCCTGTGACTCATGTATTACAGTCACACGAGACATCAGGTAGAAGGACTGTGGAACTCTGGGTGCCGCCCATATGAGGTTATTCATATTTGGAGCTTTGAACTTTTTCTCAGAGCATGCTCTTCTCTCTGACTCAATGGTCATAACAACCAGTGAGGTGCCCATGTTTCACCAATGAGGACTCACTTCCAAGATCAACTTAGTGGGAAGCTGAATGTGGAACTGCCATCTCTCAGCTCCTCTTTGAATCCTTCTTCTGTTACTCAAAACAACAGGGGCTATAGGTTAAGATTAAAGTGCAGCTCCATAACTGTTCCTTTGAAGAATAGAAGCAGCCAAGGTGGCTCATTGTCTTAATGACTACTCCGGAGGACAATGTGAGCATTGCTCATTTACTCCAGCCAGGAGGCACAGTGAAGAGTGGAGCATCATGGTGGAGAAACAGGCAGCCTGTGCTGAAACCTTAGCTTCTTCCTTCTGTGTGACTCTGGGGCAGTTATATAACCAGCCTGCGACTCAGTTTCCTCATTTGTACTCATAGGGCTCTAGGGAGATTTAAGTTGGATGACATATGCAAGCCACCCAGACCATGCTTGGCACATACAGCAAATAAAACACAGCTAGTTGTTCTGTTAGTATTAAAACTCATCTTATGGGTTAGGAAACTGAGGCTCAGGAAGTAAAATGACTTGCTCAAGGTTCAGCCTAATGCAACTAATCTACAGGTTTCTCTCTTAAACACAATACTGGTTTAAACCTCACAACCAAGGCTGTAACGCAGGAGGAAACTTCAGAAAGCCTGCTGTTCTCTGCTGAGGACAGAGTTTTGTTCTCTTTTGAGGTAGGACTACCCCTTTAGGGTTCTCCAAGATGAAGGCCAGTGAAATACTGGGATCATATGAGCAAAACCCCGAGGACTGCCATTTGCAGGAGCTATCATTTATTTTGACATCCATTCTGAAGTTTTTGCATCTTACTCAAGAAATCAGATACAGACCACAAATGAATAGTGCTACTGCGTAACAAGGCAAAGGCTTTCCTTTTTTCCTTTCTAAAAGTCACCAAGATAAAATATTTTTCTTGAAATCATATGCCTGTAATTCTCACTAACTACTTGGCAGAAAGTGACCGTGGTCTGAGGGTGACATTGATTTTTATTTCAACTGATATTTGTGGGGGTTTGGGCCATCACTCTTGCTTTGCGCAGTGTACGCTGACTTCTAGTTCTGGTGAGCTGACTCAATTGCAGGCTCTTCTGCCAAGCTGTTGTGGCAGCTTCATGTTGGCTCCTGCCTTGGTAGCTATGAAGTCAGAGAACATTGTGTGACTGTTGTATTGACACACTCTTTTGGGAGGGGAAAGAGGGGGGCTTATGTGTTAAATTAGGGGTTCTCAACCTTGGCGCTGCTGACGTTTGGGACTAGATCCTTCTGAGTTGTGGGATAAGGGTTACCTGTGCACCAGAGGATGTTGAGTAGTATACCTGGCCTCTACTCACTGGATGCCAGTAGCACCCATGCCCCACAGTTGTGACAACCAAAAATGTCTCCAGACATTGCTAAATGTCTCCTGGCGGGGGGGAGAATCACTCGCAACTAATCACCATTGTGTTAAAAGTCTGGAGTTTTAGGCTTTTCCAGGGTGATCAGAGACATGGAGGATTTTAGGGTCCCAGGCTAGGTAGACATGGAGTAGGATGGGAGGCATTCCTTGATAGGGTTATTTGCATATTAAAACATATCCTGATTACCTGTGTTGGCTATGTTGGCAGCATAGTTCTTCAATTTGTGGCATAGCTGTCCTTATAGAAAAACAAAATGGTTAATTCAGTTTTGGTTTTTGAACGATCTTATACACCCAGAGGTATGTTGGGCTATGTTTCTCACTGTTTACAAAAACCTGTTACGTGCAAAAATGTCTGATCCTTACCCATACCATCCCCAGTTCTGTAGAAACAAATTCAACAAAAGAGGAGGAGAAACCTGGAATAGTTGAATACTTTAACCGTCACACCAGGACTGTTGTGTGGGTTTTCTTTTCTTCTGCCCTGGTTTCTCTAAAGCTCAGAATGTGTTTGCAGGGCTGGTCTAGGTCTTCCTTCTTGCCTTTACTGGGCAGAACTAAGATAATAGGAATAAAAAGGGGAAGCAGAACAAAAGGATGGGCAGGTTCTCCCAGGCAGAATTGACAGTCCAGTCCAGCACTCCTGCCGCTTCTCCTGGCCCAGCTGCTCCCACTGGGTGTGTGTGTGTATGTTTCTGTGAATGAGTGAATGTGCACATGTATGTCTGCATGTGTGTGTGCACATATGTCCGTGTGTGCTTGTATGTATTCTCATGCTTGTGCATGCATTTGTCTGTGTGGTTTGGACTTGGCACGTTAGTCCCAGGCAGGCCTTGCCATCCAGAAAAGAAGGCAGTTAGGAAACACACTTAACTGCTGCGGGGAAGATAGAGTTGCTTTGTGGAGTTTGTTTCAAATGGGTTTTGTTTTGAATCTACAAGTTCATTCAAATTCAATCACAGCAAAATTCACAGATTGTGATGTCATGCGGATTGAAACCAAAAAAGGCTGTATAGAATGCTTTCTGCCAGATTTTACTCATGGCTTCAGGAAACTCCCCCACCCACCAGTCTTTTTTCTTTTTTTCCTTTGCATTGTGAGCCAAGACTTTAGGGTTGTGCCTTACTAAGTCTCTCTTCCATTTACAGAGTTTTCTATTTTAACAGCCCTTGGGCCTACGGCCTGACATCTGTGCTGCGATTTCTCTAAGCTCCTATTACTCTGCTTTGCTTCCACATTAAAAAGAGAATAAATCCTTCTAATTGTAAAGACACCAACATTGTCTAGGGCAGGGGAAGGCGTTGGGTAGAGAAGGAATTCATCAATCATGAACCCAGTCCAGCTGTTTATTGTTATTAAGCTAACTGCATGGAGAAGACACCCTCAATCCATGAGGAAGTCCCCTCGGAGGTGGCTCTTACTACTGGGCCCTCCCTGTGACGTGACACTTGCATTTCTCTGGCCTCTTGGCAGATGGAAACTTCACTCATGTCATCCCTGTGTGGTGGCTTGGACTCTGGTAGTCCAACACTGTTACGGGATGACTTACGGAAAGGTTATGCCCTGGGTCTGTTTAAGGGAAGGTGTGGGCCTCTGGCTCTTAGGATAAGGAAGGAGCGGGAGCTGGCGTGACCTTTCATTCCTGTGTGTCAGACATGCTGGGGCTGTGGCTGGGAGCACACCAGTATGGCTTCCCTGGATGCAGCCCTCTGTGGACAGTAACTGGACCCTTTTGGTCTGGATTGGATTAGAACTAGGATTACGTTCAATTACCTGTGGTGAGTCTGTTTCTAGCTAGAGAAACCTAAACTCACCTTCTCCCAGTGTGATTCTTGAATGATACCAATGTGTAAGAGTGTTAGTTCAAACTGTCAGGCACAGGGAGTAGAATCTCAGCATTCCCATGAATGAATGAATGAATAAATAAATATAGAAGTCACATAGGAGTCAAATTTACTTAATTTATTGTCTCAGTCTAGAACACTGATGGGCTGAATTCCTATGAGTGGGGACAAGACCCTCAATCTCCCCATGCCACTCAGGGCTCCTTGCCTTGTGCCTTGCCTCGAGGTCAGTGGTGGTTCAAGGAGGATCTTGACCTCTCGAGAGTCGTGAATTCCTTCTTCTTGCTGCTGTGGCAGTGTCTTATCACAAAGCTCACTGTTTTGTATGTTTTCATCCATGTCTTCTCCCAACGCTTCCTTTCAGAATGCGAGCTTCTCTAGAGAAGCTATGACTTCCCACATCTTACATCTGCACCCAGCATGCTGATTTGAAGCTCTCTCAGTAAGTGTGCCAGTGAAGTTTTGTTGATAAATAATTAACAAATAAGTGAGAATAAGTCTCTCTGGTGCACGAGCCTTCCTATTCACTCTCAGTGAATTTTTGGTTTGAAAATGCAGTAGTGTAGGCCAGGCGTGGTGGCTCACGCCTGTAATCCCAGCACTTTGGGAGGCCGAGGTGGGTGGATCATGAGGTCAGGAGATCGAGACCATCCTGGCTAACACAGTGAAACCCAGTCTCTACTAAAAATACAAAAAAATAGCCGAGCGTGGAGGCGGGCACCTGTAGTCCCAGCTACTTGGGAGGCTGAGGCAGGAGAATGGCGTGAACCCGGGAGGCAGAGCTTGCAGTGAGCCGAGATCGCACCACTGCACTGCAGCCTGGGCGACAGAGTGAGACTCCGTCTCAAAAAAAAAAAAAAAGAAAATGTAGTGGTGTGGTAGACTAGAAACATGGTCAGAACTCCAGCACAGAATAGACAGGTGAGTACTTTAAGGTGCAAAAAAATTACAGTGGAATAATTATGATATTGTTTAATCTGCACTAATAAGTTTCTTCCCCTCCTCCTTTCTCTCCTCCTTTTCTTCCTTTCTTCTTCTTTCATCTTATTACTGTTTTACAGCTTCTTCCTCTAAACAGACTGCATTCAATCTTTCAGGAACTCAGATTTATTCAATAAATAGTTATTGGGGCTCTGTGCAGCGGCTCATGCCTGTAATCTCAGAACTTTGGGAGGCCAAGGCAAGGAGGATCGCTTGAGCCCAGGAGTTTGAGACCAGCCCTGGCAAGGTAGCAAGATCCCGCCCATACCAAAAGTACAAAAATTAGCCAGACGTGGTGGTGCATTCCTGTGGTCCCAGCTACTCCACAGGCTGAGGTGGGAGGATCATTTGAGCCCAGGAGGTCAAGGCTGTAGTGAGCCAAGATCTTACCACTGCTCTCTTGCCTGGGTGACAGAGCGACACTCTGCCTCAAAAAAAAAAAAAAAAAAAAAAAAGGCACCAATCATGTGTAAGACACACCGTTAGATGCTCTGTGGGTTACATTTCCCCCAAACTTATACAATTGAATTTTTACTAAAGGTACACTGATGACTTAAACATCAAATGAGTACTCACTTGCTCACTCAGGGTCCCACATATCAGTCAGGACATGAGTTTTCTTGGCAGAAAACGCTCTCAACTGGCATGGTGCGAAGAGAGCATACTGAAGGGAATATTGACAGAGCTGTGAGCAGGCTTAGGAAGAGCAGAAGAAATAGTGCAGGACCTGGGGTGCATGGTGGGAGGTGCAGGTTCCTGCCCGAGCTGCACTGCCCATGGGAAGCCGAAGACAGGGGGCAGCCAAGGGGAGTTGGGGGTGGCCCCAGAGCACCAGGCAGAGTGGGCAAGGCTGAGTGGTGGACATGAGGGGCCCTTTGGTAAAGATGGCAGTGGTGACTGGCCTGAAAACACACACTTGCCAAGACGGTCCTGTCCCCGGAGCCCTGGAAGGTGGAGGAAGGTGGCAGGTGACAGGTAACAACTGGAGTCCTCTCTAAGAAGTAGAGCACCAGGTCTCAGTTGCTGCTTGGACTTCAGAGTGCAGAAAGGAGAAGCAGCTAGGGGTTCCTGAGTTTTGATTTAAATAAGACCCTATAAATAGAGCATTACCCTAAAGTTAACAAATGGAGGATATGAAAGAATGAAGAGAGTTCCAGGGGAAAGACAGGGAGTTTGGTTTTAGCACTTCTGAATTGGAAGTGTGGTGGGACATCTGATGGGCACCAAAACTGGGGAATGGACCAAGTGCTGGGGATCAGCCAGTCATTGACCTCACTGGGGGTGGACAGGGTCTCACTGGGGACAAGGGGCATCCCTGCAGAAACTTGTCCTTTGCAGAGGACTGTAGATTTGATTTTGAGTTTGAGGTTTGGTTAGAATTTACTCTGGTAGAGAGCAGGACAGAGTTTAAACCTCCCTTAGAAGCCAAGATCTTTAGGACTGGCTTCCCAGGCTGGGTTTCGGAGAGTCCACAGCAGGCAGGGGCCAGGGAGGCTCCTGAGGGTGAAGGCGACTGAGGATGGAGGTCGTGGTAGAAGAGGAGGTTAGCACCAGTTGTGAAGGTTCCCAAGGTTAATGTACATGAGCTTTTTCACACAAAGAGAAAGTGAGGGACCACAGGGACAGCAAGGTTTTGAACAGAAAACTTACACTATACTGTGCGGATGTTTGATGGGCACTGTGATTGTTTGCTGAGTGGGCTAGGATGGGCTGCTGGCTGTCTGGTTCACTGTTTGTCTGCAGAGCAGGGGGACAACACCCAGAGCTCTGTTACAGAAAATAGAATACAAACCATGCAAGAAAGGAATGAGTTAAGGAATGAGTCTATGGGCCTCTGTAATGAGAGAGTGATGCTATCTTTGGTAGAAATCGGAGAGTCAAGAGGGCTGAGTTAAGGGAAGGTGTGGCCCTCTGGCCCTTAGGATGAGGAAGGAAGATCATGCATTTCCTTGTCAGTGTACCAAATTTGAAATGATGATGTGAAATTCCAGGGGAGATGTCTAGTTACAGCTGGAAGAATGCACCAAGAACTTGAGAAAAATGTCAAGGCTGTAGCTTCAAATTTCAAAGTCAGTCATATTAGTGTAGAGACAATCGCTGAAGAATACAATCTGCAGAGACAACTGCAAAGGGCAAGGTCTCAGCTGCAGGGTTCGCCCACAGTCAGGTGGGAGGTGAGATGGTGCGCTCGCACAGGGAAGCAACCAATCACTGACAGGAGCATGAACAGGCTTGCCAGCAAAAGCACGACACTACTTTTGACCAGTTCTGAAGAGACACAACTAATCTGCTGTAGACCTGCCACTGGTAAAACGTGCCCAGGCTGTGGGCAATGCAAATCGGTAGGTCAGGGACCCAGTTCATGAAGATTTTCCAGTTAGTCTCTGATGACAACTTTTCCACAAACAGACTTAAAAGCTGTATGTTATGAAGGAAAAAGTCATTGGCAGATAAGGAGTTCTTGCTGTGCTCATTTCTATCTCAGAAAAAGGCCCAGATTTAAGTAAGTCCCTCTCTGGACTTTGGAGATACAGACACCTGCCTGAAGAGTTGGGCTTGGGGAGTAGAGTGTGCTCTTGTTGGTTCTGTGAGAATCTTCATCTCTTGTCTGGTTTAATGTTATTTTAAAGTAGTGTTTGTGGTTTAATCATTTTTTGAGATCTTGCTACTAGATTTTTAAAATCTGTTGTTAGAAGCCAGGATAATTTGCTCATATAATTGTTTTTGAAACAGATCTTATGCAAGACATTTTGTCCTGGTGAAGCTGAGCTGTGCATCTGCTGAGCTATGGGCAGACACTAAGAAGGACCCCAGCTGATTAGCAAAGTTGTGCCATTGCCAGGAATTGGATCTGAGGCACATGTGGCCATCCTCATGACTCAGAGGAGGTGGGGACTGAAATCACTGTGGGCTGAAGAGGCCTGGCTGGAAGCTGGCCTGCATGCTGCTGAGATAAGCAGTTCTCTCCCAGCCAGCAACATATGCCTCCCTGTCCCCAGGGAGTGGGCCCCAGCTTCCTCTCCCCCCCTCCGCTTCCCC
>NW_016806818.1:360226-365135 GCF_001698545.2 Rhinopithecus bieti
CCCCACTCCCCCACTCCCCAACTCCCTGGGGGCCCTGAGCTATCACAGCCCTTCCCTGGGAGAAGCCTTGCCCAGCCCGGGTTTTGGCCTACAACTAACACATTGCGTACACCATTATCTCTTCACTTAAGTCCTGAAAGGGGTCAATAAAGTTACTCAAGAAGGACTGGGAGGCTCAGCCAGATCCATTTCAGATTGTGATGTTACAAGTTCTTGGACTCTTGACTCTGGCAAAAAGCAGAAACAAACAAAAAAGGATTTCGATCATCAGAATTACTGTAAAATTAAAAACCGTTTTCAGCAACCATGGCCACAGGCCGCTTGAAGCCGGTGACTGGTAGGAACTTGGGATTGTAAAAAAAATAGTTCCTGTCTTCTCCCTTTTATTACAACTCAGCCAGCAACGACTGTGTAGGCGGCTGGTGATCAGAAATAAATGTCTGACTTGGATTTTGCACAGTTGGGTCTCGCTTCAAAGCACACTGCCTGCCCACTGACCCAGCTCGAGTTTTTACAGGGACAGCAACTAGGTGTCGTTTGGGCACTGACAGGGCCGCTCCGGGGCTGTGCCTGGGAGCTTGCTGCTTTGCAGGTCTCTGCTGATCAGAAGGCCGCCAGCTGTCCTGCTTCCCGCACTATTCCCGGAACACCACAGAAACGCATCTCCTTTCTTTTTTTTTTTTTTTCCCCGGGCTATTTTATTCTTCTTTGATTCCTTCTCCTCCCTCCTCTTTCTCTTTCTTTTGTTTTTACAGTCCCCTGTAATGACTAATTGGCAGTGTTTCCCAGCTTTTTTATGTTTCTCTTGTTCTGGTTACAAGTCGTACTAACGCAGTAATACCCACAGGGACCTATAGACAGCCAACATTTCCAAATGATATACAGCATTCCCCTTTCTTTCAAAGTGTAAAACATTTACAAGGAAATGTACAAATGTATTAGGGACATTTCCCGGGTCGGTCATTAGCGCGCGCCCTCCCTGCGCCCAGGGTGCCCCCGCCCGGCGCCTCCGCGGTCCCTTCCCGCGCGCACCTTTCCGAGTGCCAGTGGGGCGGCCCCAAGACCGCAATTGCTCTGGCCCGGATTGACGAGCCTCCGATGCCCATTTACTGCGTGCGGCAGCCACTCTGGAGCCGCGGCACATCTGGATGGAGTCAGCTGCCGAGCGCCAGGGGCCAGCGCGGCCCAGCCAGCGGAGCGCGGCGGCGAGCGCTAGGGAGGCCGGCGCCCAGGCCGCCTCCGCGGCCGACCCCCTGTCCCCACTCGGGCAGGATTTCCTGATGTAAACACAGCGGCTCTGCGAGAACAGAGCCGCTCTCCTGAATGTGTCATTTAGTGTTCTTTATCTGCTTGGGGTCAGAACAGCGACTTAGAAAAACAGCAGTCTTGCTTTGAATTTAAACAGCGAAAAAGCCAGAGGGTCCTGTTCCTTATGGGGGGAGGGAGAGGCCTGGAAACCTAGCTCTTGCTTTCGTGTTTATTTGTTCCACTTTATGGTAATTTGGGGGCTAATTTCATTATCTACAGCCAAATTGGAAACAAGATGCTGTTTATGTGAATGGTGCTAAAGGCATGTGTGAGTTTCTGTGCAGTAGGTTGAAAGTTCCAGCGGCCGCACCAGTGCCGGGCAGGCCCTCGCCCTGGTGCAAAGAGCTCAGACAGTGACTTTCCCAGGGGGAAGCGACTGCCCCGCTGGTGGCAGAAAGAGCATCGCTTTCTGTCATTGAGTACTAGCCAGGAATGTACTTCCTTCCTAGGTATCCAGAAAGGTTCTGCTCTTGGAGGCTGAAGGGACAGGTTTCCTACCCCAGACGGTGGGATGTGTTTCCTCTCCTGTTTTTAAAGGAATGGGAACAGCCCCTCCGCTGTGCCTGGCGGCAGTCTGGTCCCTTTCTCTATTTAGCTGTGCGGGTGGGCTTTCCTCTTTCTATGACAGGGAATGGGATCTTAAGGATTTGTGGTTCTGAAGGTTCATTAAAGTAGAAGTCAGCCAATGATAAAGCATGATAAAGTCATTTTGAAATAGATGGTAGAGAGGGAAAATACAAAATGATGGCAGAGTTTGTGTTGTCATCACCAATAATTAAAATGAAATGTAGATGTGTTTCCAGTTCAGTCACAAACCATTTAAACCGTCGCGTCTAGAAAATTTCAACTGGCGGCGTCATCCTCAGATACTGGCAGAGCTTCCCTAACCCTCAAGTAGGGACGAGGTTTGCAAAAGTCTTTAAATGGAAATCAGGAGGCCATGTGTGCATATCTGAGGGTAGAATTTGGCTAATATGCAGGATATGAACAGGCTTGGGAGAAGCTCTGGGCTGCTGGTATAAGATTTCAGTAGTGCAGCTTCATGGAGAAATTTGTCACAATGTTTTCAGTCTTCTGCCACAGACAATGGCTGAACTTCAGAAGCATTTTTCTGTTAGAAGAATTGGGATACATCACTAAACTCCACAGTCACTTCTGTGTTAAGGAAGGGGTCAGTCAAAGCCAACTCTTATTTGTGTTGGGGGATTAATCGCCAATGAATTGGTTGATAGGGAATACTTTTTCATCCCACACACTGTATTTTGATGAATTTGCCAGAAAGTGGGCCAGGACTGATGGAGAGAACCAGGGTCTGACTTGGCAAATAGGCTGTTAGCAGATCTGCCTGGTGGTTTGATAAGGAAATGGGGCCAAAACCAGTCAAGATGAGGTTTGTTTAGAGCAATTCCCCCCGTGCCTGCAAAGGCAAATATAGGATTGGCTCTGAGCTCCCTTCACTTGCCCAGATACTAAGATGTAGGAAGGATCACTGTAGTGTTCTAGGTCCCAGAACTGGTCAGGAATGCAGGATTCTTCAGTATGAAACAATTATCCCCACCTTTGCCCATTGGATTTTCAAATAGATACCATGTAAGCAGACAGCAGGTTCTGAATTGAGAATTCTTAATTTGCTACATGGGAGACAAGCTTGGCTACTCTGTTGCTGAGCCACTCTGAACCCCAGTTTCCTCATCTCTAAGATGGGGAGAACAGTATCTATTTCTTCAGGTTACTTGAGGTTAAGTGAGAGAATGCATATAAGAGCCCAAACCAGTGCCTGTGCCATAAGTTGCTTGGTAAATATTTGTAAAAGAGGCTTTCTACTATACAGTTTGATTGTGTTTTTTGTCCCCTTTCTTCCCATGTAATATAGACACAAGGAATATGAAGACATTTGATCTCTTGCCCTTAAAGAGGTCTCTTCAAAATCTATTCCGAACATACCTTTGCATTTGCTGGGCGCTTCGTGATTTCAAGCACTTTGTTCCATCGCCAAACCTTGTGTGAGACCATGGGTCCCTGCTTTTGAGTCTGGATAATAAGTTCACTCTGAGCATCACCTCTTCTATTTGGATCAACAGGAGCAGTGTGCATGGTGCTGTTCTCATAATCACATCATCATGTTTTACACCTGGGCCAGTAAGAACCTGTTGGTGCCATGGGGACTGGGGGGATGTGTGTGTGTCTCTGGGCCAAACATGAACCCAGCTCAGAGCACTGACCTAGTTATAGACACAATTTTTTTTCTTTACTTGAAGTTTTTATTGAGATACTTGTAGATCCACATGTAGTTGTGAGAAATAATGTAGAGAGAGCCCATGCATTCTTTACCCAGTTTCTCCCAGTGATAGCACTTTGCAAAATTATAGCACAATGTCACAACTAGGATATTGATATTGATACAATCCACTTACCTTATTCAGTTTTAGTTGCACTCATTTATGTATGTGATTATTTGTTCTGTATAATTTTATCACATGTGTAACTTCCTACACACCACCGCAGTCAGGAAAATAGTTCCATCTCCATAGGTATCTCCCCTGTAACCATTTTATAAAAGGCCACACCCACTTCTACCCCACCTGAGCCTTCCCTACCCCTCCTTTTCTAATCCTTGCCACCATGAATTTGTTCTCTATTTCTAAAATTTAGCCATACCAAAAATGCTATGTGGAGAGAATCCCACAGTGTAACCCAGTGTAACCTTTTGGGATTGTCTTTTTTTTTTGCTCAGTATGATTTCCTGGAGATCCATCCAAGTTGTTGCATGCAACAATGGTTTCTTCTTTCCGTTGCTGAGTAGTGTCCCAGCACTACTCAGTGTTTGTCTGGATCACAGTTTGTTTAGCCGCTCACCAGTGGAAGGGCATATAGGCGGATCCTCACTTGTTGCTATTGCAAATGAAGCTGCTGCAAATTTTGTGTGTAGATTGTTGTGTGAATATCATTTTCATTTCTCTGAGATAAATGCCTAAAAGTAGTATTGGTGGGTTATATGGTAGATTAATATTTAACTTTATTAGAAACTACCAAACTGTTTTCCAGAGTGGCTGTTCTACTTTATATTCTCATCAGCCAGGTATAAGTGACCCAGTTTCTCTATATCTTTGCCAGTATTGGTGTTGTCTCTTTTTATCATTTTAGCCATTCTGATAAGTGTATAGCAATATCATTGTGGTTTTAATTTTTTATTTCTCTAATGATTAATGATGGTGAACATTTTCTCAGATGCTTATTTGCCACGTGTATATCCTCTTCAGTAAAATACCTCTTTATGTCTTTTACTTATTTTCTAATTGAATGTTTTAAATGTTGAGTTTTGAAAGTTCTTTATATGCTCTAGGTACTAGTCCTTTGTCAGATTGGTTTGCCAATATTTCCTCCCAGTCTATAGCTTGTCTTTTTTTTTTTTTTTTTCTCAGTTCTTTTTTTTAATTTTATTTTATACTTTAAGTTCTAGGGTACATGTGCATAACGTGCAGGTTTGTTACATATGTATACTTGTGCCATGTTGGTGTGCTGCACCCATCAACTCGTCAGCACCCATCAATTCATCATTTATATCAGGTATAACTCCCAATGCAATCCCTCCCCCCTCCCC
>NW_016806818.1:369992-388746 GCF_001698545.2 Rhinopithecus bieti
CCCCCAGCCTCGCTGCTGCCGTTTCGGTTAGATCGCAGACTGCTGTGCTAGCAATGAGGGAGGCTCCGTGGCCGTGGGACCCTCCCGGCCAGGTGTGGGATATAATCTCCTGGTGTGCCCGTTTGCTTAAAGCGCAGTATTGGGGTGGGAATTACCCGATTTTCCAGGTGTTGTGTGTCTCAGTTTGCCTGGCTAGGAAAAGGGATTCCCTTCCCCCTTGCGCTTCCCAGGTGAGGCAATGCTTCGCCCTGCTTCAGCTCTCGCTGGTCGGGCTGCAGCAGCTGACCAGCACCGATTGTCCGGCACTCTCCAGTGAGATGACCCCAGTACCTCAGTTGAAAATGCAGAAATCACCGGTCTTCTGTGTCGCTCACGCTGGGAGTTGGAGACTGGAGCTGTTCCTCTATAGCTTGTCTTTTAATACTCTTCATGTGAGCTCTTATGAGCAAAAATGCTTTTTAATTTTAATGAGATCAAAGTTGCCAATATTCCTTTTATGGATGTGCTTTTGATTCCAAGTCTAAGAACTCTTCACCCAACTTGAGATTCTAAAGATTTTCTCCTAATTCTTTTTCTAAAAGTTCATGGTTGTACATTTTATGTGTGTGCCTATGCTTTAGTTTGAATTAATTTTTGTATAAGAGGCTTAGGTTTAGGTTCTTTTTCTTTCTTTCTTTGTCTCTACATGTCCAGTTGTATCAGTACCATTTTGTGAAAAGGCTAGCCTTTCTTCATTGAATTGCTTTCACACCTTTGTAAAAAAAATCAGTAGAGAGCATTTGCCTGGTTTTATTTCTGGGTTCTCTATTATGTTCCATTAGTCTATGTGTCTGTCCTTTCAGCAGTACCATGCTGTCTTGATTACTGTAGCTATAAGACTTGACATTAGGTAGACTGCTTCCTCTTACTTTATTATTTTCCGAGATTATTTTACCTTTGTCTTTCTACACAAATTGTAGAATAAGCTTGTCTGTATCTACAAAAAAACTTTGCTGTGTTTTGATAGAAATTGTATTTAAGCTATAGACCCATTTGGGGAGACTCAACATCATTACTAATGTTGACTTTTTTTCAATCCATGAACATGGTATGTCTCAGCATTTATTTATGTCTTCTTTTATTTCTTTCATCAGCCTGTGTAATATATAGTACAGAGTTTCTGTTCAAGCTTCGCTAAGTGTATATCTAAGTATTTCATTTTCTTTGGTGTGCTTATAAGTGGTAAAATGTTTTTAATTCCAGTCACACAGAAATGCAATTGATTTTTCAGGGCTGATCTTGTATCCTGTGACCTTGCTGAACTTACTTCTTACTCTAGATATTTTCTTTTTAATTGTTTTGTTTTATTTTGTTTTGTTTTGTTTGAGACAGAGTCTTGCTCTGTTGCCCAGGCTGGAGTGCAGTGGCACGATCTCTGCTCACTGCAAGCTCCACCTCCCAGGTTCACATCATTCTCCTGCATCAGCCTCCTGAGTAGCTGGGACTACAGGGGCCTGCCACCATGCCCAGCTAATTTTTTGTATTGTTAGTAGAGATGAGTTTCACCATGTTAGCCAGGATGGTCTCAATCTCCTGACCTCATTATCTGCCCACCTCGGCCTCCCAAAGTGCTGGGATTACAGGTGTGAGCCACCGTGCCTGGCCTTTTCTTTGTAAATTTTTTGGGGATATTACCCTCAGGCAATCATAATGTCTGCAAATGCAGACAGTTTTTATTTCTTCCTTTCCAGTATGCCTGGCTTTTATTTCTTTTGTTTGCTTTTTCAGTGGCTAGAACTTCTAGTACTATGTTAAATAACAGTGGTAGAGCCTTGCTTTATTCCTGATCTTAGGGGGAAAGCATTTGGTCTTTTACCATTAAGTATAATGTTAGCTGTGTGTGTGTGTGTGTGTGTGTGTGTGTGTGTGTGTTTGTAGATGCTAGACACTTTTTTTTCAAGTTGGGATAATTTTCTTCTGTTTCTGATATCTATTTTTATCATTCACAAGTGTGGGATTTTGTCAAATGCTTTTCTTACATCAATTAATATGATTTTTCTTATTTGCTTGTTGTTATGTTGGAATATATTGACCAATTTCCAAATGCTTAACAAGCTTTCATACCTGGAATAATTACACTTGATCATGGTATATAATTCTTTGGATATGTTGTTTGAATTTAATTTGCTGATATTTTATTAAGGATTTTTACATTGAAGTTTATTACGTATATTGATCCATAGTTTTCATTTTATTTTCATTATCTTTGTGTGGTTTTGCTTGCAGAATAATATTAGCATTAATAAATAAAATGGCAGTGTTTCCTCCTCTTTCATTATCTGGAAGAAATTGTGTAAGATTCATTTCAATGTTTCTTTAAATGTTTGGTAGAATTCTTTTATCTAGTAAAACCATCTGTCCTGGAGATTGCTGCTTTGGGCAGCTTTTTAATTATAAACTAAAATTTGACCAATGTCTTTATTGGGTATAGGACTACTCAGATTGTCTATTTTGTCCTGGTTGAGTTTTGGTACTTTGTGGCTTTCAAGGAATTGGTTCATTTCTTTTGAGTTGGGGAATTTATAAGTGTGAATTTGTTCACAGTATTCCTTTGTTATCTTTTCAATGACTGCAGGATCTGAAGTTCCAAAGTGGTGGCTTTTATCTCATTGTTATTATAATTATTATTATTACCTTTGGAGGGAGAGGGGACAGGGTCTTACTCTGTCACCCAGGCTGGAGTGCAGTGGTGCCATCTCAGCTCACTGCAGCCTTGACCTTCTGGGCTCAAGTAATCCTGCTGCCTCAGCCTCCTGAGCTGCTTAGACTACAGGCTCAAGCCACCATGCCTGGCTATTTTTTGTAGTTTATCTAGAGATGGGGGTTTGCCATTTTGCCCAGGCTGGTCTTGAAATCCCAGGCTCAAGCTACCTGCCTGCCTTGGCCTCCCAAAGTGTTAGGAGTAAAGGTATAAGCCACCATGCCTAAACGTTTATTTCATTCTTAATAGTTGCGATCTGTGTTTTCACTCTTTATTTTTGTCAGTCTTACTATGGGCTTATCAATTTTATTAACATTTTTCATGTAACTAGCTTTTTGTTGCATTGATTTTACCCATTGTTTTCCTATTTTCAATTTCATTGATTTCTACTTTATGTTATTTTCTTCTTTCTGGCTCCTCTAGATTGTTTTTCACTCTTTTTTCTCTGGTTTCTCGAGGAAAGGACAGAAACCTTTTCTAATTTCTAATGTAAACATTTAGTGTTATAAATTTCCTTTTTATTGCTGCTTTAATTACATCCCACGTCTTTTGATATATTTAGTTTTTTGTTTTCATTCTGTTCTATGCTTTTTAAAAAATATTCCTTTGAGGCTTCCTTTATAGCCCATACATTATTTAGAAAGTTGTTTGGAGGTTTTTCTGTTGTCTCTTTATTACTGGTTTCTAGTTTGATTCCATTGTGGTCAGAAAATATATTCTGTATGATTTTAATTCTTTTATATTTGCTGATGTTTGTTTTATTGCCCAAACATATGGACTGTCTTGGTAAATGTACCATGTACACTTGAGAAACATTTGTACTGTGTTGTCATTATGTAACTTGTTCTATGTATGTCAGTTAGATCCTATTAGTTGACTTTATTGTTCAGTCCTATATATCTTTGATGAATTTCTGTCTCGTAGCACTATCCATTGTTGAAGAAGGCTGTTAAAACAATCAACTGTAATTTTCTATTTGTATATTTCGTCTTTCAGTTTCATCTGTTGCTACTTCATGTATTTCGAGGTTCTGTTGTTTGTTGCCAACACAATTAAGATAAATATTTATTTCTGGTGAATTATCTTTATATCCATATAGACTATCTTTCCTTGTTTCTAGGAATTTTCTTTGCTCTGAAGTCTACTTTATGAGATATTAATAAAACTACTACTGGTCTTCAAGAATTTTTATGTTTATACAGCTTGTCTATTTTCATCCTTTTCCTTTCAACCTGCCTTGTGTAAGAAAGTTTTTTGTAAGCAGCACATAATCGGGTCATGTTTATGCATTCTGCTAATGTCTATCTTTTGATTTAGACAATGTACATTTAAGGTGATTATTGGTATGTTAGTACCTATAAGTGGTATTTTATTATTTGTTTTCTTAGGTGCTTGATCTTCTGTGCTTTTTCCTTTTCTCAGGATTACTTGAGTGTTGTTTTAAAATTCCAACCTGATTTCTTTTTAGTGTTTTAATGTGTCCCTTTGTATAGTTTTTGTCATGTTTGATCTGGGTTTTACAATATACATATATGACTTACAAAAGTTGATTGGTATCAATATTTTACCATTTTCAGCTGTGTATGGAAACTTCAGTTCTCTTTAGGTCTTTTTATCTTTCCCCTTTAAACATCATTTTTGTTATGAATCAGAAGATATTATTATTTTTTATTCAATTATAAAATGTAACTTATAAAACTCATCAGGAAAAGGATAGTCTAGTGTGTGCACCCGTGTATTCTTTTTCTCTTGTTTCTTTTACCTTCCCGATTCTCAAAACTTTTCTTTTATCATTTTCCTTCTGTTTGAAGTACTTCATTTATATAATATTTAAGGATTGACTTGCTCATGACAAATTATTTAGTTTTCTGCATCTGAGAATGTTTTCATTTCCCCTTCTGTCCTGAAGGATAGCTTAGCTGGATATAGAATCCATGGCTGACCATTCTTTTCTCTCAGCACTGAAAAAATATTTTTTAGGGTTTGTTCAGCTTTTGGGATCTATAGGTTAGTGTGTTCTTGACAGATTTGTGGTTTTTAGTTATTATTTCTTTAAACACTCTTTAATTTCCCACCCCCTTCCTTTTCATTTTGAGACCCCAGCGATTTGAATGTCTTCTGTCTCAGAGGTCAGTGAGGGAGGCTGTTTTCGTTTTTAAAAATATCTATTTTCTCTCTGCTGTTCATGTGGAGTGAATTCTATTGTTCTGCCTTAATGTTCACGGAAGGAATGCTCTTCATTTCTGCTCTACTGTTGAGCCATTGGGCATTTTTTTTTTTTTTTTTTTTTTTTTTTTTTTTTTTTTTTTGAGATGGAGTCTCTCTCTTGTTGCCCAGGGTGGAGTGCAGTGGAGCGATCTTGGCTCACTGCAACCTCCACCTCCCGAGTTCAAGCAATTCTTCTGCCTCAGCCTCCCCCAGTAGCTGGGATTATAGGCACCACCACGCCTGGCCAATTTTTGTATTTTTAGTAGAGATGGAGTTTCACCATATTGGTCAGGCTAGTCTCACATTTCTGACCTTGTGATCTGCCCACCTCAGCCTTCCAAAGTGCTGGGATTACAGGTGTGAGCCACTGCGCTGGGACTCCATTTGATTCAATTTTATAACTTTCCTGAGATTTACTTTTTCATTTGTTTCAATAACATTTTAAATTGGTTGTTGAAGCATTTCCATGGCTGTTGCTTTTACATTCTTGTCAGATAATTCCAAATTTGGATTAATATCACTGTTGACACTAGTTTATTGGCTTTTTAAATTCAGGTTGTGAATCTCCTAGTTCTTGATATCACAGGAGATTTTCAGTTGTATGCCGAACATTTTGTCTATTAAGTTAGAAGTGTCTGAGCCCTATTTAAATCATATTTTATTTTATTTTTTTATTTTATTATTATCATTTTTGTTTTAAAGACAGAGTCTCACTCTGTCACCCAGGCTGGAGTGCATTGGCACAATCTCAGCTCACTGCAACCTCTGCCTCCCAGATTCAAGCAATTCACATGCCTCAGCCTCCTGAGTAACTGGGATTATAGGCGTGCACCACCATGCCTGGCTAATTTTTGTATTTTTACTAGAGATGGGGTTTCACTATGTTGACCAGGCTGGTCTCGAACTCCTGAACTCAGGTGATCCACCTGCCTTGGCCTCCCAAAGTGCTGGGATTATAAGTGTGAGCCAAATCTTACATTTGGCCCAAATCTTACATTTTAGCAGTAAGTCACCCAGTTTAGGCTCAGCACACAAGTTTTGGACTGTTTTTGTGGACTGTAGTTCCAATGGCAGCTTAATTGTCAGAGTCTTTGCTGTGTTGTTTGGTCTGCTTGGTTTTTCTGGTTCCCTGGGGGCTCCCACTGGTCCTTGCTGGTGTGGCCTGTGGATTGAGAAAGGCTTCCCTGGGCCAGCTGCCAGGAGGCTCTTGGTGGGAGAAGGATGTGGTGGGACCCATGTGCCTGTGTCCTGGGCTGCCCAGGTGCCTCTGGTCAGGGAAGGAGAGCCACAGGCCTTGGACAACAGAGTCTCTCTGAGCAGCTGCTTGCTGTGGCAGACCCCTTCTCTGGTTCCGCCTCTCACTCCTGTGTGTCTCAGCAGGGAAAGGGCATCTCAGTCCCAGTGGTAAGGAGACCTCCCCTCCAGCCACTGATTTCTGGTGGGACTGTGATGGGCTCCTGCCAGTGATTCCTCTGGTGCTGCTGGAGCAGCTCTGCTCTACGTGGAGGATCAGCCATCTGAGGACCTGCTGGTGCTGGGTCGGGTGTGGAGACCATGACTAGTGGCCGTCCTTGCTGGGTGGAGACTGAGACCTGGCACTGTGCTGCTCCTCTTGGGTCTTGGACACACCTGCCTTCCTCTCCTCCCAGAGTCCTCCTGGGGTCACTTCATGTGCCATCCATGGGTTCGCAGTTGTGCTTAATTGGGGGAGCAGGAGCAGGGGGAAGGAGGCTACCCGTCTTGTTCCTCCATATGGCTTCTATCTCAGCCCCTTATCGGTAAAGTCATCCAGTGATTTATTGGGTTTTCCATCATGCAGTGAAGCAGTATGCTATAAGCCCAGCCCTGAATTCTGACCTCCTGGGCTCCATTCAGTCTGTACCATGGCCTTGTACTGTGACCTTGGCCAGTGCATTCTCTGTTCAGGACCAGGGTGACCTTCATGACAGTGTCCTGAGCTGGTCCAGATTTATTCCTGCTGCCATGGTGCAGTAATTAACAGTGAGCCTCTCTCACTCCCTTGGGACTTTGGGTTGGACAGTAAGTTATGTGGACATCTTATCCACATGGCTGCTGTGAGAATTCAGTGAGTTAACCCAGGTGACCCAGGTGAAGTACTTGTAATAAATGTGCTCAATAACTGTTATCTATTGTTATTATTATAAGAATTTGTATCAAAAGTGTTACATGTATATAATACATATACAGGTCCCACATCAGTCATTTATTAAGTATTAATAAAGCTCTACTTTTTAATTTTAGTAAACATGAATATCAATACAAGTTCGAATCTCTCCTCCCACACCCTAGTGAGTTGTCCAGTGTGCCCCTGGGTGCCCTGTGTCTGCCAGCCACAGAAGTGAATGTCTGGAGTCTGATGCTCACAGGTGAGAGCAGCAGGGCAGTGAGTGGCTGCACAGATGCAGGAGGGCTGCATCACTGCTTGGTGAACAATGATGCCACATGGTAATTTAGCAGGGCACTGATGTTGAGGCTCCTCTCCATTAGCTTCATATCACATACACTGTTCCCAGGGTTATTCCTGCTCTCAGAGGCTCTTGGGATGTGAAGAGAGCAGTGGCTCTCTTTGCTCTCAGGCTGGGACTTAGCTTAGGTGTTTGGCTGTTTGGAAAATTTGGGAAAAACTTGGCATGTTAATTTAGAGAGGGAAGGATTTGCATAGTGAGGATAAAATATCATAGGGAGAATACAGGATACAATATGCAGCTTACTTTGTGATATTCTCTAATTAAGATTATTTCATATTTTATGATGCAACTTAGTAGCATGTGATTACTCTGCCCTTGGGAGTAAGCAATCTGGTGAAAAAACAACTCACACAATTAATTGATTCGTGGATTGTCCCCCCTTGGCGGAGTCTGTTTGAACCTTGTTCCCTTGCTGGCTTATTTAGCACCCAGGCATTTTTAACAGTGACAGAAACAACTTTCTTAATGGTTTGCTCTGCTTGTTGATTACATTTTTGTGTCAGTTTAATGACATGTAGGACACCGGGCATGGGGCCAGCTCTGCAAAGGTGTTGGTTTTACCTGTATTTTCTTGCCAAAGGATTTTCTGACAATATGGATGTTTGGAGAAGACTTACCAGTCTGTTTTTCAAAAAATATTCATATTTACAGAAAACTACTTTTAAAAGTTGCGAATAAAAGTTCTTTTGCCATTCAGGGAAAGAACTGAAGAAATATTATTCGTTTATGTTAGGAATTATCCCTACTGCTATCTGCTATAAAGTTTTAAGAGATAATTAATCTTTTCTTCCTCAGTTTTATTTTATAATAGTTTTAGTTACACAGATGTCTTAAAGGGAGTAAACGAGATTCATGGTTATACAATTGGGAGTCAATGACCCATCAACTAATTTATTTCTTAATCTTCAATAGCATTTTTCATCTACTCTATAAAAAACCATTTAAACCAATTAGTTCTCCTCTGAATGATCAGACTTAAAATTGCTTAAAATTAATGTTCTTTGTACCCCAGTGAGATATTTTGAATCTACCTAAAAATCCTTCAATAATAAGATGCCCTAAATGTATTTATTAAGGGCTTTCAGCTTTATCTCTATAGCTATGTTTTCTTTTAAAAAGCACTGGAGATCTTTTCACCTATGGAGTTATTTCCATGTTATTATTAAAATAGCATTCAGAATAAGTCATTTCTCAAAAACCTAATACTAGAATTATATTTTGTTTGCACAACTTTCCAAACACCTTTGAAAATATTTTATAATGTTTTCTTACCTGTCTTTTGTTCCCCCACTGGAAAAAACAAGACCATTGATTCTATAGTTTTGTCATTCTGATGGTATACTCTACAGGCCAGTGTACTCATGCACATTCCATCCTGCAAGTGCTTACATATGGCAATTAATTTATGAAGTACACAGATATTCAAGAAAAAGTCATTCACAAATAGGTATCATATGATGTAAAAGTGAAAAAAATGGAAAAAAAAAATCCATGCTCATGGGTAGGAAGAATTAATATCGTGAAAATGATCATACTGCCCAAAGTAATTTATAGATTCAATGCCATCCCCATCAAGCTACCATTGACTTTCTTCACAGAATTAGAAAAGACTACTTGAAATTTCATATGGAACCAAAAAAAGCCTGTATAGCCAAGATAATACTAAGCAAAAACAACAAAGCTGGAGGTGTCATGCTACCTGACTTCAAACTATACTACAAGGCTACAGTAACCAAATCAGCATGGTACTGGTACCAAAACAGATATAGAGACCAATGGAACAGAACAGAGGTCTCAGAAATAACACCACACATCTACAACCATCTGATCTTTGACAAATCTGACAAAAATAAGCAATGAAGAAAGGATTTCCTTTTTAATAAAATGGTGCTGGGAAAACTGGCTAGCCATATGCAAAAAATAGAAACTGGACCACTTCCTTAACTCAAGATAGATTAAAGGCTTAAACGTAAAACCTAAAACCATAAAACCCTAGAAGAAAACCTAGGCAATACCATTCAGGACATAGGCATGGGCAAAGACTTCACGACTAACACACTAAAAGCAATTGCAACAAAAGCCAAAATAGACAAATGGGATCTAATTAAACTAAAAGAAACTATCATCAGAGTGAATGGGCAACATACAGAATGGGAGAAAAATTTTGCTATCTACCCACCTGACAAAGGTCTAATATCCAGAAACTGCAAGGAGCTTAGACAAATTTACAAGAAAAGAAACAAACAACCCCATCAAAAAGTGGGCAAAGGATATGAACAGACACTTCTCAAAAGAAGACATTTATGAGGCCAAAAAACGTGTGAACAAAAGCCCATCATCACTGGTCATCAGAGAAATGCAAGCCAAAACCACAATGAGATAACATCTCACACCAGTTAGAATGGCGATCATTAAAAAGTGGGGAAACAACAGATGCTGACAAGGACATGGAGAATTAGGAACACTTTTACGCTGTTGGTGGGAGTGTAAATTACTTCAACTATTGTGGAAGATAGTGTGGCAATTTTTCAAGGATCTAGAACTAGAAATACCATTTGACCCAGCAATCCCATTACTGGATATATACCCAAAGGATTACAAATCATGCTACTATAAAGATACATGCACATGTATGTTTATTGCGGCACTATTCACAATAACAATGACTTGGAGCCAATCCAAATGTCCATCAATGATAGACTGGATAAAGAAAATGTGGCACATATACACCATGGAATACTTTGCAGCCATAAAAAAAGGATGAGTTCATGTCTTTGCAGGGGCATGGATGAAGCTGGAAACCATCTTTCTAAGCACACTATCACAAGGACAGAAAACCAAACACTGTGTGTTCTCACTCATAAGTGGGAGTTGAACAATAAGAACACATGGACACAGGAAGTGGAACGTCATACTGGGGCCTGTCAGGAGGTAGGGTTAAGGGGAGGGAGAACATTAGGACAAATACTTAATGCATGCAGGACTTAAAACCTAGATGATGGGTTGATAGGTGCAGCAAACCACCATGGCACATGTATACCTACACAACAAACCTGCACATTCTGCACATGTATCCCAGAACTTAAAGTAAAATTTTTAAAAAATGATGTGAAAGTGAAGTGTCATGAGCAGCTCAGGTCCGACCAAGGGGTACTCAGAAGTATTTGGAAAGCCTACATCAGAGAATTAACATCACATCAGCTCTGCACTTAGGGTGCTGGTCAAGGGTGAGGATTATCAAGTAGGCCACTTTCTGGGTGCATCTCTGTTAAAAGATAATTTTCAGAAAGTGAAAGTGTGATTCTCATATACATACAAAAACAAACACATTAAGATTTTATTTTACTTGTAATCAGTGAGGGAACCAGATATTAAAAGCAGTCCAAAGAAAGTAAAGAAAGCACAAATTTATATGGAGTAAATGAACTGAATTGCAAATGGAGGCAGAACTGATTTTTCACAGGAACCCTGAAATCAGCTGAAATTCTACAGAACACTACAAGTTTGCACATCCATCCCTTGCCTGCTGTTTACTAAGAGGTGCAAAATAGCTCGGTGACAATGAACAAGGTAAAAATCAGACCATCTGGAAGAGTGTGGTATAGACAATGCAACATTTCTTAATTGAAGCACAAATTTTTTTTGCTACTCCATCCGTGGATTCATTTTCATTCCTTGCCTACCCTGCATAAATGAATTAAATCAGGGAAGGGAGCAAGGGAAAAATCGTGCTTGTGCAATCCTTCAGTTCACTGGGAACAAACGAAAGAAATGAATACACATTGTTTCTAATTCACTTGATGAAAGGCACACTTGAGTTATAATGGGAATGGCCTTTTCATTATTAGTAAGAGCGTTTTATTACTCTTCCAACAATACATTGAGGCTGTTACATTACTTTTGAGTCCAGCTAACTACTGAACCAATACCCTACTGAAGAAAGATCAGAAACAACAAGAAGGCAGGAAGTAACAAAGTTTAATAAATGTAGTGGTAGATTAGATAAAATAGTAACAATTTTACATTCTGTATAAGAAAAACATTCCCTGTAATATCTTCTCACCTACAATTTGAGTGCATCCTGTAAAGAGACCCATGCAGACTCCATGTCCCAGTGCCGTCCTGCTCTGGTCTTGTAACCTGGACATGCCTCTTCTAGACTAGGAGGATGGGATTTAAAAATTGGGGACTTTAGTTCACAAGTTCCAATCTTTTCCTCATCCACTGCGTCAGCATACAGTCGCAGTTTCTGAGGGCAGCTTACAGGTAAAGACAATTTAAAATGCTCTCAAGAATTTAGCCTTTGGTCAGCTTCTGGGAAGGGCAGAAATGGAAGAGAGTGTTGAACTAGTTTTCCTTTTTGGTAAGAAAAACAGGGTGCATGAACAAAGGAGCTTAAGGAAGTTTGGAATGGTGCATAATAACAAATTCTAGCAGACAAGATGAGCTACAAGATGAGCTACTACTGCACCCCAGCCTGGGTGACAGAGTGAGACCCTGTCTTTAAAAACAAAACGAACAAAACCCCTGTCTCTCATGGGTCTGGCGCTCTAAGTCTGAGGGTCACGAGGAGATCTGCTCACGGCCTCTTTTCTCAGATAAGAGTTTGGTTAGGTGTCCTGACTGCTGAAAGCCACTTAGAGCTTTGTTTTGTTACAACCTACTGAAACTTGGTTTCTTTGTCTAATAAATGAGGATAATGATAAGTACCTTGCAGGGTTGTGAAAATAAAGTAAAATAGTGTATACAGTGCAAAAGCAGACTGGTTCTCACTTAGCAGTGACTCAGAGAACGCAGCTGTGACGGAGGCCTTCCTGAAGGAGGGTGCTCCCGCAGGAGCTCTGCCTGGCTCAGGGATGGGATGGGAGGTGGTCTGGCACAGGGGAAAGAACAGGCTTTGGATGTGGAAGAGTGCAGATTCACATCCTGGCTTTGTCTCCAGCAAGCTACAAATGTGGGCAATTGGCATCTCACTAAGGTCACCATCAATGTATCATTTCTGAAACCGAGATGATTCTGCCCCCCTAGTGAGAGTTTAGTAAGAACAAAATAAGGTTGCAGATTGAAAGCTCTGGGCACGTGATGCATAGGAGATGGTGACCTGTCACTATCATGTTCCTACTATCACTGTGGTGATTCAGCTACCCCCTGCCAGGCCGGAAGTCAGCCGGAAGTCAGCCATGCCATTGCTCTTTCCTGTTGGTCTTTGTGTTCTATTTCCAGTCCTCTATGGAGACCTGGCACAATGACTGCTCCCCTGTGTGGCCTTCGTGACCTTGTGGTGGGTGGCACAGTACCTGCCTCCCTCCCCTAGTCCTTGGCTCCCCTGCAGGGGCAACAGTGGGCCTTGAGCCATGAGCACTGGGCACCTGGGGGCTCTCAGCAGGGGCTGGGGAAGGCATGTCAGTGCTCAGAGGTCTATCTGTGACTCTGTGTAGAACGAAGAGGACAACACTTGGCAAAAACATCTCTTGAAGTCTGAGATATGAGGGCAAGGTATTTAACTTCTCTTAGCCTCTCCTTCTGTATCATGACAATGAGGATTAAGTGTAGCTCATAGATGTTGGTTATAGTCTTCTGAGCAAGCTGCTCCTAGGCATATAAAACAAGAGCTTACTAAACGGCGACTCCGGCAAGCCCAGTGTCGACCTGGATTCCCTCCGATGGTCTCAGGCTGGAGTGTACACATGTGTGTCTTCATGGTCAGCCCAACACTTATGGCAGAGGCCCCTCTTGGCAGGAGGCACATCCTCTCATCCTTGGGACATGGCTGGGGTACATGCTGACAACAGAGAAAGCAGCTCTCATTGGAGGTTTTCCTTATCCTCTCCTGAGGGTGTCCTGGAACCACCCAGCACAGGGTCCACCCTCTTTCCCTTGAGCCTCTGATGGTTCCAGCAAAGTCAAAACTCAGGAGCAAGCTCTTCCCCACTCAGGCTGTTACCTAACCTGCTCTCCGTTGGTTCGTGCAGCTTCTAGTGTGAGAGGGTGCAACCTGATAGGTGAGTGCCAGCCACAGATTTCTGGAGGCAGGAAGGGCTTCTGTCTCCTGCTGTGCCCTGCATTCCTGGTGCTGGCAGGGACAGTTTTACTTGGGCCACTGATTCCTGAAATACAGCACTTGAGCAAAGCTGCATTCAGTTCAGGGAACAGGGAGATATAACCTGAGGAAAAAGAGAGCACCCTGGGCTTAAATTGTGGCGATGAAGATGATTTTTCAGAAGCTTCCTTGCTGGGGTGGTCTTTTGGGTTGGGTACCTCACCACCTGTGTGGCTGACCTTTCCTCTGGAATTTCCTTGTGTTCAAGGCCACTGTGGTGCAGTGAAATGGGGCCTGGCTTGGAGTCTGACGTCCTGGGCCTAACTTGAGGCTCTGTCACTCTCTAACTGCGTGATCTGAGATTATTATTTTTTATTTATTTTGAGATGGAGTCTCGCTCTGTCACCCAGGCCAGAGTACAGTGGTGTGATCTAGGCTCATTGCAACCTCTGCCTCCCAGGTTCAAGCGATTCTCCTGCCTCAGCCTTCTGAGTAGCTGGGACTACAGGCGCGTGCCACCACACACAGCTAATTATTTTTTTATTTTTAGTAGAGATGGGGTTTCACCATGTTGGCCAGGCTGGTCTCAAAGTCCTGACCTCATGATCCGCCCACCTCAGCCTCCCAAAGGGCTGGGATTACAGGCGTGAGCCATGGCACCCGGCCTGAGATAATTTATTTAACCTTTTTGGTGCTCCATTGCCCCAGCTGCCATAAATGAGAATAATAAGACTTATGACTCAAGTGTTGTAAGGAACAAATGAGAAAATTTGTGAAGTTGCCTGGCACTGAGCAGATACTAAAAGTTCGTTTATATGTATATTTTACTTTGCCAATCCTGATGTTGACATGAATTTTCCTAGGACTTTACTTTCTATTCCTATTAAATAGCAGTACTTTTATTATTTATTCTATCATTATTTATGATGGCTTTCTACTCGAGAGCCTCTATCCCCACACTCTATGGTGACACTTGGACCCTGAGAACTGAAAGCACGCTTTCCTCTGTACATTAGCATGGCCCTGTGCACGTCCTCTGCCATGAAGGCCTGATTTAATTTTTCCACCCCATCTCCTGCCTAGAAGAATGGTTTGGTTGTTTATTATAGGAGCTTCCTCAAAGATGCATCAGAGCTTCAGTGGAAAACATCCACAGTTCATACTCTTAAGACTCAAAGGTGTCCCTCAGCTCAATGTCTTCACCTTGCTGTTTCTTTCCGTATCTTGGATGGGTTCTTCATGATCCTTATCTGATTCTAACTGTGCCCTGCTTTAAACCAAAACTTGCAATTTTCAGTCAATCCTGACTTCACCTTCCCGTCTCTCAGATCTGAGAAAGCTTGCAAGGTGGCCTTCTCCTTACTGCAGTAAGCAACAAACTCAGCTTCGCTGTCCCAGGAGGCGTTGTTATTTTTGGGGAGCCCAGCTGCAATGATTCTGGAGGTGGGACTGAGACTCCACAGCCACAGCCCTCAGCTGGTAGACAAGTCTTCCCCAGGCCTGGGGCTCCTGACCATGAACCTGGGGAAAGTAGGTGCATTGGGCTGAACTCCAGTCTCACAGATACCAGGCTCTCAGAGGTGCTGATTTCATTTTACCTCCTAGGAGTAGGAAGTGCTTTTTAGATCTCTGTTGGCTGTCCAATTGGATTTGAGAAATGCTGTCCTTGGTGGAAATCTGACTCATTATTCATTCTCCGGTTTGCCTTTACCTGTCGCTGTCATTTTTATTGCTCCTTACTAAGAGGGACCTTGATAGGAACCTATTCCTTGAGCCATCTCCAGGAGCTGGGTCGTTCCACATTTTCCTGGGAGACAAGCATTCTTTGAAGACAGTTTGCCCAGGTCAGCCATCAGCATATCTGTAGGACTTACCCAAGTCTTGCCTGCTTTTGTGGGAGGCAGAGTCTGGTTCTGGGAGATATGGCCTCTGCAGGCCTCTCTGTTGTTCTGGGGCCACAAGCCTTTTGGGGGGTTTGTAGCTGGATGGTCCATCTGTAAGGTTGGGGGGTCTTGGGCATGTTGTTGACAGAACATTCCTAGGCTCTCATGCATTTGTCTCAGCCTAAAGCCCAGGCTGGCCTCTGCTTCATGAATAATGTGTTTATGTTACAATGCCAACTTGTGGGCTTATCTTTCTAAATGGTGTGCTTTCACTAGGATGTTTGTTAAACTTTTGATATGATCAAGAGAGTTTGAGACATGTCTTTGAAGAAAAAAGGAGGAAAATTTCAAACTTCAGTAATCTTTACTTTTTAATTAGTATGAGGAAGCATCAAAAAAATTTAGTTTCCAAAATCTCTTCCTTAGGAGATTCTATGACTAAGGCGAAAGAAAAAAAATGGAAAAATTTAAAATTGTGTCTTTTAGAACTTGAACCTAACAGCCTACTATTTCCTTGCCACATCGTCCTCCATTTTTTTCTGCCCGTCTCTCTCTCTGATCCACTCCCTTCCCTCCTGACAAGCCAGAAACTCCCAAGACTCAGCTGCCTCTTACAGTCAAATCTTCAGAACAGGAGCATTCGCTGTTGATCTGAAGCCCTGGTCTTACTCTGAGCTGAGAGCCATTGTGAAATTTTTCAAGAGCTGGTTGAATAGGGAGACATTTGCGGAGGGATTTAGAGTAATTTCAGGAATTATAATCCAGGGCTCTCTGATATATACCAGTTGATTCATTATTAGCGAGGACCTCAGTTGATAAAACTGGGTGGAAAAAGCAGGATGAGACGCCCCAAGGAAGATTTTAAAAACCTCGAATTTCACAGAAATGAGAGGGGTTTAGGAAAGCTCTCAGTGTTGGAAAAGATCTGTAAAAGACTATACCCAAACTCTTTCCTATGAAGAGAGATGGGACTTTGACCAGTCCTGTAGGAAGAGACAGGACTGGGGATGGGGGCCTCTGGCACTGGCAGGCAGCCTCCAGGGTGGACCTTGAGTCAGATGGGTCCCTGCTCCCTCCTTGCTTTTTGTAAATGTTATTAAGCCAGAAATTGGGGATTCATATATAAGTGCAAACTGGAATGAGAAATAACCCCAGCGTCAGAACTCCTTGCTAAGCATTTTGAAAACACCTCAGAATAGAAGCAAGGTAGAACCTGAGTAAATGCACGGCTTTATAGATAAACAACCAGACACCCCTCCCTTTGTGGTTCAGCCTCAGAGGAGGGTGTCTCTTGACAAAGATGCCCATGGATGCTGGAATGGAAAGGATGCTGGAGTAGGAATCACCCTGTCTTGGCTAAGAAAACACAACATACATAAAGAGTGAAACAACTGATTCATATACTGTTCAGAGGGAATTTTCAAGGCGAAGTTGATTAAAGGATCTCTTCCAGCTTATAGAGATAAATAAGTGCAAGTAGTGGGTCGGAGGAGCTATGGCATCTTGAAATCTAAGTGAAACTTGCTTAATTTTAATGAACTTGTTTCTTTGGTTTACTGTTTATCATCATCTAAATTATGAAGGAGTATTTTTTCTGTGTAATCTGCAAAGTATTGTCTTGCCAGCATACCTTTTTGGGCTTAATCAAGTTACCTTCTATGTTTATTTCTAAGCATTGTATTGTCACTTTCAAATAAGTAGCACTCCCCTGAAGTTACAGAGGGACAAGTGTATTTTAAAATATTTCAGCTTCCTGAACACCATCTAATATAAATGTAATGTGTTTTTTTCAAAGTTCAACAGACAATTATTTGATTTTTTGAAGTTAATGACTGGCTATTTATTGGTCAATCTTGTACCACCCCGAGACAGTAGATTTATCGAGGTTGCTGCTGGCAATGATTGGGGTGGATATGAGCATCTACATGTACCAGGCTTTGCGTTAGGAGCTGCACACATACCACACCATCTTTACCCTCCCAGTGACCTGCCGTGGGCCCACCTTGTTTTGCAGATGAGGAAACTGGCTCTCAGGTTAAAGGATTTCAGACCCATGTTTGTCTTCCTGTCCTTCCCCAAGTGCTGGGCACAGTGTGCACTGTCCAGGGACATGCAAGCATTCACAGACATGCAAGAATGTTACAGAGTATTGTGACATTCTTTGGGAGATGCAATGATGTACTCACAAGTTGTGCTGGGAACATTCAACTCCTAAAGAAGGTAATGGGCCACCTAAAAATGTGGCAACCAGCCTGCATCTTAGGTCTCAGTTGAAGTAGACAGCCTGAAATGCCCTCTTTCGCCAGAGACTTCTCAAGGGCTCCCCTGTTGTGTGCTGCCCCTGTCTTCTTGTTTGCCTGGAAGGCCAGCATGTGGAGTTAATGGTACTCATCTTCTGCTGCTATTGCCCTTAGACCACCAAGAAGTGCAGGCTGACGTCACCCTCTAGTTCCACGGGGGATTTTGCAAGCTGCCCAGTCTGTGCCTTTCCATTCTTAATAGGCTCCCTGCAGGGGTTCTTAGGGTGCTCTTTAGTGTAACTCTCTTATTACGTTCCTGATCTGGTGCCTGGGGAGGCAGAGGGCATTCACCTGTGCCACACAGGTGCATCTCCATGTGTCCTTTTCTGTGCCAGCCTAGATGGCAAAAAGTAACTTGAGGTCTTCAACTTTCTGTTATATCAGAAGGAACTTGCTGTCCTTTTAGAGGTTGCCCGACAGGCATTCCAATCTTTCTCTTAATTGTTTCTCTCAGGAAAACATGAAGTCTTCTTGCCAGGGAACTGCTGGTTCACCATGAATTCCCAGAGAGAAAATCAGATAAGGTGGATCTGGGATATTTAACATACACACACTTTAAATGACTGGATTCCTTGAAATGTTGTCAAGTCTTACTCAGGGTAGTTTTTCTTAAAATGAAGAAAGCGCTCACCTTGTTCTCTCTCTCTTCTCTCTCTTGCCCTTCCCTTCTCTTTTTCTGTATTTTCCTAAATACTGTCCCATCAGGTAGCTATTAGGAAATGTGCTGGAGGGCATCTGAGCTTTGGGAAAGCAAGCCCTTCTCAACTGTCATGAATTTAATTTAGGTTACATAACTTTTCCTTGGGCCTTGGCCAAAGAACATTTTTATTGTGAATAAGTTATTACTACTAAGTACTACATTCCTAATACTTTTGGATTTTTTTTTTTATTATTATACTTTAAGTTCTAGGGTACATGTGCATAACGTGCAGGTTTGTTACATATGTATACTTGTGCCATGTTGGTGTGCTGCACCCATCAACTCGTCAGCACCCATCAATGCATTATTTATATCATGTATAACTCCCAGTGCAATCCCTCCCCCCTCCCCCCTCCCCATGATAGGCCGCAGTGGGTGATGTTCCCCTTCCCGA
>NW_016806818.1:393044-478094 GCF_001698545.2 Rhinopithecus bieti
GGTGATGGTACTGATGGGGTTTTGGTATAGGTGTCCTTCCTGTTTGATAGTTTTCCTTCTAACAGTCAGGACCCTCAGCTGTAGGTCTGTTGGAGATTGCTTGAGGTCCACTCCAGACCCTGTTTGCCTGGGTATCAGCAGCAGAGGTTGCAGAAGATAGAATATTGCTGAACAGCGAGTGTACCTGTCTGATTCTTACTTTGGAAGCTTCCTCTCAGGGGTGTATTCCACCGTGTGAGGTGTGGGGTGTCAGACTGCCCCTGGTGGGGGATGTCTCCCAGTTAGGCTACTCAGGGGTCAGGAACCCGCTTGAGCAGGCAGTCTGTCCCTTCTCAGATCTCAGCCTCCGTGTTGGGAGATCCACTGCTCTCTTCAAAGCTGTCAGACAGAGTCGTTTGCGTCTGGAGAGGTCTACTTTTGGATATTTAAGAATCTTTATCAGAAGCAAGTGGGACAGCAGTAACTTTTGGTCCTTTCCAAATAAAATAACTTTGTTCAACTGTAGCAGGGATGTATTTCAGTGTTATGACAGATTTTAATTGTATTATTTACAATTCATTTATTTGTCTCTTAGAGGGGATGATGCCTTGAGAGAAAGTTTAACTGAATCAGATGTGGACTTTTCAGCATTTCAGGACAAACAGTGCTTCTCACCCTGTGTGGCTCTGCTGGGGCCAGTGCCTTTGACCACCTTGGGCTGTTGGGAGGGGCAGCATGGAAGGGATCTGGAGATGGGGTAAGGCCAGTGAGTTATCGCTGGGCTCCAGACACAAGGATAAGGGGCTGCCTAGCATCAGAGTAAATCACCTGTGATGTTAAAAAGCAGTGCTGAAATCAGCATCCATCCAACGAAAATAAGATCTTTTTTGTTTGAAAACATCATAGGTTACAGAAGCCACACAACATTGAATGAAAATAAGAATTCTTTTAAAAATACAAAGGGAAGTCTGAATATGGTGGTTCATGCCCGTAATCCCAGCAATTTGGGAGGCCGAGGCAGGCAGATCTCTTGAGGTCAGGAGTTCAAGGCCAGCCTGGCCAACATGGCAAAACCCCATCTCTACTAAAAATACAAAAATTAGCCATGCGTAGTGGTGCGCACCTGTAATCCCAGATACTTGGGTGGCTGAGGCATGAGAGGAACTGGAACCTAGGAGGCGGAGGTTGCAGTGAGCCGAGATTGTGCCACTACACTCCAGCCTGGGCAACAAAGCAAGACTCTATCTCAGAAAAAAATGCAAAGGGAAGTCTATTTTTCTTCCAAATAATATCTCATATGATATCATCTGAATGTTTTGGCTTGGGTAGCTCTCTCTGCTTTGCAATGGAATTAATTTTATTTTAAAAAATTCATTCATCTCCAGGTTATCATTGCCCTCTGCTGATGCAGGCCATTCTTCAGCAATTCTGTGGAGTAAGAGCCTTCATTTCAGGTTTCAGGAGATCTTTTTGTGTTGTGAAACGAATTCACAGTAAAACAAAATGACAGTTGATAGATTCTTTTTTTCAGAACTTACAAGTTCTTCATAATCATGAATACATTCTTACTAATTTGAGTAAATGGCCAAAGCTCTGATAGTCACAGGCAGAGACTCCGGGTCAGAGAAAGCCCAGGTCAGCTGCGGTGGGTGTCACTCCTTCTCTGTATAGTCAGAGCCCTTGTGAACAGGAGCCTGTTTGCTTTACTTGCAGAGTAAAGATATTAACTCTCCCCAGTAGATTAGATTTAGTGTCTGGCCACATCCTTAGTTTACAATGTTAAACAACAGAGATCCTGCACTAACCTTGTAATGCACTGTCATCCTCAAAACTTTAAATTCAGTTAAACAAATAGCACACAAGAGGTATGTTGTTAAGAGCAACATCTGTTTTATCACCAAATGCGTGATGTCAGAGCCACCTTCTCTGCTGCTTTTAACATCCCATAGTTGCCTCAAAGGCAGCATAACTGAGTAAAATTAAAAGGTATTCAATGACTCAGCTCAAGGTTGCTGAATCAGAAGCCTGCAAATATTGTTTATTAATTTACGAGACTCATTCAGGTGCATCTGAATCTCTCTGTGATTGTTCTAGTCATTGTCAGATGGGTGTTTACTGAAGGCCTTGTCTCAGCTCCCCAGCCTTTTTGGGCACAAGCTGAAAGTACTGCATGTTCACGAATGTCGCTTTCGGTTGCATTTCCACTTTCACTGCCCCAGTTAAAGCTTTGAAACATGCTACAAATTTACCCATGCTGCCATTGAAGCGTATTTGGAGGGTAAGATAAAGGAGAAACTCTGGTCCTGAACAAAATACCTGAAATTACAGTTAGAGTAAAAGTCATTTACAAAGAAGTAATGCTGAAACAGTCTGGCTGGCAACCCCAAAACCGCCCTGTAGGGTTTGTTTGGGTAAACCTGCCAATTTGGCTGTATTGGGAGTATCAATTTGATGAGCTTTGCCATTTTCTTAGGCACAGCATGAGGCCCATAATTGCTTTGTTTCCTTATGCAGGGAACACCAACTGGTGTTAATTGGAGTTCCTAACTGGATTAAGACTGGTTTGGAGAGAGGTTGTCTAGTCTTCTGGTGATTGTGTTCTGAGTTAGGGGAGAAGGCACACAAGATGGCAAACCTGGTTCTAGTAATGCCTCCTATTTTTACACGCCGGTTGCACCCACGTGGGCAGGGCTGATGGTGGACTCAGTGTCAGCTACAGCAGCCAGTGGAGGGGGCCGCCAGTGCCGACTTCTGTCTGTGAGAACATTGCATGAATGGGGATGGGCTTTTGGCAAAGCAGCAGGACAGGATGGGATGGCTGGGAGGGGTTAATTTCCAGAAAAAAGCGGTACAAACCATGTAATTATCATCTACATCTTGAAACCTCTGACTATGAATCCCTAAAATCTAAAGTTGGCCCTAACAAATACTCCAATGGGAGAGAATTTGGGTGAAGTCACCATGGATGGCTTACTTGTGCTCTTTCAGGATGGCAAATGGCATTTCTTATCTCCTCCACAATAGTCTTTTCAGTTACTTGCCAAGTTTAAGGGGGAAAAATCCCTTAATTCTGGTTAGAAGTGTTTTAAGCATTACATAAGGATAACTTGGCTGGTTAACATCAAGAGCAGTGTGCTAGCTTCTAAACAAGTTTCTTTTCAGGAAGGGTTTATGCATGCTTTGTAGGATAGCACTGCTTGTAAATACCCGTGATTTAAAGCCCTCTGTACACCTTGACCTCAGCATCCCTGCTTTACTGATTCATTTTTCTGCCTAAGCGCACCAGTATATAAAATAACAAATGCATTGTGTTTGCTGAAATTCTTTGGTCTCTATTTGCAAAGGTGCAATTAATCCCAAATTAAAAAATAAAATTTTCTGATGAAAATGTTTCTTTTCCTATGTTTTAGGTTTTGCATCTTGACCTTCAAAAGGAATTCAAAAATTGGCACGTGGTACAGCCAGAGCTCCCATATGATTCCACACTTCTAATCCTAAAATTCTGTTTTCATTTATCAATGAATTCAGGAAATGCTGTGCCATTGATAACATTTTGACTAAATGTTAGCATTAGATCAGTTTTTTGGCTACATATTTGTAATTGTGTAGATCAGAGAGCCAAGACAAATTCCACTCTCTACACTAAGTGTGGAGAGAGGAGCGTTAAGCACTTACGCTATAAAAGTCGCTTTCCCTTTAACCTGGCATTTGCAGTTTGTAGGAACAAATTTTGTGTCCCTGTTCCAGTAGATTCAGTGGATGCCACAATGGTGTGTCTCAGTGCTTTGTGGTTGGGACCAAAATTTCATGGTCAGTCACAAATGGAAAAAAGTTCTTCTGCATGACAGGCGTGGCCATGCTGGAAGACTGTGCCGTGGCTTCTGCAGCCGCAGGGTAATGTCACCAGGCACTTAAACGAGTGAAGGCAGCGGCTGGTGGAATCTCTTCAGCTGTTGGCGCTTCATTTCTGGGGAGAGCTTGTTCCCAAGTGCATGAGTGATTCTGTGCCAGCACTTATTCGTTATGACAAATGCAGTTCTTTCTTATATTTCTAGACAAATGCAGTTCTTTCTTATATGTCTAAGTATGGTGGGAGCTATGATTTTGCACAGGGCACCTGTCATCAGCAATGATATCTCTCCATGAAATTTCCAGCGCATCCTTCACAGATGCTCCTCTAGAGGTAAACATCCTCTCAGGGGAGCTGACTTCACTAGGTGACTTTCTGGGGCTGGAACGTGAGATGATTCCGCAGAACGCTCAGTCCTCTGCACAGGCTCCTCTCCCCGCTGGCTCCCCATTCATTGCCCTAGTCACGAATTTATTCCTTAGCACTCATTTTGTTGCTCTTTGTTTTAAGGCATGATTTGTTTTTCTTAATAATTCCTTATATAATACATGGAGTTTCTCAGATCAAACCTCCATAAGTGAATGCTGTGTAGAAAATACAAAAGATAATTAAACAAACATGAATTTATATTATCTCTATGAAAAGATGCTATACCAACTAAGTGTAACAGTTTAGGCCAGTAGGTTAGATAGCCTGCATTTTGCTATGAAACACAGGCATCAGTGGCACACTTTAAACACAATGTGTTTTAAAATGCAGGGATGCCATGGATTGCAGTGAGTCAGGGATCCAGGATGGGCGAGCCGGGGGAGGCGTCCAGCGCCCAGGCTGTAACGGCTGTTAGTTCAGATAAATCGCACAGCCCTGGTCCTGGATCCCCAGTCTTCAAAGCCAGAGTGTCCAGTTACATTTTATAAGTAGAAACTCAGATTCAAAGGACTCACAGACATACTCTAGCCTTAACTGGAAGGCCCTTCACACATACTTTGGATATTTATATGCTTTATTTTCACAGGCACTTTCTTCTACCACTCTTTTTGTAGGTCAGGGGTTTGAAGGACGGTGCCATGGTCATCCTTCCCAGTGCAGGGCCGGCCTGGCCCTAGGCGGCTGCATCATCCCCCTCGAGGCTGCCCTGCCCGGGCTGTGCATGATCTCACAGGCACGCTGCCAGGGGTTCTGCTGTCGCCAGCCCGGGCTCCGGGCACTTGGTACAGCTCGCCGGACAGGACAGGGTGACTTGTAATTTACTCCCGCCTGTGTGCGTCTGTGGGGTGGTTTCTCAATCAGTGCAGGGCTTGCTGTACAATTCCATGTTTAACTAGAGGCATCTGGTGCCTCTGCTGCTGTTTACTGAAACCCTTCGTTGCACTTCATAAAGCGGTTGGCCGGGGGCTGTTCTTCCTCAGGCGCCCAGCCCGGCCCGCGCTGGCCGGGATGAGGCTGTGGGAGCGAGGTCTGCAGGGCGGGCTCCGCGGGCCTATTTGGAAGCATGCAGATGCTCTAGCGGATTTGCTTCTATTTCAACCCCTGGACTGTCTTAATGGGATTTGGGCCTCGTGGTCAATGCCAGTTCAGAGAACCATTAGACACTTCCCGGAATCTTTGTTTCACCAGGAACCGCTCCACGTTCTGTGCCGGGGCTCCTGCCGGCTCCCAGCAGGACTCAGGGAGTCCCTACGAGGGGCCCTCCGTGTCCTCTTCCCCTTGGCACCACATGGGTCTTCTGCTGACAGAACACAGCCCCTTCACAGCTGGGCGGTCCCCGCAGTCCAGGCCCCCTCTCAGCCTGGGGATGCAGCCTCGCCAGGCGCCCCTTGCCACCCTTGGGAGGGACATGACTTGCTTTCTCTCGCATTCCACCGCCCCCCTGCTCATTTGAGCGCTTTGGAAAGCCGCTGGTGGTGGCTAAGGCAGATGGAGGCAGGGCTGGAAGGGGAAGAAAAAGCCCAGGGAGTAACTAAGTGTCAAGGAACTCATTGTCTGCTCTCCACCTGTTGTTATTCTGGTCCCAATCAACCTGCTCGCCAGGCTGGAGCCAGCGGCCATCTGGAAACACTGCTCTGTTTATAAACTTGGCATGAAGCAGCACTCCCGGGCCCTGACCTCCCACACGAATCTGGAAACAATTAGAGCAAGATGATAGGCAGGCAGGGAGCGCTCCGGGGAGGGGAGGGAGGGGGCGCCGCAGAGGGGGGCGAGCGGGAGCCAAGAGTGGGAGGCCGGTGGGGGAGGAAGTTGGGATGGATGTGGGAGGAGCGGGGGTGAATGGGGACTGGGTGGTAGGGGGGCGAGGGAAGCCTGGGTCTGGCCTGGAGCTGAGGGTCTGGGGAAGAGTTTGTGGAGATCTGGGCGGGGTCCGGGTGGGAGCCAGGGATGGGGTGAGCCAGGGGGAATGGTGGGGATCCCCAGGACGGTGGGATTGCGGGCCCCTGTGGTTCTGGGAGGGTCAGGAAGGAGTCTGGCCCTGCTGGGAACTGGGGAAGGCCAGCCCTCCCGGGGCCTGGGCTATTTGCTGAAGATGGTGTGATGGCAGCCAGGCCCCCCACTGCCCTGCGGCCTCAGCCTCACAGGGTGCCCTTCCTGGGACCCCCTCAGACAACAAAACACAGGGGGCTGGGGTGGGGAGGAAGTAATTCCTGCCTGTGCCTTAGCTGTGAGCAGCGAGCAAGTGGACTCTGGTGAATGAAGTTCTCTCTCATCTTGTAAGGAATGCATTGTAGAGTTTCAAGTCATTTTATGAGTTTCAGAAACACATTCTTGAAGAGCACTTTTTAACCAAAGGAAGTTTAAGCGTGTCCCGTTTTGCTGGAGAAAAGCTGAGATACTTGGGCCGTGGTGGGACATTCCTCTACTTGCAGAGCCATACAATCTAATCTGTGTAGACGCATGCCATGTTTTTGTGTCTGGGGAGCTGATTCAGGCTTCCAGAGTCCTGAGTATTCGTGAGATGAATGAGTCTCTTCCTCTTTTCTCAAGAAACAATCTCTTTTGCTTGCTTTTTTCCCTGCAGTTTTGAAATGTGATTCCTAGCTCCGAGTTGATGCTGTTTTCACGCTCAGCTGGGTTTCTAACTCCTGAAATATTAATCTGTGGGAGTTGCTGGCAAACCAATAATTGGCACCAATTAACAAGCTCCTCGTTGGCCAAATGATACTTGAAGAGGGAAGTTGGCTGTGCAGGTCTTCTTGGCTCCTGGGGCTCAGGCCCGGCAGCCTCTCCCTGGCCTCTTGTCCTGCTTCAGATGCACAGAGCTGCTGATCTCAGCCTGGAACATTGGCCCCGAGTGCATCTGCTTAGATTTTTAAGAAGAATTAATCCGTGGAAAGCGGTGCTATCAGCGGACTCTTGTCCTCCCGCCCTTCCCTGCCCAGTCCTTGCCTGACTGGCCTCTTCTCCGCATGCTGTTCTCCACATTGCCTTCCTGTGAGCTTTCCTTTTTGCCTAAACACATTCTTCAGCTCTATATTTCTGATAAACTGGTTACTAAAATCCAACCCAATGTGTAGGACGGCCGAGTGCATCATGCACTCGACATGCATCAAGGTGAAAAAATAACCAGCAAGACCTTCTGAGGTTTGGGGCACAGCCCACAGGGCACGGCAGTGGGAGCTGCGCCTCAGTGGTGCTTGTTGCCTGCTGGTTGCAGCTCTGCACAGGGCTTATTGCTGTCCCTGGAGAGGTTGAGTCTGGTAAACCAATTTTTGCCTCTGAGTCTGGTTGCAAATGGATGCATTTGAACTACAATATAAAGTATTGTGTTTATTTAACCCTACAAACGGATCTCCTTTGTCTTTGTGAACTGGCTGGGCAGCTAAAGACCCACATTCCTTTCACAGTTAATAAAACTTCATATTTTTCTCTGTGCTTATAACTTTAATTACACTCAGACCCATTTAGTCTACTTCAGTTTTTCAAACTACTTAAATTAAAAAAGAAATAGCTTCTCTCAATGTAAAACCTAATCATCATCTTTGGATTAAAAGACACAAATTGAAAACGCATCTTGTTGGTTTTGTCTTCAAGGCATCATCCAAGTATTGTCCATTTTCAGACCTGGAGCTGGTAAAGATGTGAATGGACTGGGCTGTACTTCCTCCTAAGAGAAAAGATTTATGCTTTGTAGGACTGCATTACTAAATTACTAAACTTGTTAAAACACAAAAGCACCACAAAACAAAAACCAAGCCAGATCTAGTTCACTTTATGAAAGACTCTGTACATTCAGACATTCAAAATGTGCTTGGGTTTACGTATGATCAGGAGCTGGAAAGTGAGCTGCCTGGGTAAGACCCTGGCCTCGTCGCCTCTCCCACACAGTGGTTAACACAGTTTCCTTCTGTGCCTGCAGCTCCTCACGGGGTTTTCATGAACATTAATGACATTTCTGTAAAGTGTTTTGCTCCTTCTGAGAGAAGTAAATGCCAATATCAGCATTCAGGAGCTCCTGAATCTGCGGGCAGCCACCTTACAGACTGGAGTTTCATCCTTCAGCTAATGGCTGAAGCGTTGTCTAGTTTGGCCTTCTCTTGAATATTCTCAAAACAACATCTATTCACATGGAGCTTAAAAATGATCATCTGTGGTTAAGAACTCCATGGCCCTCTCTTAGTTCAAAGCATTCATCTCCATTGTCAGAGATTTGCTTTCTTCTCCTTCCCCATGGGCTCTCTTTAGGAAGCCCTTACATTTGCCTCTCCAGACAGATGCATTGCTAACCGCTGCTTCCTCTGTTCCTATCTGTTTGCTACCTTTTTGGTTTTTCCTAATTTGATTGGTAAGATTAAATCTTTGCTTTTCTTGCAAGGTGCGGTGGTTCACGCCTGTAATCCCAGCACTTTGGGAGGCCTAGGCGGGTGGATCACGAGGTCAGCAGTTCAAGACCAGCCTGACCAACATGGTGAAACCCCTTCTCTACTAAATATACAAAAAAAAATTAGCTGGGCGTGGTGGTGGGCGCCTGTAATCCCAGCTACTTGGGAGGCTGAGGCAGGAGAATCTCTCTTTTTTTTTTTTTGAGACGGAGTCTTGCTCTGTCGCCCAGGCTGGAGTGCAGTGGAGTGATCTCGGCTCACTGCAAGCTCCGCCTTCATGGGTTTACCAGACCATTCTCACTGCCTCAGCCTCCGAGCAGCTGAGGACTACCAGGACGCCCGCCACCCCCTCGCCCGGCTAGTTTTTTGCTATTTTTTACGTAGAGACGGAGTTTCACTGTGTATAGCCAGGGGATGGTCTCGATCTCCTGACCTCGTGATACCCCGCAGCGCCGTTGCAGTTCCCAAAGTGCGGGATTACAGGCTTGAGCCACTGCGCCTGGCCAGGAGAATCTCTTGAAACTGGAAGGCAGTGGTTGCAGTGAGCCGAGATTGCGCCACTGCACTCTTAGCTTGGGCAAGGAGAGCAAAACTCCGTCTAAAAAAAAAAACTTTGTTCTTCCCTCCATACACAAAAATTAAACATCGAAAACCAAAACGTCAAAGCAAAACAAAACCTAGATATTGTCTAGAGAATTTTTTTTATTTGATTACTTCTTGAAATTTCATTTCTACATAATGTGTTCTTACAACAACATTTTGCTTCAATGTTTGGCCCAAGGAAGACTTTACAAAATGATCATCTTTGTGACTTTCTCATTGGGTAGTCAGTAGCTAGTGGGGAACTATTTGATGAATGGAAGAGCATAGCTTTTAGGTTTTCTTTCTTGGAGAATGGAGCTATAGAGGAAAGTAGCTTCGAGGTATTCTCTCTTTCCAGAAATGCTCAGCTATGTAGTGTGAATTAAAATTTTAAAATTCGTGACCTCAAACCCCCATCTAAAGACTGGACATTTTATCCCTGCTCCAGTCTTGTTTCTGAGGAGGTGTTGTAGGGAAGCAGAGTCAGGAGCATTTCCAGCCCCCTGGTGCTGCTGTGTGGACTCTGCTGGCTGTTTGATGATCAGATCCTTTAATGGAGGATGATTTTTAAGGGAAATGTAGGACTAGGCCCTCTGTAGGTAAGTTCCAATGATTGCTCGCCTCTTTTTCAGAGGAGCGAGTAGTTCCTGGACCTTTGCAGTTGTTCACAGCAGTTCAGACTCCTGCAGCTACAGATAAGCAATGGATGAGAGTGGGCTCAAGCCCACTTAAGACTTGCATGTGGTGCTAGCGATGCTTGTGTGAATATGGCATGCTCCATTAGGACTTCTGTAGGAAATGCTGCATAAACCTGTGGTGCCATGGTGGAGGAGGAGCTACATAGGGAATGCCGAGAGGGCTGTCTGTGTGATGGTCCCTCTGCCTGTCTGACCTTCTAGATAATGCGCATCATGTCTGCCTCCTTTGCCACCATACACCTGGTTCCTAGCATATTGGCTGGTGAACTGTAGGCATTCAGTAAAAATGTGCTGAACGAATGAATGACCAGGGACATTTTTTGCTTCGAGAAATTGGGAAATATAGCAAAAATAGCAGAAAGTCCAAGTCTAAGCTGGAGGGATAGTAATTCAAATAATGCCCTTTCTCTCTCCTACCATTCCACTCAAAGAAGGCTTTGCCACGTAAACATGTTTGTCATTATTACTATTATTGGGAAGCAGCATTATGCTACTACTAGTGGTGGTAATAGAAACTGGAGTTTTGCAATGGGGGTATACTTGCAGACATATTGTTATATCATCTTCATCTTGTGTCCTACAGGCTTCTGGTTTTGGTTCTACCGGAAAAGGGCAGATATCTACTGAACAACAAAGATTTCTCATTTTGAAATTCAAATTCACTCTTGGTTTGGCAACTTAATGTGCTGGAAAGCAAAACTTTGCACAGACAGAGAGGAGAGAGAACACACACACGCGCACACACAAACACACTTTCTAAATTCCTTAGCATATCAAGTATGGGTGCTTCAGAGCATAGAGTGTCACCCACCAGCATAAAGAAGATGCCACCATGGTGGTGCTGCTCCAAAGAAAAGGAGGGCATTGACTGAGAGGTCAGAGAGCCCAGGGCCCCACTGCTTTTAGCACAGAGGTCTATAGAAAGAAGGTAGAGCCTGTGTCAGTTCTTTTTTTTTTTTAGACAGAATCTCACTCTTTCGCCCAGGCTGGAGTGCAGTGGTGTGATCTTGGCTCACTGCAAGCTCTGCCTCCCAGGTTTGAGCCATTCTCCTGCCTCAGCCTCCCGATTGTCTGGGATTACAGACGCACACCACCACGCATGGCTAATTTTTGTATTTTTGGTAGAGACAGGGTTTCACCATGTTGGCCAGGCTGGTTTTGAACGCCTGACCTCAGGTGATCTGCCAGCCTTGGCCTCCGAAAATGCTGGGATTACAGGTGTGAGTCACTGTGCCCAGCTTATGCCTGTTCTTTCTAAGAGCTTAAGGCCTACCTCAGGTGCATAGCTTTAGAAACGTTCAGATTAGCGTGGGGAGTCTGGAGAACTCGAGGGCTGTAGGTATCCCTATCTTTCAGGATACGAGGGCTGTGGCTCATGGGAGCTCCATTCATAGCTACCAGGACTTGGGCGCTGTGCCCACCCTTGGCCCACGGACAACACCGGAAAGGCTGGTGAGTCCAAGTCATCCAAAGGGGAATGTTTGAAACAACCCTGGTGGGGGCTCTAAGGATGCTGGACAATCACAATGCCGCTCATACCTTTCCTTCTTTGCTGGTTTGCAGAGGTAGGGAGTGACAAGGATTATGGGCTCCCGAAGGCAGAGTACAGTCCCTGTCTTCAGGGACAGGTGCTGTAGCATCTAGCACATCGCCTAGCATGCAGAGGCTCCTCAATGAACAGGGGCACATCGACTACTCCTGTAGCAATGCTCAATACAGCTTTGTTTAAATCAGAATGGTCCTGTCTAGTCCAGATGTTCTCTTATTAAGGTTGTCCCTGACTGCACAGAAATATGGGACTGAACAGCAGTCTCATAGCAGCCTTATTTATTGTGTATATGTATGTATACATATTTCTATTCTATTCTTCTGTATCCCTCTTTAACCAGGCCAATAATAGTTTATCTCTGTTTGGACATCTGTGGAGTAGTGGCCACAATGGTACTTCTGTTTTGTTTTAATTTCCAGTTTTGCTTCTAAACTATGCAGATTTTTCCAGTGTATCATCTCTACTGCTCTCACTTTACTTTTTCTTTCTCTTTCAACCTCTGTTCTTTTATTTTGCCTTCCCCTCCCATTCCCTACAAGGTGGTTACTCCACGCAGTGATCCTAGCTGTGACTGCAGCTTGTTCAGGTTCCCCTCCTAGCTCGGAGCTTCCACTCAACAGCCCACACCTCATCATCCCACACACAGCCCTCTGGCCACTGTCTCTCTGGGAGATGGATAGCAAAAAATAACCCCAATTCTCCCTTCCTTCCTACAAAGATATCCATACCATTTGTAATGTGACTTTGCAATTTTTCCATTCGAGGCTGATCTATTTCCCTGGGGCTGCACAGTCTAGTGACTTGCTTTGACCAATAGAATGTGATAGAACGTGCTGGCTCCAAGGCTAGTCCCCAAGAGGTCTTGCATGCATCCTGTCTTTATTTTGGAACTCTACCACTGCTATGAGAAGTGTCTGGGCTAACATGCTGGAGAATGAGTTTTTGTGGAGCCCAGCCACTCTCAACTGTCAAGCCCCAGCTGACCTACACAAAGGACCAACTCATGAATGAGGCTGGAGGACACCAGCTGAGCCCTTTCCGGATCAGCAGAGCTTCCAGGCCAACCCATAGCCCGTGACAAACAATACATCATTGATTTTTCAAATCACAACATTTTTAGGGTGGTTTGTTGGGCAGCAACTGCTAACTGATACAGTCAATAACTACCTTTTGTTACTACATGGGAAGGATCTTTCTTATCAGTCCTTGCAACAGAAGTTGTAAAGGTTAACCAAAATCTGTTTCCTTTTCCATCACAGGCACATAGCTAGGTGATACTGCCTGTCTTGCTTGTGGCCATGTGACTGAGTTCTGGCTAATAGGATATAGGTAGAAGGATGCATGCCATGTCCAAGTCCAGTCCATAAATGCCTCCATCTCTTAATCCCTTCCCCATCTGCTGGCCCAGTGGAGAGGAGCTGGAGGAGGCCAAGCCACTGGATGGAAGATGCAGTCCCTGAGTGACCATGTGGATGACTGCAACTCAGCAGGGATGTCTACAGAGGACTTTGTGCAAGTGAGAAGCAAGTTTTCATTGTGTCGAGTCACTGATACTTTGAGGTTCATTATCACAGCCAGAGTTACTTACCATCACCACCCTCCAAGAGGGAGAAGGAGGCCTTCCTGTGGCCTCCCTATGGCCGTGAGCAGTAGATATCTCTCTGCTTTACAACTCCTCTTCCCTTGGTTTCCTGGATGCCACACTTCATGGTTTTCCCACACCTGTATCAGTGACTCCCACTACCTTCCAGATAAAGCCCAAGATTCTGAGCTTGGCTGAACTCTCTGCCCTTCCTTCTCACCACATACCTTCACACCCTGTGTGCTTCCCTAAACACACCATGCTGTCATTTACTCTGTGGGTTTACATTTGTTGTTCCCTCTGCTTGAAATACTGTTCCTATTTTTTGCCCTACTAACTGTTCAGGGCTGACGTATTGCTTGTTCTGAGAACACTGGGCCCTGAGATTGGGTTGCTCCCATGGGTTCTGATGGAGTCCTGTGTTTGCGCCACCATGGGTCTTGCTGTTGTAACACTTCTCCTTCTCTTTCACCAGCTGACTGTGCAAGCTCTGAGTAGTTTCAGCCTGCTGGGCTCATGACTGCGTGCCAAATACGTAAACAAGTACTTGTCACCTAGGCATACTAATCACCATTTGGTGAGTGCCTGAATTAATGGGCTTTGTAGGACTGGGGAACCAACAGGGCATGGAGTCTAGAAATTGGACTCAAAGTTCAATAACTGCTAATGAATGAGGAAGTCAACCAGAAAAAATGATGCTGTTTAACCTTCCTTGGAGATTATCTGTACTTGGTCCCCGCAACAATGACTATACTGTTTGCAATTATAGGTACATAATTGCCTGCTTTCAAATAGTGTTTCCTTCTATCATCATTAGTGATGAAAATTGAGCAGGATTTATTTCACATATTACAATACAAAATTTGATGTTTTTATGTGAACATAACTGCTCCGTAAAACCTCAAGCATTTTTCTCTATTAGAACTGGCAGAGGAGAGGTTATACAAACTTGTGGCTAGTTGAGAAGTTCCCAAAACATCACTATTGAAGTAGAGGGAACTGAGAGCATAGCATGGTGTGTGTGATTTACTTCTTTAGGATAGCTTAGACCCACGATTGCATCTGTTCTTGATTATGGCGCTGCTTTTAACCACAGAGATGACTCAGCATGGGAAGGTTAGCTGTGCTGCCCAAGGTCACACAGCAACATGGGTTTGATGGGGTATCCAAAAGCAGGGATAGGTGTTTTATCCTAGGAGCCCACACTGACTCCCTGCCTCCAGCACATGGAATGAATCACAGACAGCCTCTGTTGAGTCATAATGACAAACGTTGAAGTTGATGGCATGTACCCATGAGGTCATATGGAGAATTCCCAAGGGACACTCTAGCCCACGTTCACTATTGAACACAACGGAAGGGGGAATTATTGTGGTTCTTGCTTCGGTTGCCAAGCTGGTGTTGTCTGAGCCTGTCCAGCATGTGCTCTGCCTGCCCTGACTTCTGACCCCAGGAGAAGCATTCAGGGAGCCAAGGAATGGGTCCAGGCATTCTGCTAGTATCTAGCCATGGCAAGATACTAGATTTAACCATGACGAGAGCAGCTAAGCTTGGACTCTACCTGAGTGAGCTCACTGAATCCTCCGCCAGCACCACAAGGGGTTTTTATTGTTTGTCTCAGCTGCAGGTGAGGAAACTGAGCTGGAGAGGCCTTCAGTGGCTGGACCCAAGCTGTGTGGGCTTCAGACTGGTCCCCAAAAATCCTCTCCTTACAGGGTACCTGTGGTAATGAGCTCTGCCCACTCTATGACACATTCATCCCAGGGGTCTTTTCTGTGGCCAGGGCTCCTTTCCACAAGTGCTCTGTATGTCCTGTCTTCAGAACAAATCCTCTTTCTTGTTCCCTTTCAGAGTCCATTCCCCAGATATCTCTCTCCCAGCCTCTGACTATTTAAGCTTACTTGATAAGGACTATTTCTTATGCCTGAAGTGAGGGCATATGAATGTGAACATGCAAGGGTGGAGGGTGAAATGATCCCATTGGGAGTAAATGAAGCATCCTTATAGCCACAAAATATTTGTGTTTGTATGGAGCAGACTGTCTGAGAAACCTACATTCTTTGCCGTTTATTTTTATGTTGATTCGAATATGCCCATCACAGCAAAGGACGACCGCTGTGGATGTAGGCAGGAAGGGACTCTCCTCCAGGCGACATCCATCTCGTTATTTTGAGTGCATGACCTTCTTATGACTCGACCCTTCCACACAGACCGCTGTGCAAGACCTACTCCCACGCATCCTGTTCAGGGTCAGCGTCAGACCCTGCAGAATTTTCCTTCTATTTTTCAGCAACATAATATGAGACAAGGGCCAAGAGCTGCAGAACTGCGCATGGTGTTTGGAGGAGGCCGCAAGCTGCTGCTCTGCAGAGTGGAGAGGCACTTCCGGGCTCTGCAGGCTCCCTGCAGGCCCTTGCTGAGTGTCCGTGGCCTGCACCTGCCCTACCCGCTGAGCCGCCCCATCAACTATGCCTGGCTGTGGTTTCCTGAGCGGTCCCATCTGTATTGGCTGCCCTGTGTCCTGACACTGTGGTGGGTTTGCAAGTGGCAGAGTCCAGGGAAGGAGACTGGGGAGCATGGCCATCAGTCATCTGGGGGGCACAGAGGGTTCTGGCTTCCATCCAGGTCCACCTGCTTCATCAGCAGTGATCACCAAGATTGCATAACCAGGATGACAACGGTGAGAGCTCTGTTGCAGTTAAAGACTTAAGAACAACTTGTGCCTGCCGACTAATACACATTATCACCCAGGCAGCGTCAGGATTCTGAGGGCCTCTCACATGCTGCTGTCTTCTGAGCGAGACCTCAAGATTCGTCATCCAGCAGGCCGACCCCTGCCTGAATGGACCTCACATTCTTGCGGCAGCAAGAGATATGCAACCAGTATGATCGATAAGCGATTTTTGTAAGACATTACAAGTCGTCAGAGCTTAGGAAACAGGGTGAGGAAGCAGGGGAGGAGCCAGAAGGGCCACCATTTAAAACATGGTGGCCAGGATAGGCTTCTCTGTGGGGGTGACGTTGGAGAAATCGTGGGAGAGGGTGTGGGGTGGACATCTCTGAAGACAGAGTGTTCTGGAGACAGGAAACCATCTGTGCAAAGGCCCTGTGGTGAGAGGGTGCTAGGAGCCAGCAAGTCCAGTCTACTCAACACAGCCATCATTTTAAAACCTCAGTGAGCCCTGTCCCTTATCTTCTGCACACCCTCCCATGGAAGCTGATGTCACTGAGAGTGAAAGCTATGGTGTAGGGTGGCCTCCTCTGCATGCCAGCCCTGGCCCTCTGACCTCTTCTCCCCCATGATGGTCCCCTCTGTCAACTGGGTCTAGAGTGGACCATCGGGGCAGACCTGGAAGGGGAAGGCTGTCAAGTTCCTGCTCACCTTAGTGACATACAGCAACACATTTGTTTCCCCATGGATTCTGGGGATCAGCAACATGTACGGGCAGGGGCAGGACAGTCCTGCTGCTTTGGGATGGGCCTGCCCCCTCAGGGAGGACTGGCCAGCTGGGTGGCTCTGCTCCTGGAGAGTGACCAGCCATTGGCTGGGTGGATGGGGTGACTCTCCTGGAAGCTTGGCACCATGAGAAGTATAGTCCAGGCAGCCCTTCATAGGTGGCTTAGAGCACCCAGCAGGCTAAGAGGTGGCCCTCAAGCTAAGCTTGAGCTTAAGCCTAAGCCTAAGCTTGCTACGCTTGGGCTAGGATGCCAAGTCCCCATGCTGGCTGCTGGTCATAGCTCTGTCCCTGTGGGAGAAGATGACTAAAGCCTGGCCAGACTGGGCCATCTCCCCAACAGCCACCAGGGCTTGCTGTGAGACGGGGGAGCCGTGCTAGGGTCCTGCCCAGGGGCTGTTGGTAGACATGGTGGGAAGCAGTGCAATTATGGAGATTTTCTGGACATAATCATCAACAGAATTTGCTGATGGAATGGACCTGGAATACAAGAAGAAAATGAATCAAGGATGGCTCTGAGGTTTGGGGCTTGAGCAGCTGGGATGGGGGTGCTGCTGAGCCAGGTGGGAGGGGAGCAGGCTCAGGGGATTCGGACTCCATTTGAAGTGGCTACACTGGAGATGTCTGTGGATATCCATGTGAAACCCTGGGTGGCCAAATTGAACATGTGGATCTGGTGTCCAGGGGGAGGTTTGGGCTGCAGATATAAATTTCACCAGGACATATTTTTAGTGATGCGTAGACTGAGTGGGCTCTAAAGAAGCACAGGGTGTGCAGCCCCACTCTGGTAAGCGTCTCTCTGCCTTTACTGAGGTGTCTCCACTGCATCCTGAATTTAACAGAATTCAACTGGACCATCATTGAGCATCTGTTGTATACGATGTACTCTGGAGGCATAAAAACTATTTGGGAAATGAGGAAGTAAATAAGTAATATTGATATAATTCTTGTGTTAATAAGAATAAATTTATCTGAAAACAAAGGGTCTCGTAAGCATTTGAATAAAATGGAAAGCCTTTATTAACATATGAAGATAAATCCATACCCATAAATAAAAACCTGCACAATCACGGGTGCTGACCAGTGTATCCTAGCACACCAGCACAGTGGGCTGGGTGTGGAGAAGGTGGACATTCAGCTTTCACAGCAGGCAGAGGGGGCCCTGCAGTGGAGGGTGCTGGCTCAGGACCGCTGGCCCAGCCCATGTTGGAGTCAGGCTGGCCTGCAGTTGGATACTCTTGACTGATTAAACATTAATAGGCGATTCTAACAACAACAGAGAGGGCAGCTACTCCATAAGAAGGAGGGCCACACGTGGGGGTGAATTCCTAGTCAAACATTTTTCCCAAAGAATTTGTTGTTAAACTTTTAATTTTGAGATAACTGAAGATTCACATGTAGTGGTCAGATATAATATAGCATGATCTCCTGTGCCTTTTACCCAGTTTTCCCCAGTCATAACATCTTGCCAACATAGCACTATATTACAGTATCTCAACCGGTGTATAAATGGATACACTCACCAGTGTCACTGGGGTTCCTCCAGTCTCAGTTCATTTGTGTGCGTTGATTTTCTGTAACTGTATCACTGCTGTAGAGTAGGATGGCCACCTCGACAGTCAAGAGGCAGAACAGCTCCACCAAGGGTTCCTGTCTTCCTTGCTCCTGGAACCATTAATCTGCTCTCCATCTCTATAATTTTGTCCTGTGAGACTGTTACCTAAACAAAACCACACAGTATCTAACCTCACGAGGCATTTTTGCACTCAGTAAAATGCCCTTGAGGCCCATTCACATTGCTGTATGTGTCAGAGCCAATTCCTTTCCACAGCTGAGCCATGTTCCTGGTGTGGACACACCACTGTTTAACCAGTCGTCGTCTTGTCCCCCATTTTCTACTATTACAAATGAAGCTTCCCTGAGCATTCATGTACAAGTTTCTTTGTGAACTAAAGTTTTCAAGAAATAAAAAAAGAAATGTTTTCAAATGCTTGAGCAAATAGCCAAGATCCCAGGGCACTGTGGGAAAATGTGGAAGTGAGGATTTTTTTTTTTTCTTTTTTTGAGACAGAGTCTTGCTCTGTCGCCCAAGCTGGAGTGCAGTGGCGGGATCTTGGCTCACTGCAACCTCCACCTCCTGGGTTCATGCCATTCTCCTGCCTCAGCTTCTCCAGTAGCTGGGACTACAAGCGCCACCACCACGCCCGGCTAATTTTTTGTTTTTGTATTTTTAGTAGAGATGGGGTTTCACCATGTTAGCCAGGTGGTCTTGATCTCCTGACCTCGTGATCCGCCCACATCTGCCTCCCAAAGTGCTGTGATTACAGGCATGAGCCACCATGCCTAGCCGGAAGTGAGGATTTTAACCAGAAAATTGTATGACTAAAAATTACTAGTTGGCAACCTCGACCGTGAAACTAAACTTCAGCATGGCTCATGTGGAGCCTGTGACTTCGAGAGCACTGCCTTCTGCTTCCGCCTCCCTCCAGGAACTGACTTAGTGAAGGACGCTGTGGAATATTACCCGTTTGAATGCTGGAGAATGCCTGCCAAAGACCATTTAGCTTTGCCACCGTCAGTGTCCTTTCTGCTGCACTGAGCTAACACTGAGTCTTCAGCATGCCTCTGCAAATAGTACAGTTATGCTACCAGCCGAGAAAATAGCTCCCATCTTTCTTTTGGCTTGGGCAGGATGACATATGACATGTGTTCATTTTTTTTTTTTTTTTTTTGAGATGGAGTCTCGCTCTGTTGCCAGACTGGAGTGCAGTAGTGCGATCTTGGCTCACTGCAACCTCTGCCTCCCAGGTTCAAGTGATTCTCCTGCCTCAGCCTTCGAGTAGCTGGGACTACAGGGGTGTGCCACCACGTCCAGCTAATTTTTATATTTTTAGTAGAGATGGGGTTTCACCATGTTGGCCAGGATGGTCTCAATCTCTTGATCTCATGATCTGCCCGCCTCGGTCTCCCAAAGTGCTGGGATTACAGATGTGAGCCACCACGCCACGCCAATTTCAAAATTTTAAGTGGTTATTTTGAGAATATAACACGTTGGGGATGAGGACTTTGGATGTTGCTGTATCTGTAGTGATACTGAGAGTTGTGTTATTTTGTAGTCATACCTGACACAAGGCCTCCTCTCCTTTCTGAACGTGGCATGCAGGGGAGAGGGTCTGCACTGGTCCTCAACCCGGGTACAGCTGGAGTATGTGGCTGACACCAGGGTGAGTGCTGTCCTTGGAGGAGACTGCATTTTCCAAGTGGTGCTTCAAAAGAAGTTCCTGGAATAATAGTGGAGGACATTTCACTTTGATGTTTTGGGCATCCTGTCTCAAATGTCCTCCATGCCCTCAGGCATATTGGAAGTTGAGGTTGGTCAAATTTAGGGGTGTCTAAGACAGGCATCTCCATGGTGTGCCTTATAACGATAGCAGTGACATCACTGTTTAAATGATCATCTCTGAATAATCAAACATAACATGTTATGTGTGGATTTGCCTGCTATCACTGAAACTGTTCTGGAGTTGGAAGAACTGGACAGCAATGCCTTGAGTGACAGTCAGTATTCGAGTGTGAGGGCCATAATTTATCACCTGAATGAATTAGGGTGCCATTTCCAGAGAAGGCATGGAGGAAGTGGTGCTTCCTGGCTGGGTGCCGGCTTATCTATTCGGCCTGACACAGTTCCACATGTGCCTTTGACCAACACCACCCCTGTCCTGCCCTGAAAAGCCGTGGTCTCTCTTCTTGGCGTGTTTCTAGACCTTGATGATCTTCCTGCCTGGTTATCCTCTGAATACTGCGTGGCCATATATTATCTCCCCTTGAAGGTCCAGATTCAAACTTTTAGGAATTCATTCACCAAGTATTTACAATGTGCCACAGATTTTGTTAGCATTGGGGATACAAAAGGCATAGTTCCAAGTGCCTTTAGATGCCTTCAAGACAGACACAGGACACAATCTGCACACGAAGTCCTGGTGTGGTGGCCCTGGTTGAGAGGTATGATGGGAGTACTGATGAGGGACCCCAAGCCACCTGGGGCCAGAAGGGTCTTTTCCTCTGAGACCTGCTGGGCCACTATCTGTTAGCTGGGTTAGTGGGTCTCCTCGATAAGCATCCACGTGGCCCATGGCACACTGAGAGCTTCTCTCCCTGTCAGGCACGTAGGCATTCTCTGTGTGTCTGTCTCATGTCTTTCAACTGGCATTGCATTTGATTTCTTTTCAGCCTTTGGTTAGTATTCTCACTACACTAGGAAAACATGTGAGGTGACCTCCACACAAATACACAGGACCATTAGAAATAACATCAGGAGGAAGGACCAGTCAGAGGAAGAGCGGCAGATGATGCCAGCAAGAGTCTGTCTGCAGGCTTCCCTGGGCTCCGGTGGCCAGCCTGCTCTGTCTACTTTTGCATGATCGCCTGCAAATTAAGTAGCTTAATTTTTTTTATTTTTATTTTAAGATAGTATCCCTCTGTCACCCAGGCTGGAGTGCAGTGGTGAGATCACAGCTCGCTGCAGCCTCAACCTCCCGAGCTTAAGGAATCCTTCTGTCTCAGCCTCCCAAGTAGCTGGGATCACAGGCACATGCCACCACGCCCGGCCAGGTGGCTTACTTTAGTGTTAGTTGGTGTGCTACTAAAGAATTTTAAAAATTATCAATGAAAGTGTAATATAGGCTGATAAAAGATTTAAAATGCTAGGTCTTCCATTGTTTGTAGAAAATTTGGAATTCCATGTTGGGAATTCTAGAGTGACTGTGGCTGCCAGCCCTCATTAGACCCTGAAATGAAGGAACTCACTCCTCTGGTTTGTTTTTAACTTCCTTTCTATTTCTTTGTCCCTCTCTTTCTGAGCCTGGCTTTTTTTTTTTTTTTTTTTTTTTGTCAATCTGTATTTAATCCAAGCTCCAATACTTTTCCCTGTGCAAGTCTTCAGGATGTTCCTTGCTCTTGAGTCCAAGTATTTGCCTGTGAAAAACAGGGAAAATGGTATGTACCTTATGTTGATGTCACTGGGTAAATTAAATGATGGCTAACTATATAAAATGTCCAGTGAAGTGCCTGGAAGAAAACGTGTTCTCAGCAGCTCTTAGGAGTCCAGGTTTCAGTCCTGATCTGCTCACTTCCACTGGAGTCCTGCTGGCACTCTGGGAGGTTAGAGGAGAGGAGAGCCATGCAGTGCACGGGGAGGAAGGCAACAGTGCCAGCTCACATCTGGCAGGCTTCAGTGGCCCTGGTGTTGGGAAGCCCATATCCCCCAGCTGCTGTAGTGTGCTGTGACCCACTTCACCCGCACCCACCTACAGACCTGCCCTCGGGGTACCTCAGCAAGAACCAACTGGTATTCAACGTTAGCTGAAATGGAAAAGTGATCTATCTCTACATTGTAGATGAGTAAAAGGCAAAAGTCTTGTATTTAATGATATCAAAGCATGGTAAATTATTCAAAACATTTTACATGGAGGAGTAGTTGTTTTGAATGAGGTCCACTTAATGCTACTTGATAATATCTTAATTTATATATGATTTCACCATTAAGTCTATCATGGTGCAACCAATAATAGCAAGCATTGGTTAAACACTTGCATTATTTGTAAGGGGATTCCATAAAATATATATAGTCATTAAAATTTTTTTGAGTAGGTAGCACATTCATAGAGTTCCAAATGCAAAATGTACAAAAGTTTAAATAATAATATATTCTTCCACTCTTGTCTTGATAAATTCCCTTCCTATGAAACAGGCAGTTCTATAAATTTTCTAATATTTTTCAGAAATAGGTTACATCTCTACAAAGTAAGTCAATTCATGTTCATATGCTTCCTTCTTTATATAAGTGGTAAAAATACTGTACATGCTGTTCTGCCCTTGTAACAGCAATATATTTTCAGGTGCATTCCATATTTGCACACAAATAATCTTTCCACCCTTTTAACAGCTGCATTATATTCTATTGTATGATATGCTGTATTATTTAAAAGTCCTTTAATGATGGATATTTATGATTGTCTCCAACATTTTGATCTTACTAATAATATTATAATAACAAGTATGTGTATATGTCATCTCACATGTATTAGAGTATTTCTGTATGTTAATTCCTAGAAATAAAATTGCCAGATCAAAAAATACATGCATTAGTAATTTGTATATATTTTGCCAAACTGCTTTTATAGAGGTACGACTGGTTAGCAGCTTCACCAGCAGCACAGAAGCAATGTAGACATGACATCCCCACACTTTCTCACTGACACACCATGTTACTCAATTTTTTTCCTCAAATATCCTTGTTCTGACCATTATCCAATTTTTGATCTCTATGAGAGAGGTGAAAAGCAATTTAATATAATTTTATTTGACATCACCTTATTAGAAGAGAGGTCAAGTCTTCTTTCCAAATATTTGAAAGCCATTTGTATATTCTTCCTTTCCCCCCCACATTTTCCTACTCTGTTTTGACCTGTTGCTTGTTGGTTTGTAAGCGTGCTGTATTTATTGGAAAATTAGCATTTTCTGTATGTGAAATGCAATTATGTCCCCTAGCTTGTCTTTTTTATTTTTGTTTTGTTTTGAGATGAAGTCTTGCTCTTGTCGCCCAGGCTAGAGGGCAGTGGCATGATCTCAACTCACTGCAACCTCCACCACCCGGGTTCAAGCGATTCTCCGGCCTCAGCCTCCTGAGTAGCTGGGACTACAGGCATGCACCACCACACCCAGCTAATTTTGGTATTTTTAGTAGAGAGGGGGTTTCACCGTGTTGGCCAGGCTGGTCTCGAATTCCTGATCTTGGGTCATCCACCCACCTCAGCCTCCCAAAGAGGTGGGATTACAGGTGTAAGCCACCACGTCTGGCTGCTTGTCTTCTTTTTTAAGTACTCAGAGTGGTTCTTTTTTGTACAGACCTTTTTGCAATTAAAATTGCTACAAAGTTATTAATTTTTTCTTTTATATCTTCTGGGTTATATGAAGTAATTTTAAAAGGCCTCTTTCATTGGAAGATTATTAAAAATGAATTATTCCATACTTTTCAAGAAATGTATTGATACATATTCACATGGAATATGTATAAATATGTATATATAATTCACATGAAATGTATATACAAATATACGTTCTGTATGAATTTTATTCTGATTATTAGGTGTGATATTTTCAATAAATCTATATAATACTGTTTTAAAAATTGTGCTACAATATATACAACGTGAAATTAACCATTTTAAAGTGTACAATTCAGTGGCATTGATGGTGGCACACACTAGCCATGTGCACAACCATCACCATCTGGTTCAAGACCTTTTTCATTGTCCCACGAAGAAAACCCATAAATTAAGTAGTCTCTTCCCATTGCCGCTTTTCTCCAGCCCTAGGCAACTACCAATCTGCTTTCTTTCTCTATTGATTTGCTTATTCTGGGCATTTCATATAAATGGAATCATACAATAATGTGGTTCTGGTTTCTTCGGTTAGCACGATGTTTTCAGATTTCATCCATGTTGTAGAATGTGTCAGTACTTCTTTTTTTATGGCTGGTTAATATTTACTCGTCTGGATATGTCACATTTTTTGAATCCTCTCATCAGTGGATGGACACGAAGGTTGTTTCCACCTATTGTGGATAGGGCTGCTATGAACACTGGTGCACAAATTCTCGCTGGAACACCTCTTGGCAGTTCTCCTGGCTGTGTACCTAGATGTAGAATTGTGAGATCCTATGGTAATTTCGTGTCTACTTGTTGAGAAACTGCTAAACTGTAATAGAAGGAACTTTTCAGAGCCTCTATTCCCCTGAGATGTCATGGGCTTGTTTTTCCTCCCAGGCCTTGGGCATGTCTGTTGTCCGCTCCAGCTGTTACTCTTTGCTCCCAGCAGCAGAGGCTTGCTCACTCACTTCTGCTGTTCTGTGAAGCAGTGTCCTCTTAGCTACCGGCCCTGAGCACTCCGAGTTAGACAAAGCAAGGACAAGCCCTGTGACCCGGGAAATCCTCGTCGGGTCAAAACAGACACAATTCCCTGAGATCCCCGTCTGGTTTGCTTTCTTAGAGCCCAGTACTCACCCCAGGCATGGGAGCAGCCACCTCGCCAAGGAGGGCAGTTGAGGCTGCAGCGAGGGTCTTGGTCGCCTCTGTCCTATCTGGGCTTTCACTTGGTTGCTGCAAACCATTGACTATCTCCCAGCATTCTGAAAGATTGATTTGACATTTTTTGTAAATTTTTAAAAAAATTTATTTGTATTTATTTATTTATTTATTTATTTGATACAGAGTCTTGCTGTCGCCCAGGCTGGGGTGCAATGGCGTGATCTCGGCTCACTGCAACCTCCGCCTCCTGGGTTCAAACAATTCTCCTGCCTCAGCCTCCCAGTAGCTGGGGTTATAGGCACATGGCAGAAACCTGGTTAATTTTTGTATTTTTAGTAGAGACAGGGTTTCACCATATTGGTTGGGCTGGTCTCCCACTCCTGACCTCAGAAGATCCACCCATCTTGGCCTCCCAAAGTGCTGGGATTACAGGTGTGAGCCACTGTGCTTGGCCTTTTTGTCATATTTTCTGTGTTTTAGGAGGGACAGAACCCCAGAGTTCCCTACTCTTCCATTTTGCTGTACAATTTTTAAAAAATTTGAATAACTTCTGTCCCGTAGTTGTAGACTAACAGCAAAGTAAAAATGTTGCCGTGGTTGACTGTTCAGCCATACTCTCTGCCATGCTGGCAGCTCAGCAAACAAACCCTCACAGGTGCTCGATAATTATAACCCTTGGAACTTATGAATGAGCCCTTAGATCATCACTGGAGGTCAGTGAGATTTTTGGCCCCATCATCAGTTGGGGATTTAAGCTCAGAATGCAAATTACCTTTGAGACCTCCTACCTGAAGGGGGCTGCCAGCTGTAGGGTCCCCCTTGTACCCACCTCCTCCTTCTCTGTCTCCTATGTCATGTGAGGCTGGCATTCCCACACATGATTCCAGGCTTGTTCATCTACACAAAACTTTTGTGTAGATGAAAAAATACAATTGTGACAAAAAGCATAGAAAAGGATGACTTGCCCTACTGAATACTGAAATGAGCCATGGACTGACTATGATATTTCAAACAATCCATTAGCGGCTGAGAAACAGACAGAAAAATCGATGGCCCAGCACAGACAGCGGAGAAACAGGCTGCGGAGCATGTCCAAGTTTGTATGGTCAAGTGTGTGCCTTTCAAGTCTGTGGGGAAATACATGGGGAAAAGCAAGACAGGAGTGTATTTCACACCACAGGGCAGAAGGATTCCAGACTTATGTGGCAGGAATAGAGTTATCACAATGTGAGGTTACATGGGCCTGTGGGGTAAAGGGATTTCTAAGTATGACTTCTAAGGGAGAAATCATAAAGGAAATGCATGAATAATAAAAAAGGATACATTTTCTATGGTAAAAGAATATCATAGAAGGCAAACTGCAAACTGTGAAAGTATATTTGCATCATATGTCAGATAAGGGTTTTATATGTAGATATAGAAAAAAATGTCTTGTGGTCAGGCCACGGTAGCTTATGCCTGTAATCCCAGCACTTTGAGAGGCTGAGGTGGGTGGATCTCCTGAGGTCAGGAGATTGAGACCAGCCTGGCCAACATGGTGAAAACCAGTCTCTACTAAAAATACAAAAATTAGCTGGGCACGGTGGTGCTTGCCTGTAATCCCAGCTACTCAGGAGGCTGAGGCAGGAGAATCACTTGAATCGGGGAGGTGGAGGTTGCAGTGAGCTGAGATCATGCCATGGCAGTCCAGCCTGGGGGACAGAGCGAGACTCTGTCTCAAAAGCAAAAAAAAAAAAAAAAAACACAGAAAAGAAAAGAAAAAATATCTCACATATGGATATGTGTAAATATTAAGTATATGTAATCAAAATATATTTATTAAATATATATGTACATATAGAAAGGAAATGATAAATCTACCAACATAAAAATTAGTAAAAGATAGTCAAGCAATTTATAAAAGAGGAAAAAGAAAGACCAGCAACTAATAATGGAAAACATTTAGTCTCATTAGTAATCATAGAAATACAAAAAAAATCTAGTGATGAGATGCCATTTCCCTTTACCAAATGACACAAGTAAAAAGAATTGATGGCACCCGGTATTTTTGGGAAGGTGGCACATTTCTATACCACTAGGGGTATTGTAAATTCGCACAACTTTTGCGAAGGATAATGTGATTGGAGGCATCAAAAGCCTTAACATGTTCACCAACATTTAACCTGGCACTTACACTTACAGAAAATATTCTAAAATTGATTATTGATTTATGCAGACACTTTGTTGTGATGACGCCAACTATAGTGCAGGCTAATTACAGCAGAGAAAACTTGAAGAAACTTAAAAGTTGAACATTTGAGTTTAATTGGATCAATTGTGAAATATACATACCATTAAAAATGATGCCATTAAAATGATGTCATTTTAAGTGTTTTATTGAAACACATGTTCTCAATACATCACGAAAAGGGAAAAAGAAGTTTACAAAACACTCTATTCAGTAAGACCACAAGACCCTCCTTTTCTAAAATGTGTATTTATGTATACCAATAAACATATGATAGTGTATTAAATCGTACTATTAAGTATATGCATGGAAAGCTGCCTGAGAGAGAAAACTCCAACGTGCACTAAAACGGATTCTATCTGACAGGTTTGCTTATGGGTTATGTTTATGTTCTTTTTGCTTATTTGTTTCTGATTGTTTTGTAATATGTATTTGTTGTGTAATAAATCTAGAACCAAGTGCTTATTTAAAAAAATAAAGTCCTTGAAAACTCTCCACTGTCTTATGAATTAGGTGAAAACTCCCAGGACTGTCACTGAAGGCTTTCCACAATGTGTTCCCAAAGTTTGTTTCCAGTTTTATTGTCTACCATTTCCCTTATAATGCAATCGGATCATGTTACTTCCCTGATTAAAACCTTCAGTGGTTTCCCATCGCATTTGCAATCGAATCAGCCTCTACCTGCTGTGTAGCCCCCTGGTCATCTGGTTTGCCTTCTGCTCCACCTTATCTTAAGCAAATCTCCCTTCTGCCTGCTTCCACTACTGTGCTGGCCTGTCAAGAACAAGAATCTTGCCTCACACAGAGCCCATCCAAATGCCGTGTTCTCCACTTTTTATCTGCCTGGTGCCTGCTAATTCTTAAGGTAACTTTCTCAATGATGTTCCCCTGATATCCATCTCAAAATAACCCTTCTTTGCCCACATGAGCTTTCTCTTTCATAACCATCTGTTTTTATTTAGAGCAATTATTTAATAGAATCACTGTTACAGATTTTTTAGTTTGTTAACTTGAAACATACCTGTCTCTCCCGTTAGACTTTGCTATGTGAAGGCAGGGACCTCCATCTGCTTTTCGAAACCACTAATATTAGACACTATTCTAATATTAGTATTATTATTAATTATTATTAATAATATTAGACACTATTGTAAGCTAGTGCTTAGAATAGTGTCTGATATTTAATAGACATTTACACATTTATGGACTTGGTGAATGAAAAAACTCTGCTTCAGTCAAGCATAATCGTAGCATTTGAACACATATCATAATCACATACCTAAATGCTATTATTATTCTCTCCATCTCTGCCTGTCAAGTTCTATCTATCCTTGAAAGTCCACTCTAATTTTATTTATCCTGTTGAAGCTTTTTCTGATCTGTAAATGGTGGGAGGAAGGGTGGCAGATTATCACCAGAAAAGAAGAGAAGTGAGTTATTGCAAACATGCTAAGTCAGATATCTGCAGGAGTTACGATCCAGTGAAGGGCAGAGAGTCCCCAGCGTCTGGAGGCGAGGTTGGTGGAGGGTGGAGACCGGAGGATCAATGGCAGAGTTTATTGCAGCCTGAGGGGTGGGTGGAGTGGGTAAAGGCGAGAAGGGAATGAGAAGATGTAAGGAGCACCCAGGAAATTTAAATTATCTTGCCATGGCCATATAATGTCATTCCATTTAGTAGTTTAAGTTTTAGTAAAAGTCATGAGATTAAAAATATTTAATCATGAGATTAAAAATATGTGAATTGAGGCTTCTGCTTCCAGGAAGATGCAGTGGACATACTTTTCCCCGTTCCTTCGTTTAAACATAACTGAAAATGCAGGACATTATACATGAGCCAATCACAAGAAGACTGTGAATGGTGGAGAGAAGGCAAACCTACTATGGGTCTTGGGACGAGAGAGAAGACATAGTCATGAATTCCCTGGGTTTTCTTTTGGCCCATATATCCTAGACTTGGAGCTGAAGAAGCCAGGACACTGGAAACAGTAATAGGCTGAGACCAAAAGCCCCAAGAGAAGCATGCTGTCTCCAACCAAAGCCAGGAAAAGGGCACCAAGGCAGAAAACGTCAAGACAACACTGCTTTATTGTAGCCAAATGCCACTGAGCAAGCTGGGCCCAACCTTACTCATGCCAGCAAGGGCTGAGTAGGGAGCCTGAATTCTTGCACTTGGCAGGCTATAATGAGGCACCTCCACATTCCTGCCTGGATGGTGTCAGAGGAGACCAAATAGGATTCCTGAACTTTCACTCTTGCCAGCTGGTAATGAGCCCCTGCCACCTTGGGTCAGTGGGACCATGTGGAGAGCCTGGACTTTCACTCTCACCCAGCAGTAATGAGGCACCTCTCTCTACCAGCTGGGGTGGTATCAGAAGAAGCCTGGTGGAGCATCAGGACTTTCACTGTGGCCCGAAGAGAATGAGGCCACCCCCACCCCACCGTGGTGCCAGTGGAGATCATAGGTAAAGTTGGAACTCCCACATCTGCCTGGCAGTGATGAGGAACAACCCCCTACCCTGCCCTCAGGTGCCAACAGAGATGCTGTGAAGAGCAGGAACTTCTACTTCCACCTGATAGTAATGAGGCTGCATCCTGCCCTCTTCCCCTGTGAGAGTGCTGACAAAAACAAACAAAACCAAAAAATCAGCTAAATCAGAACACCCACGCTCGAAACACGAATATCCCCACGAAGACAGGAAATATCACTTGAACCTGAAAATTGCCCACCATTCAAAAACCCAGGAAGATCCTAAACTGAAGGACAAAAGACAATTTAATATATACCAACACCTACACTACAGACAGAAATATCAGAATTATCTGAAAAGGGTTTAAAGTAGCCATGACAAAAATGCTTCAATAAACAATTTGGACACACTTGAAAAAAGGAAAAAAAAAAAAAATCTCAGCAAATATATAGAGAAGAACCAAATGGAAATGTCAGAACTTAAAAATAAAATAACTGAAGTGGATGGGTTCAATAGCAGAAGGAAGGGAGCAGTGAAAAGAATCAGTGAACCAGAAGAAAAAATAAGAGAAATTAACCAATCTGAACAACAGAAAGAAAACAGAGCGAAAAAAATGGACCCAGCCAGGCGCGGTGGCTCACGCCTGTAATCCCAGCACTTTGGGAGGCCAAGGCGGGTAGATCACAAGGTCAGGAGATCGAGACCATCCTGGCTAACATGGTGAAACCTCGTTTCTACTAAAAGTACAAAAAATTAGCCAGGAGTGATGGCATGCGCCTGTAGTCCCAGCTACTTGGGAGGCTGAGACAAGAGAATCACTTGAACCTGGGAGATGGAGGGTGAGGCTGAAAAATGCATTTGAAGAAACAATTGCCCAAATCTCCTCAAATTTGGCAACAGAAATAAATCTACTAATTCAAGAAGCTGAGATAACTTCAAATAGCAAACACCTGAGACACGTCGTAATTAAACTTCTGAAAACTAAAGGCAAAGAAAAAAATATTAAAAAGTAGTCAGAGGAAAACAACGCCTTACCCATAGAAGAGAAGCAACTTTAATGACGAAGAATTTCTCATTAGAAATCATGGAAACCATAAGGAAGTGGCAGAATATTTTTTAAGTTTTTAAAGGAAAGAACTGCCAACCCAGTGAAAATTTTCTTCAGGAATGAGGGGAAAACCAAAACATTTTCAAATGAAGGGAAACCAAGAGAATCTGACACCACTAAACCTACCTAAAGAATGGCTAAAATAAGTTCTCCAAACAGGATGGAAGTGATAAAAGAAGAAAACTCAGAGCATCATGGGAAAAGAAAGAACATAGTGAGCCAAAATATGGATACATAGAATAGGTTTTCTTTATTGCTTTGAGTTTTCCAAATTATGTTTGCAATCTATAGAGGAAATATTTATGATACTTATTTTACAAGTGTAAAGAGACACAAAGGGAGGTAGGATTTCTGTAATTTAATAGGTAAAATGATGGCACCAGTAGGAGTGTGATAAATTTTGTATATATAGTGTAGTACCTAGAGAAACCACTTTAAAAGTTTTACCAAAAGAAATAAATACCATGGATAAATAAAAATGGAATTATAAAAAACGTTTAAATAAAAGTCAGAGGCAGGAAAAGGAAACAGTAAGAAAAGCAGAAAAAAGCTGAAAACAAAAAATTAAATGGTAGACCTAAACCCTAACATATCAATAATTAAATTAAATATAAATGGTCTAAATATTTGAAATAAAAAACAGAAATTGGAAGAGTAGATTAAAAAATATGGCCAACTGTATGCTGTCTACAAGATACACATTTTAAACATTACTGTATAGGCAGATTGAAAGTAAAATAATGAAAAAAGATATGTCATGCAGATACTAATTATGGAAGACAGAAGAGGCTATATTAATATCAGATCAAATATGTCTCAGAGCAAAGACAGAGAAGGAAATTATGTAAAGATAAAAGGGGCCAATCTACCAAGAAGGCAAATATACCAAAATAGAGTTGAAAATATGTGAAGCAAGCAGATAAGGCTGAAAGGAAAAATAGATAAATCTTTAACTATAGTTGAAGGCTTCAATACCCAACTCTCAACATTTGATTGAACTAATAGAGAGAAAATCAATAAAGAAACAAAATAACTCAACAATACCACCAACCAACAAGATCTAATTGACATATGTAGAGCTCTCCACCCAACAACAGCCAAATCCATATTCTGTGCAAGTGCCCAAAGACTATACAGCAACATAAACCATATCCTGGGCGGTAAAACAAACCTCAGCAGGTATCAGAACTGAAGTGATACTGAGTGTTCCCCTGCCATGACTGGATACAACTAGAAATTAAAAACAAAAATACAACAGGAATATCTCCAAACACTTGGAAATTAAAAAGCATGTTCTAAATAGGTCAAAGAAGAAATCAAAAGTGAAGTTAAAAAAGTACATTGACTTCAACAAAAATGAAAATACAACATATCAAAATTTTTAGGGCTCAGTTAAGGCAATGCTGGAATGGAAATATATAGCACTACATGCACACATTAGAAAAGAAGAAAATGTTAAATTGGTAACTTAAGATCTCATTCCGGCCAGGCATGGTGGCTCACGCCTGTAATCCCAGCACTTTGGGAGGCCAAGGCAGGCAGGTCACAAGGTCAGGAGATCGAGACCATCCTGGCTAACATGGAGAAACCCTGTCTCGAATGAAAATACAAAAAATCAGCTAGGTGTGGTGGCGGGTTCCTGTAGTCCCAGCTACTCAGGAGGCTGAGGCAGGAGAATGGCTTGAACCTGGGAGGCAGAGCTTGCAGTGAGCTGAGATAAGGCCACTGCACTCTAGCCTGGGCAACAGAGTGAGACTCAGTCTCAAAAAACAAACAAACAAACAAACAAACAAACAAACAAACAAAAAGACCTCATTCTAAGAACCTACAAAAAGAAGAAGAGAAAGGAAAGCCAAATCCAACAGAAGAAAGAAATACTAAAGATAAAAGCAGAAATCACTTGAAATTGAAAACGGCAAAATAACAGAGAAAAATCAATGAAAGAAAGAGCTGGTTCTTTGTAAAGATCAATGCAACTGACAAACCAAGCACCAGTGATGAAGAAAAAGGAAAGAAAACACAAGTTACCAACATCACAAATATCATTGTCACAGATTAGCAGGGATATAATTTAGACTCTACAGGTATCAAAAGGAGAGTAAAGGAATACCATGAACAACTCTTCATACATAGATTTTGCAACTTAGATAAAATGGACCCATTCCTCAAAAAACAACAAACTGCCCAGACTCATCCAATATGAAATAAATAATTTGAATTATCCTATCACTATTAAGCAAATTGAATTCGTAATTGGATTCATGAAAAAAAACTCAGGTCTGGTGATTTCACTGGTTCAGTTGACCAAATGTTTAAAGACGCATTAATATAAATTCTGTAGAATCTCTTCCAGAAAATGGAAGAGGAGGGAACACTTCTCAATTCATTTCATGAAATTAGTATTACCTTTATACTAAAACCAGAAAAAGAGAGCAAAAAAGAAAAAAACTACAAACCGTTGTCCCTCATGCATACAGAGGGATAAAGGAATATAAAATTCTTTAACAAAATTATTAGCAGATAAGATGTAGCAATGTATCAGAAAAATTGTACACTGTCACCAAGAGGGTATTATTTCAGGGATTTAAGACTGGTTTCAATATTCAAAATCAATGTAATCTTCCTCAACAACAGAACAAATTTACAATAGCATACATATGATCATGAAAAACATTTTGCAGAATTCAACAGCCATTCATAATAAAAACTCTCAGAAAAATAGGAATAAAGGGAAATTCTCTCAAGTTGATCAAGAATGAGCCTGTGCAAAAGGCCCATAGCTAACATTATATCTGAAGATGACAGAAAGACAGAATGCTTTACACCAAAGGTAAAGACAAGGATGTTAGCTCTTAAATCTCTTACTCAGCATAGTGCTGAAAGTTCTACCCTGTGTAATAGTCAAGAAAAAGAAGTAAAAGACACACAGGTTGAAATGGAAATGAAATTGTCTTATTTGCTGGTTGTCTCTGTGTAAATGCTCAAGAACCTACTGTAAAACTCTTAGAATTAATAAGTTACTTCAGCAAGGTCATAGGCGATGTGATATGCTTAAAAATCAATAGCATTTCTACATACTAGCAGTGCACATGTGGACAATAAAATTTTAAAATATCACTCACAATCAATCAATCAAAAATGAAAATTCAAGACTTGAATGATAAAAAGTACATATATTGATGAAAGAAACCAAAGAAGATCTTAATAGAGAGACTGAGTTCATGGATTGGACAATTCAATGTAATAAGAACATCAGTTCTCCTAAAAATGATACACAAGTTGAATGCAATTCCTATAAAAATCCCAGCAAGCTATTATCTAGATAGCAACAGGATTCCTCTAAGATTTATATGGAAAGGCAAAGAAACTGGAATAGGTAAAACCATTCTGAAAAAGAATAAAGTAGGAGAAATCAGTCCACCTGCTTTCAAAAAGCACCACGCAGCTAAGTAATCAAGACTGTGGAATATTGGTAGAAGGACGGGCATTTTCATCAAGGCAAAAGAGTAGAGAACCCCAACATAGACCAACACAAATATGCCCAACTGATCTTTAACAAAGTAACAAAAACAATCCAAAGGAGGAAAGATAGCCTTTCCAGCAAATACCGCTGGACCAATTGAACATCTACATGCCAAAAGATAAAGTACTCTGGACTGTCTTACACTTGTACAAAAATTAACTCAAAATATATCACAGACTTAGATGTAAACTCTAAAATTTTAGGAAAAAAATTGGAGAAAACCTTTGTGATCTAGAGCTAAGCAAAGAGTTCTTAGATTTGACACCAAAGAAAATATGATCCATAAATAGAAAAATCGGTAAATTGGACTTAAAAAGTTTTTTTCTTTGTGAAAGATCCTGTTAAAAGGGTGAAAAGACAAGTTACAGTCTGAAAGAAAATATCTGCAAGCCGTGTATCTAACCAGGGGCCACTGTCTGAAATTCATAACACCTATAAGCCTGAATAATGGAAAAATGAACAACTAAAACATAGACAAAAGAGAGAAAAAGACAATTTACTGAAGAGGATATATATATGTGTCAAATGACCACATGGAAAGAAGTTCATCATTATCTGTTAGGGAAACGATAGTTAAAACCACAGTTAGATACTGTTACACATTGATCAGAATAGCTAAAGTAAAACATAGTGACAACACCAAATCCTGTCAAAAATTCAGAACACTTACACATTGCCTGACAGAATGTAAAATTGTACAGCACAGTGGATTCTTAAGAAGCTAAAGATGCAGGTGCCTTGCAATCCATAATGTGCACTTCTGGACACAGATTCTAAGGAAATGAAGGCCTATGTGCACATGAAAACCTGTATGGGAATGTTCATAGTGCCTTATTTGTAATAGTCACAAACTTGAAACAGTACAGATGTCTTTCAAGGACTGAATGACTTAACAAACTGGGTCAAGTCCACACCATGGGACACAAGTCATAATTAAAAAGAACTAACTATTCACAGACACAACAATCTCCCAGGATGAATCTCCCAGGAATAATGATGCTGAGTGAAGAAAGGCCATCCCAAAAGTGAGATCTGTTTGACATCTTGAAGTGACAAAATTACAGAAACAGAAACTAGATTAGTGGTTGGCTTTTATTAGGGAGGTACTGGGTGTGACAGGTAAATGGATATGTGGCTACCTAATGTCAAAACATGGTGTCCTAATATCAGAAATGTCTGTGTCTCCACTGTACCATGTCTGTATCATGCTCTGCTATTGTACTATAGTTTTGCAAGGTGTCGCAATGGTAGAATCTGCATGAAGGGAACAGGTATCTCTCTGCTTCTTACAGTTGCATGTGAATCTACAAATTTCACAATAAAAATCTGGTCAAAAATGAATAGTATATAAACCTTTATAAACAGATTAGGAAATTGGGCAGAAATTTGGACATTGTCAATTTCCCCTCTGAAGCTGAAAGTAGATTGTTTTGAAAACATATGAATAAAAGAAGCCAAGCATTAGATTCACGAAGAGGTTCTTGGTCAATTTCAGACAGATTCAACTTTTTTGGCAATCACAGGACCCTTCCTTCCCTTTCCTCACATAAGGGTTCTGCCATGGTCCCTTTACCTCTCTGTAGCAGGGTAAGGGATATGAAGATTCTATAACCAAATGTTTCATTTCCCCCTCACTGTTGACCACACTTCTGGCAAGTCAAGAAAGGTATCAAAAGAAATTGACTTTGTGGAGTTTGCAAGTTAATTGTGGAAGTGTTAATAAAAGTAAGTGTGGAGGCCGGGCACAGTGGCTCACACCTGTAATCCCAGCACTTTGAGAGGCCGAGGTGCGCGGATCACGAGGTCAGGAGTTCAAGACCAGTCTGGCTAACATGGTGAAACCAAATCTCTACTACAAATATGAAAAGTAGCCAGGCATGGTGGCAGGCACCCATACTCCCAGCTACTCCGGAGGCTGAAGCAGGAGAATCACTTCAACCTGGGAGGGGAAGGTTGCAGTGAGCCAAGATTGTATCACTGCTCTCCAGCCTGGGTGACAGAGCAAGACTCCATCTTGGGGAAAGAAAAAAAAAGTAAGTGTGGAAAGTTTGAGATCATCTCTTAAAGAACAAATATGAAAATGACAGATACGGTAAAGCCTGGAGCATATAACAGCCTGCTTACTCTGAGTGGTTGTGTGTTCTCAGCTCAAGAATAGTTGTTCATTGTTGCTGGAGGGAGAGGGGTTTTCTTGTAACAATAACAACAATAACATCAGTCATCACTTACTGAAAGAAGTCCTACTGTGTCCACAGCAACAGTAGCTAACAGTTATCAAGAGATCATTCCTATCTAAGTGCTTTACACTTATTAACTCCTTAATCTTCACAACCACCCCATGAAGTAAGGACTATTATTTTTCTCATTTTAGAGATAAGAAAACTAAGGCATAGAGAGGTTGAGTTATTTGCTGAGAGTAACTAAGGTGGTAACTGGTCAAGGTGAGTTGAACCCAGGCAGTATTTTGGAGATTCTAGAAAAGTCTTCCATTCCTGTTGGATGTCTGTAGAACGTGTGATACAATGTGAGTTTGGGTTTGTCACTGAGGTGGGCCTTACATTGGCATTCGGTGTGTGGCTTCCGCAGGCAGCTCTGTGTGGGTCCAGGATTAGCATCAGCTCTTTCTGCTGCAAGCACAGGGTCGCATCTCAACAGCTGTCCTGCAAGCGCACCTATTCAAATACACAGCCATACACAGAGCTCTTTGTCTGGAGAAAAGGATATAAAAGTCAAAGTACTTTTCCTGCCAGCTATTTGGTTGATCAGGATGGAATATATCGTATTGTAGGACACAATTCATATTTGTGAGTTATTTCCTCTCACCCTCCCCCGGCTGCTGAACACACACTTTTTCTTCTGACTTTTAGGAAGTGTTTCCTGTGCAACCACATCTCACTTTTTGCAGCATCTCCCACAAGACCACCTGGCTCCTTCCCACACCGTCCTCCATCCAGAGTGCAATTCTTAGGTCCCCTAGGGTGGCATTCTTTTCACAGACATGATTCCAATCATAAATTTTTGCAGAGGTGTTCAGTGCAAGTGGGACAGCTCCATTTCAGTGGCTGGGGGCAAGTGGGGAGCGGGGAGTTTCCTGAACCCTTTGCCCTTTTTGGAAACTCAGTGAGATTCTTTTAATCGTCTGGATGACCCTGTGTGTCAAAGGCACAGGTAGCATGTGCTATCAGATCTATTGGTGCCTGTGTTCAATATGCATGTATAAAACTAAAATCTTTACTTACCCCATCGTTCTGTTTATGACAATGGGATCAGCAGTTGAGCCCTGGTGGCATTTAATGCACTATTGGGGAAATGTTAGTTGCAAGTGCATTGCATTCTTTGCTTGCTGTCTAGCCTGAATGTCATATTTTTATACAAAATCTTTTTTATTTACTTATGTTTTATGTTTTATTTTATTTATTTTTGTGTATGTGTGATGGAGTTTTGCTCTTGTTGCCCAGGCTGGAGTGCAATGGCGTGATCTAGGCTCACTACAACCTCTGCCTCCCGGGTTCAAGCGATTCTCCTGCCTCAGCCTCCCAAGTAGCTGGGATTATAGGCATCAGCCACCACACCCAGCTAATTTTGTGTTTTTGGTAGACACAGGGTTTCACCATGTTGGCCAAGCTGGTCTCAAGCTCCTGACCTCGGGTGATCCACCCTCCTCTGCCTCCTGAAGTGCTGGGATTACAGGCATGAACCATCGTGCCTGGCAATGAAATCTTTAGGTGATAGACACTTTATGTATCATGCATCTATAATATGTATTTATACATACTCTGTATCTTTTCTTCTCTGTTTGGATAAGGTATGTTTATGCTAACCCACATTAGCAATGGGGCTGGCGATCCCACAGCTTGCAGAAGCTACTGGAGCATGGGCAATAGGACCAGTGCTGGGCGCGGCTTCTCCTTGCACCAAGTCCTCTGAGTGGCGGTGCCGGCTGGTGTGGCGGGAGTTCTCAGGCTGCTGAGCAAATGCTGCTGCCACATGACCCTTCCCGATGCGCCTGTGAATTCCTTCCTTCTGCCACTTCATTTTGGATCCTCTCACTCTGATTTTTGCTCAGCGATGAATTGAATGGCCTGTCAGTGTTTTCCAGTAGAGATGAACTATTTTCCACCCTAAGACATGGCTTCTGTAAACTAAATTTGCTTTAGTTTCAAAATCAAAAGCGAATGGGCCCACCTTAGTGGTGGGAAGGTAGTGGGCACGGGAAGTCAAGGAGCTCCCTGAGAAGGCTCCCATGTCACTCCTCAGACAGTTTCTCAAAGGCTTATTTATCCTAGGCTGTCATGGATGTGTCAGCAGGGATGGTTTGGACACAGCTCTAATTCAGAGAACATACAAATAAAAAAAAGTTCTTGGCCAGAGTTAGTTTCTGAAATTCCTCCCTCAGTTATTGAGAATAGTTTTACTTTAACAAGCATTCCTTTCCCTCATAGTTCTGCTTCTCATTTGGCCCATCCTCTTGTGAAGTCATAATTTTGTGTTTATGATACAGCAGATAGTGACCAAGATGGAAACGATTATAATATCACGGGTGCCCAACATGCATGTTTATAGCAGCACAACTTGCAATTGCAAAAATATGGACCCAACCTAAATGCCCATCAACCAATAAGTGGATAAAGAAAATGTGGTACGTATATATCTTGGAATACTACTCAGCCATAAAACGGACAAGATAATGGCCTTTGCAGCAACCTGGATGGATTTGAAGACCATTATTTGAAGTAAAGTCACTCAGGAATGGAAAACCAAATATCATATGTTCTCATTTATAAGTTGGAGCTAAGCTATGAGGATGCAAAGGCATAAGGATGATACAATGGGCCAGGTGCGGTGGCTCACGCCTATAATCCTAGCACTTTGGGTGGCTGAGGCTGGTAGATCACGAGGTCAGGAGTTCAAGACTAGCCTGTCCAACATGGTGAAACCCTGTCTCTACAAAAATATAAAAATTATCTGGGTGTGGTGGCAGGCACCTGTAATCCCAGCTACTTGGGAGGCTGAGGTGGGAGAATCGCTTGAATCTGGGAGGGAGGCGGAGGTTGCAGTGAGCTTAGATAGAGCCATTGCACTCCAGCCTGGGCGACGGAGTGACTCCGTCTCAAAAAAAGAAAAAAAAGAATGATAGAATGGACTTTGAGGACTCAGGGGCAAGTGTGGGAGGTAGGTGAGGAATAAAAGAAAGACTACACATTGGTGCAGTGTACACTTCTCAGGGCGATGGGTGCACCAAAACCTCAGAAACTACCACTAAAGAACTTATCCATGTAACCAAAATTCACCTGTACCCCCCAAACTATTGAAATTTGAAAACAAATCACAGATGCCCAACACTAAGGATGGACTGCCATGCAGGACAGAAGTAGAGATCTGCTCCACCCTCAGCCATAGCCACTTGTCCTCCTCCCCACCCTGTCTTTTGCCAGATCAGCTCAGACAAACCAGTCTGCCTGCACTCCGTCTTATTCTTACAATTTGCCAGTTGTGGCCTCAAAAGTTTGTACAGCAATCTCTGGACCAGCTGTTAGCCATTGTCTCCCAGGGCTCTGGGATTCCTCTGGGAATAAAATGAGGCCAGTCTTTCTGGGACACCTTTCAAGCGGGGAACTCTACAGCAGATGCGCTCATGGGCGGCAGCTGGAGGAAGTCTGGCAGAGATGACAGTACACGCCGCTGAGAACAGGAATGGAACCTAACCATGTACTTGGATGGCTCAGAAAGAAAAGAGGATTTGGAAGGAAAGAGGAGGTATATTCTATATTTAAGACTAACCTTGGAGGGAAGCTCACATAGGAAGAAAACTATGGCCACCAAAATTCCAAGTTACTAAGCTTTTCAGGGGATGTCTTAGCCAACAAATTTAATCTTTTGAACAATGCTCTTTAAAAGAAAACAAAAGAGGAGATGTTCACAATGTAATAACAGGAACAATGAGATTTTTGCTTGCGTGTACTGTTCTTGAACTTGATCTCATCCCACATTATTGTTCCCACCACAGTGGGTGACTGAAAACCAAACCAGGCTGCTGCTTTCCTGGCCCTGAGGGTTCACGGGTGCTGGTGTTGCCAACTTCTTAACCCTCCTCTGTCGAAACCCGAAGTGGCTGGATGTCTCTTCTGTCATTTCAGAGGAGGGAGGACTTAAACCTCATGGGCATTTTCACTGAAACACAGAAAGCTCTGCTTTTCCACAGAGGCTGGGCTTTCTGAGCACATGCCCCACAGCTGTCTCAGATATCTGGAGCCTTCTCAGTTTTTCACAGAATCATCTGAGTTCTGTAGCATATGAGCAGGATTGGGAACCAACCTTGGAAAACCTTTACTTCTTAGGTAAATGGAAATTAGCGTGACTGCATGTGAATAGTCAGAGCTGAGCTAATGCAAACTGACCGACCTTCTAGGCCAGTGTGGCTCAGTGTTTGCAGGAAAGTTCTGCCTGAAACCGTCTGATGAGGGCGCATGGGAAAGGCAACACTGATTTTGCCCTCACAAGGACTTGCATTAGAGAAAATAACAGCCCTGGCCTGAGAAGATAATTTTGAGGCCTGAGAAAACTGAAACATTGTTTGGCAGATTTGTTTTCTGCATTTTCCTTTTCGTGTATTTTAGTTTAAGTAAAAGTTAGGGGTTAGGAATCTATCCTGTTGCCTGCGGGCTTACTTTAATCAAGCGAACACACACTGTCTCTGTCTTGATGGAGCCTGTGTTACATGTAATTGGGGGGTAAAAAATATAAAGAACTCTTGGGTTGAAGAATGAGGACTTTGAGCTTAGGACCACTGCAGTATTGTAAACTATAATCCTTATTTCTGTGCAAAAAGTCACTCATAAACTCTATAGAGAAGGTTGATATTATAATAACACTCGGTGATAGGCATTCACCAGCAGATCACAGCCTGCATGGCTAACAGGACCCAGGCTTGCCATTTGAGAAGCGTTTGCTGGGAGGAGTTCCCCCAGGCAAGTGCTTGGTTCTGGAGCTGTCAGGGTCCATTTGCTGAGGGTCCATCGCTGTTGTGATCCATATGCTTAGTGTCTTCCCGAGAATCTGCACAGCCCAGAGTTTTTGAAGATTAACGAATGGATTTGATTTCCACTTTGCAAAAACATTCCCTCAGTCGAAAATCATTTTTGCTTTCCCATTAAGTGCTATATGGAAGAGATCATCAAGTCTCTTTCTGGGAGTTTGCAAAGGAGAATTGTTAAGAGTTCAGTCAGGACAGAGTCAAGACTTGCATCCCTGAGGGTGGGCTGAATTTTCCTCTGCGTGGTGGCAGGTTTTGAATAATTCTAAATGCAGTTGGTGTCATTTTCACTGGGTGTTATGTCTGATGGTCATAAAGGATTCAAGGACAACAATTTTAAATAGGGAATTAACGCCATAACTGCCAGCCCGTCCTTCCCACAGGCATGCTAACAGGCAAGATGGCTGGCAATTGTGGAAAACAGTCTCAAATGGCAAAAATGCAGTTTTGAGGCTGTTCCAGATAATTGTTGCTGGAGAGTTTAAGCTTTTGGTAGAAACTGATTTCATGGGCAGATGCTACTGTGGAGCCAGAGGTAATTTAGGTCTGAAAATTGGCCCCGTTCTGAAAGTGGTTGCTGTGGATGATTTCAGATAAAGAATCCACTCTGCCAGATTGGACAAAACCTATTGGAGTATCAGATCTGTTGCAGTCTCTCTTTACTATTCCTGAAGGAATGATTCAGCTAATTAGAACTATGCTTATATGAGATTAGTGTATCGAATCACGCTTTGTCTTTTGCCCCAAGATGACTTTTTTTTCCACTCTGTCTGGTGGTCTTCTGGGACTGCAGAGCAAACCAGTGAGAACGAATGTTGTTTCTGTGTGCACAACTGTCCAGGCAGGTCCTCCCGTGTGGAGGACCCGTGGTGGAGGGTGTCAGATGAAGTTTCTGGGATGATGCGCCAGAAGGGCCTTTTACCATGTCGACTCCTTCCTTGAGTCCAAGATTTTTGACTTAAGCATTAGCGTTTATCTTAACAGTAGTCTGATTTACAGTGGAGATTCTGAGTAATAGTCTAGACTTGATAAGTCACTGAAAGATGAGACTCCGGGCTCTCCGATGGATGAAGGAGCAATGATAACGTTAGACTGAGAGGCAGGAAGAAGCCAGGGTTTGGGAACCTGCTTTGATAGGAAGAATTGCGCCTGTGGAGAAAGCCAAGTCGCCAGGCCTTGTTGGGCACAACTAGGTCTTTTTTTACTCTAGCCCCTTCCAGGCTTGGGAAACACAGCCCTCTCCTCCTATGCTCTCACACAGAAGCCCCCAGCCCATCCCACTTGCACATCACGACTAGCTCCAGGGTCGAGCCTCTCCCCTACAGCCACTGCTCCTGTTGGAGTTCAGCCTGCATGGCCTCTGGCCTCCCTGCAATGGGGCCTTTTATCTGTTCTCACCCACTCTACTACCAGTCACTTTCAGCCACCTCAGTCCAGCAACTGGTTGCACTCATTGAGGACAGCAGCAATGACAGCGATGGCTAGTGCCCAGTGCTTGCTTCCTGCATGGCAGGCACCTTCTAAGCACTTTACACATGTTGACCAATTTATTTATCCTCCAACGCTAGTATTATCCCCATTTCATAGATGAATACACTGAGGGGTGAAGTCACGTAGATAGCACTTGGTAAGTTGGGCCTCAGGTCCCGATGTCACACACTCTAGTGAACGAAGTTAGTTTTCAGCCATGGGTGGCCATCCCACATCCTCTAGGAACACCTGAGACAAGCCTATGTGTTTCCCTTTCCTTCTCAAATAGGCAGCACATTGGCCACAGGCAGCCTTGGACAAGAAACTGGAGTGCTGATCATCACATTGCTCCCTCCCACCCTCACCCGGGGCCAGGAGCCGTGGCTGAGAAAGCCTTGGCCCGGATGCTAAGACCTCAGCTTCATATCCTCCCCCACTCCCAAGGGAACAGAGATGGTGAATAGATTCATCTTGAGTTCCACCCTGGAGGACTGGCTGGGCTGTGGAATGTGTGTGGAGGAAGACCTTGAGGTGAAGTCTGCCCTGCGCCCAGTAGGGGAGATATTTGCCAGCCCCGACTAAGGGCAGTTTCTCTGATGTTTCATTTTCTGTGCTCTGTGAGAATCACTGAACACACGGCCAGCAGTCTTCAGGGCATTTCTTTTCCCTGTTGGAGAGACGCTATTATTACGCTATTATTGGTCCACAATGTGCTGACGCGGTGGTCCCAGCGTAACCCTCGCCTCCACACTGACTCGAGCATTGGCCTGGCGTAGGCAAATGGCTGAGCCCTTCTGGATGAATTCAGGGCATCTTTGAGGACTGTGGACCTGGCCCAGCCCTCCGCAGGGTGTAACCCTGCTCTCGGGTGAGCTTTCATTCACTGTGGAGCAGGTGAAGGGCCCATGGTCACGGGCACCGTCTACTTATCTGCCGTTGTAGTTCAGTGTTCTAGAGAAGGGGAAATGGGCCAAGTTGATCAGTTCTTACACAGTCACTGCTTGTACTGAGATTTCAAAACTGTTACTGTCTCATTGATTCTGCAGTTTGATGTCTACCTTCTCAGTTGGAAAATAATGGACTTTCATAACTCATAAATGGCTTTATGAAAACCATTTCTTACTGTGGTAGCAGATGAGATGAACAGCTGACTGAGAAGGCATGACTGGGCAGGTCCAGAGCCAGCACTACAGCCTCGCACACTGCAGACGGGGTTACGCAGCCGTGGTCTCTTGACCACGCTGCTCTTCCATAAAGACTCCACAAACGGCTGCAAAAGCCGAAGGCTGGCCACCTTCTATGCCGATGTCGTGACCCCAGAATGCTAGCAAAGGGGAATCCAGGCACAATCTTCAGCTATTGTGCATCCAAAAGCGATTATGGAAATGATGCTGGTAAATCTCAATGACTTCCACATTGCCTGGCGCCATTCCAGAACTACACGGCTCCCCTCCCTCCTCTGTCAGACTGTTCCTTTGGTATCCCGTCTCCGTGGGGCTCTGACAATACGAAAGTGCAGAGATATGAAATGTGGAATTGGCATTTCCCCCATAATTATCTCTCAATCAGACATTATTTGAACAAGATTCCTTGGCCTTGGAGAGGGGGCTGGTGGAAGTCTCCGTGTAGACCAATCTTTTTTATTTATTTTTTTCCCATTGTTCTGCTGAACCTGTGCAATACCATGGCTTATATGTGCCCATTGTCCTTCTAGTTCTTTTCTTCCCTAAAAAATGTTTTCAGGCTTCTCATCCTTTAAAGTAAATAGCATTTTAAATGTTTCTCACAGTTGGCAAATCTTAGTTTATATTCAAGGTGTGGAAGTTCTCATTCCAAACCATTTGATCTGGAAACAATTCTTCACATCTTCTAGGTAAACATATGCTAGCCTTTTTAACTGTTTACTTCACCACACCGTTTATTTTCCTTCAATTGCTCCACAAATACTCGGTTTTATACAGCGTTCAAATTCTGTGCATGCTCTTTCTCTTTGGTTTCTCCTTTCTCTCTGAGAAAGCAATCATGGGTGGGTAGGTAGAAAGAAACTACCCTTGGCTCCTGTGAGTGGCTTGCTCCTCCGGCACCAGGTTCTAGCTAACCATAAGGTTCCCGGCAATGACCAGGTTCAGCCAGCATACCACAGAGCACACGGCGTGCCAGGGGCCTTCCCTGGCTGCAGTGTCTTCCTTGCTCCATCCCTCCTTTTCCTTTTCCTTCACCCCTGGGCCACCACTTGGGGTTGTGTGACCTTGGGCAAGGTATTCCCCTTACCATATTTAAATGGGAATCATGGCAATACCAGCCTCAGACAGTTGTCCTGAGGGTTTTAATGAGCATATGTACACAGAACATTTATTATTTATTTATCTTTGGCTCTGTTGCCCGGGCTGAAATGTAGTGAGACAATCATAGTTCACATAGTTCATGGCTGCTTTGAACTCCTGGGATCAAGGGTTCCTCCTGTGTCAGTCTCCTGCGTAGCTGGGCCTATAGGTGTGGGCTGCCGTGCCTGGCTAATTTTTTTTTTTTTTTTTTTTTTAGATGGAGTCTCGCTCTGTCGCCCAGGCTGGAATGCAGTGGCACGATCTTGGCTCACTGTAAGTTTTGTCTCCCGGGTTCACGCCATTCTCCTGGCTCAACCTCCCGAGTAGCTGGGACTACAGGTACCCGCCACCATGCCCTGCTAATTTTTTTGTATTTTTTAGTAGAGACGGGGTTTCACCATGTTAACCAGGATGGTCTCGGTCTCCTGACCTCGTGATCCGCCCACCTCGGCCTCCCAAAGTGCTGGGATTCCATGCGTGAGCCGCCGCACCTGGCCGCCTGGCTAATTTTTAAGTTTTAGTAGAGACCTGGTCTTGCCTTCTTGCCCAGGCTGGTTTCGCACTCCTGGACTCAAGTGATCCTCTTGCCTCAGCCTCCCAAAGTGTTAGGATTACAAGTGTGAGCCACTGTGCTGGGCCACAGGGAATATTGAGGCTAGTCTGGTGTGTGGCATGTGCTGTTCAAGTGTTTGTGATGATGCTCTTTATTACCATGGTCATTTTCTATTTCAATTTCTCTGTGGCACTTATCACTAGTTAACATAGTATAGATATTTCCTTACTTAATTGTGTTTATTGTCTGCTCCATTAGAAGGTAAATTCCGAGAGGGGCCCGGTGGCTCACGCCTGTAATCCCAGCACTCTGGGAGGCCGAGGTGGGCAGATCACGAGGTCAGGAGATCGAGCCCATCCTGGCTAACACGGTGAAACCCTCCTCTACTAAAAATACAAAAAATTAGCTGGGCACGGTGGTGGGCACCAGTAGTTCCAGCTACTTGGGAGGCTGAGGCAGGAGAATGGCGTGAACCCGGGAGGTGGAGCTTGCAGTCAGCCGAGATCTCGCCACTGCGCTCCAGCTTGGGCAACAGAGGGAGACTCTGTCTCCAAAAAAAAAAAAAAGGTAAATTCCATTAGGGTGGAGATGTTTGTCTGTTTTGTTCACAACAGCATGTGGAGTCTAGAGGAGACATCTGGCAGGTGCTCCACAAATGTTTGTGGATGCAACAGGTACCACCAGGCTGTATAAAAAAACAGTTTAAAAGCCCCAGCAATTTTGAATAGGGTTGTGTTAGGAACGTCATTTTGGGGGCCTCCTGTTTTTGCAGACCCACCTTGGTACCTAGGATGCAGACTTCTTGGGCTCCAAACCTCCAGGACAGGGGAAGGCTTGAGGTGGCTATTTGGAGTGAGTTCCCAGTGAAGTGTTTGCATCACTTGGAGTGTGGGCTGGAGGAATAGGGACACAGGGACCCCAGACCAAAGCCACGCAGGAATCCAGAACTCAGCACTAGGAAGAAGGACTTGGGGGGAGCCAGATTCTAGGAGAAATGTGCCATGTGTCTGTTCAAATCAGCTACAGGAGGTGAAGGCAACAGCCCTTACCCTGGAGTTGTTCAGAGTTGAATAAGATTAGAATCCAATAACTATAATGCAACAGAAGAAAAAAAAGCTCATCTATCACTGATAATTCCAATAAAACTCTGCACTCTCTTTGCAGAAAATGCATCTATGAGCATCAATTCACCGTGTCCTGCCCAGCTTCAGGGCCTCAGAGGCATCCTAAAGAGCATCCTGGGAAGCCTTAGAGCCATGGGCTCCTCTGCTAAGAACTGGTGATGTCATGCAGGCTGGAAGCTGACAGTTTAAGTCAATTCACTCTCCAAAAATGTTGCACCCCTGCTGCGTGTTGAGCTCATTAAAGTTGGTGAGTTGAATGAGCTAATGTTCATGACTTGCTGTGATGCAAATGTGCCTTCAGAAGGGGAGAAGGTCCTTCCTTGGGGGCTTCCACAGACTTCATGGAGAGCAATGCTGTAAGGTGATGACCCACCGGAGGGGATAGAGGATGGGGACAGGCAGATGGAAGCTTTGTCAGAATACATGGCACACCTCCTGGGCAATTGGAGCACTAGTCTGTATTTTGGCGAGAAAGTCACGCAGAGCTGTAGCCCGGCGAGTTGCATTAGTCAGTGCAACAGCAGGGAAGACGTTTCCAAAGAAAATGCAGTCTCGCCTTGCATGTGGAGAGATTTCTTGGTTTGATGAAAAAACCTGGGAAGGGAATAGTGTGACTGGAGGGACTTGGATCAGGGTCCTCTGGCGCAGGTGGCCTGGGCCGTGGTAAGCCCTGGGTGCACCCTACTCTATGCTGAGCTGGGCTCTGGGAAGTCTCTGTGCTTGTGTCTCACCTCATCGCCCTCTGAGTGTTGCCCCCGTCTTACCACTCTCTCTCCCAGCCTCATTTTGTCCTCTCACCCTGCACACCAAGCTCGGCCTAGGCCCCTATATCCTCCACATGAAGCTTGCACCCAGGAGATCTCATCCAGGGTCTGGTTTGAAATTCCATTTGTATACCAAGGACTTTTCAATCATTTTGTCCATCCTTGGCCGGACTCAGAGCCCACTCTTCCCAACCCCCCAACAATTCCACCTGTCTTCTTGCCATGCCACTGGGGTATCCAATGGGAATTTCAAAGTTAACATGGATACAAGCTAAGTTTTTATCACCATCCCCTCTCCTTTCCCCCACCCCTAGAATTCTCATTTCAGGAAATGAGACCACCACCCACTCAGTTCACTTGAGTGAAAACAATGGGGCTTCCGCGATTCCTTCCGTCCCCACTCCCACACACCCAGCCTGCTGACGAGCCCCACTTCCTCTCCCTCCAAGTGCACCCGGGCATCCTCCTCCCAGCCCCGCTGCCTTCAGCCCCCTCATCCTGTCCAGCCCAGGCCAGCAACAGGCCCCCACGTGGCTTCCCTGTGCCCCTGGCCTTCCACTACCGAGTCCCCACGCAGCTGCCTGGAGGATCTTTTGAAGTTGTCATCAGATGACCGCCCTGCTGCACAGGAACCTCCAGCGTCCTGATAATATCAGCGTGGTCCTTCTGCCCTGTCCTGGTGTATCAAGCTCTGATCTGCTGGTGTCTGCCTGCCTGACCATAACTAGTCTTCCTCTTCCTGGAGCACAAGCTGGTCCCTTCATGGGCCTGGCCGCTTTCCCGGCCCAGGACGCCCCTGCCTTCGCTCCCCATGCCTGGGTCCTTCAGCACCCTAAAGCCAGCCACTGCAGAGGGCTCTCTGAGCTGTACCCTGAAGGCAGCACCTGCTCTGGGCTTTCCAGCCCTGTTCGGTGGCTGTCAGTGTCAGGCACGGCTCTGGGCGGTCTTTGATGCCTTCCTGTCCTTTTCCCCATCTCACATCTGTGCGTATTAGCTGAGGGGAGTTAGTACACACCCAGGCCCTGGGGTGGCACCTGGCTTGCAGCAAATGCTCACTGCATCTTTGTGGAGAGCTTAGCTTTGATGAACGCCCCCTGAGGCCCATGACCCCGCGGACTCGCTGCAGGCTGGATGGGGCACTACCATAGCAGTTGTCTCCTAGGGGACCGGCACAGCTCGGAGCCCCAAGGCTGCTAAAGAACTAGCTCAGGGGACCCCATTTCCCTTGGCTGAGGGACCCACAGCCCACACGTCCCAGGGCCAGTTCTCAGGACAGGGGTCTGTGGGCCTCTCCAAAGGCGCCTCTGTGGAGTGCTGGGGTGGGGGTGGGGGGTGGGAAGGATGGGAGACTGGGCAGTGCTGGCCTCCCACCTCCAGCCAGACCCTCTCTCTCCCTCCCCTCAGAGCAGAGAGGACCTGATTCAAAGAGCCTAGGAAAACTCTGGTGTCCCCAGCATCCTTTCGGGGCCAGGGATTTTATTTCAGAGCTTTGTCAGCAATAAACCTCAGAGACTCCTAGTGCTGGTGCCCAGTAGAACAACCTCAGCTGGGAGCTGGGCGCCAACTGTATGTGTGAGAGTTGTGAGTGTGGGTATTCGTGTGTGTAGATGTGTGTGTGTGTATTCATGTGTGAACACGTATGTGTGTGAGCATTGTGCATGTGAACACATGTATGAGTGTGAGACTGTGAGCATGTGGTGTGTGTGAACATGCATGTGTCTGTGCGTATAAGGATGTGTTTATGTGTGTGGTGTATGATTATGTATGTAAGAGTGTATGAATGTGTGAGTGTGATGTGTGTGAATTGGCTGAGTGTATGAGAATGGTGTATGCAAGTGTGTGAGCATGTTCAAGTGACTGTGAGTGTGGTGTGTGTAGTGTGTGTCTGAGATGTGTGCAAGTGTGTGAGCATGTGAGTGTGGGAGGTGTGTAAGTGCAAGTAAGCGTGTTAGCATGTGTGATGTGTGTAAATGTGTATAAGTGTGTGAATGTATCTGTGTGTGATAGGTTGTACAAGTGTGAGCACGAGAGGTGTGTCTGCAAGTGACTGAAAGTGTGTGGTGTATGTAGTGCCTGTTTGTGTGTAAGCATGTGTGTGAGGTGTGTGCAAATGAGCGTGTTTTTGTGTGTGCTCTTTTGCAAGTGAGTGTGTGAGCATGTGAGTGTGAGAGGTGTGTGTCTGCGAGTGTGTGTGTGTGTGAGAGAGAGAGAGAGAGAGAGATAGATAAGGAGGAGAGTCAGTGGCTACAATAAGCCGGGCTGTCGGGTATCTGAGGAAAAAGGGGCTTTGCTGAGGGGTCATGGGGGCTTTGGAATTGCAGGTCATGTCCAGAGGGCATTGGTGTCTGTGTGTGAAGACCTGTGACACCATAAGGGGCGAAGGAAAGACAAAGAGGGCGGCACAGACCCAGGCTCAGGGCAGCTGCCCAGTTTGCCCCTGTGCATGCTGACTGGCTGGAGTTCTCGTCCTCCTCACTCCCAGCCTCTGGATCCCACAGCAGGCGCTGCTGATTCTCTTCTCCCGGTCCCGGACAGTCACTAGGATGTGTGCGTTGCTCTTCCCCCTTCCCACAGACTTTAGTCAACTTTATTTATTTTTAATTTAATTTAATTTTATTTTTTGAGACACAGTCTCACTCTTTTGCCCAGGCAGGAGTACAGCCGTGCTATCTCGGCTCACTGCAACCTCTGCCTCCTGGGTTCACGCCATTCTCCTGCCTCAGCCTCCTGAGTAGCTGGGACTACAGGAACCCGCCACCACACCTGGCTAGTTTTTTGTATTTTCATTTGAGACGGGGTTTCTCCATGTTAGCCAGGATGGTCTTGATCTCCTGACCTCATGATCCACCCGCCGTGGCCTCACAAAGTGCTGGGATTACAGGCGTGAGCCACCGTGCCTGGCCAGACTTTAGTCAGCTTTATTAATCATCTTTCTGGAATGTAATTTACAGCAATACCATTGACTCTAAGATGTTGTCTGGTGTGACACATTCCAACTTCTAAGGAGTGAAGAGGTGAAGTTATAAGAGATGGTGGCCTGTTTGTCCTCTCCTGCCTTGGGAAGCCCAGGGGCTCCCAAGGGCCTGGCCACTGCCTGGGCTGCCAAGCTCAGGAGCCCACCCCGGCTTCCAGGGCCTGGGGTGCACAGGCAGGGATGGGGTGGAGGGGCCCAGGGTCGTCCTGGTATGCCGCTTCTTGCCACACACCTCAGCTGCTGTCTAGGAAGTCTGTTATGTTGGAAAAGGCTCCAGGAGCCCCTGGATCATTCTGACCTAGGTCCAGTGTACTATTTTTCTGGGATCTTTGGGAAGCAACCTCTATTCCACAAGGATCTCCCAGTTCAGCTGCCCCCAAACCAATGCCCCCAGAGCAGTTTTCAGTTCATTCAGTGAGTACCTGCGGCACAGGCCTGAGCCTCACTGCGGGCCAAGGATGACTCCAGGCTTGAGGGCCACTGTGCCTCCAAGCACTTCCTGATGGACACACGCGTCCTGTCTAATACGATGGATACTTAGGATACATATCGCAATTATTAAGAGTATATGTACCACAAAAATAAGATCATGTTGCGGCTTCATAGTCTTGACAAATTACACTGTAACCTTGTAAAAGAAGAGAGTAAAATAATGTTTGATTTTTATTTTAATGAAGTTTTTATTTTGGAGTAACTTTGTTTTTTGTTTGTTTGTTTGTTTTTTGAGACGGAGTCTCCCTCTGTCACCCAGGCTGGAGTGCAATGGTGTGATATCAGCTTACTGCAAACTCTGCCTTCTGGGTTCAAGCGATTCTCTCTCCTCAGCCTTCTGAGTAGCTGGGATTATAGGCACCCACCACTATGCCTGGATAATTTTTGTATTTTTAGTAGAGGTGGGGTTTCACCATGTTGGTCAGGCTGGTCTTGAACTCCTGACCTCAGGTGATCCTCCCACCTTGGCCTCCCAAAGTGCTGGGATTACAAATGTGACCTAACTTGGATTTTTAGATAAGCTACAAGTACAAGAAGTTGCTGTTTACCCTTCACCCCATTGTCTCATGTATTAATATCTTACATAACTGTGCTATATTTGTCAAAATTAAGAGATTAACATTGGTAGATTACTGGTAACCAAGCTGCAGACTTTATTCAAATTTCACAGGCTTTTCCACTGATGCCTTCTTCTGTCCAAGGATCCCACTGCAGATGCCACGTGACAGTGAGTTGTGTCTCTGGAGTTCCCTCTGAGACAGTCGCTCAGGCTTTCTTTGTTTTTTTCATGGCCTTGGCAGTTTTGAAGAGTAGTGGTCATATGAACCGGTAGAGTGTTCCTCAGCTTGGGTTTGTCTGATGTTTTCTTGTGATTAGACTGAGGTTACAGGTTTGTGGAAAGAATACCACAGAGGGAATGTGCCCTGCTCCTATCAGGGGTACATGGTGTGAATATGACATCACTGATGTTAACCTTGATCACTTGGCTAAGGTGCTGGCTGCCACGAATCCTCACCGCAAAGTCACCGCCTTTCCCTTCCCACACCCTGTTCTTTGGAAGTGAGTCACCTGGTCCCACTCACACTGAGGGAGGGGAACTGAGCCCCGCTTCTGGGTGGGAATCTGCACAGATTATTTGGAATGCTTCTGGAAGGGCAATTTGTTTCTTCTTTCCCATTTATTTATTTACTCAATGATTTATTTCAATCAGTGTGGACTCATGGATATTTATTTTAGTCCTTAAGCTATAATCCAATGCTATATTTTGTGTTTTGATGTTCGGATTCTTCCAGCTTTGTCCACGGGCAGCACTCTCAGGTTGGTTCCTGGTCCATTTGGCATGCCTTCATTTGTTTGTTTTGTGAGCACTTCCTTGATTTCTGGCATTATAAGATACTGAAAGTCATCTTGTGTATCCCCTGCCCTAGGCCTAGGATCAGCCATTTCTCCAAGGAGCCCTTATTTCTTTTATTGGAGGATGTTATGTAGAAACCAAGATTTGGCCATAGTTGTACTCATTGCTACTAGGGTGTCATTCTGTCTAGGCCTTCCCCAACAGACAGAACTAGGAAATAGATGAGTGGCTATTAACCCATGTGTACACATGTATTTATAATTACTTCTGTATTCATGTATATCTCTCTCTATATGATGATAAACTAAGTGTTAAGTTTATACTGATATCTCTGACTCTAATCCAGTAGTCCAGGGTTAATTCTAGATTTCCTCTCTTGCTTTTTTTAAGTAACTGGTGTTATGACAATGAGAAACCAGACCCCTATTGTCTGCCATTTGTTAATTTATTTTTTCAATCCTAGTATAGACATAAAGTACTTTCTGAATTGTTAAAACAGATTTAGCAACTACAGTATAGTGTATATACAGTTTTGTTTTAACTTTTAAATAGAATAAGAGTTTTATATGTACAGAAAAACCGGAAATTGTACAGAGAGTTATCATATACTCCATATGCAGTTTTCTCTGTTATTGACATCTTATATTAGTATGGTGCATTTGGGATTAAGTAATGTGACAATTAATGATCTTAGTACATTTGGGCAGCTATAACAAAACACCATAGACTAGGTAAGGGAAAAACAGCAGGCATTTATTTCTCACAGTCCCGGAGGCTGGAAAATCCAAGATCAAGGTGCCAGCATAATCCGTGTCTGGTGAGGTCTTGTTTCCTGTCTCATAGGTGGCATCTTCTCTGTGTGTCCTTCCGTAGTGAAAGGGGTGAGGCAGTTCTCTGGGGCCTCATCCCATTCATAAGGGCTGCACCTTTATGACCTGGTCACCTCCCAAAGGCTTTATCTCTTAATATCATCACATCAGGAATTAGCTTTCAGCATATGAATCTCTGGGGTATACAAACATTCACAAAGCCAATACCTATTTCAGGTTTTCTTGTTTTCACCTTTTTGCATTATTTCTGTCCCAGCATCCCATCTAGGATACCATATTACATTTAGTTGACAGCCCCTCATGGCAGTGACAATTTCTCAGACTTAGCTTGTTTTTGATGAGCTTAGCAACTTTGAGGAATGCTGGTCAGGTATTTTGTAGAATGTCCAGCTGTTGGAATTTGTCAAATGTTTTTCTCATGATTAGACTGGTGTTGTGGGTTTTCTGCACAGAGATAAACCGCCATTTCCATCACGTCATATCAAGGTTACGTATTATGAACACGACTCATCACTGCTGATGTGAACCTTGGTCACCTGGCTGTAGTTGTGGTGCTCAGGTGTCTCCTCTGTGAAGCCACCCCCTCCCATCCTGTGTTCCTTGAAAGGAGGTGACTGCACGCCCACACTTAAAGAGTGGGGAGTTAGGCTCACCCCCTTCAGGGTGAAATGTCTACATAAATTATTTGGAATTCTTCTGCACAGGAGATGTGTCTCTTCTTCCCAACTACTTATTTATTTATTTATTCAGGCATTTATTTAGTTATGTGAATATGGACTAATGGACATTTATTTTATACTTTGAGTTATGGTCCAACACGACTTAATTTTGGTGCCTGAATTGTTCCAGCTTTGTCCAACGGGAGGTATTTCATTTGGCTCTTGTGTCTCTTTCACATAGCCACATCAATTAAAAAACTTTTTTTTTTTTTTTAGCACTTTCTTACTTTCTGGCACTACAAAATGCTCCTGGCTCATATTACGTATTTTCTATCCCAGGCCTAGACTCAGCCGTTTCTCCAGTGTGCCCTGGTTCTTCTCACTGGAGAATGGTGTTGAAAACCATGCTGGCGCTCCTGGGGTGCATTTGTTTCTGGGTCCTCTCAGCCTACAGAGTGTGGAGGTATGTGTGTGCATAGTAACTCTGGTATATACACTTATCTGTAAATAATTATATATGAAACTAGCTGTGTCTAATTCATACTGATGTCTCTCATCCATTACCGCCTGAGGAATTCTAGCTTCTTCCTTTCACTTATCTCTAACCTCCCCCTTCAACAGTAAGAAGCAGGAAGCAGGCTCCCACCGTCTGCTGTCCATTAGCTGTTCATTTCCAGTGTTCATCTATAACAGTATCAGAATTGTTAACTGGTACCCCATGGGAAATAGCTTTATCAACTAAAGTAGAGTGCTTACGGACAGTTCTTTTGTCTGTAGTCCTATAGACCCTGCTCATTCCTAGAGTTGCTTAGGCCAGCACTTTTCCACCCTAATCCCTTTGCAGAGGTTGTTTGTTAATACAGCTAGATTCTTTTGTCACATACTGCATTCCATCCTGGGGTACCTCGACCTCCTGAACAATTTTAGTTTTAAATTAGCATCCATTAAGATTCATTCTATGTGCCATAAAGTTCTATGCGTTTTGACAAATAGCACTCTGTATCCACAATTATAGGATCACATAGATTAGTTTAAACTCTTAAAACCCCTATGCTCCACCTATTAAACTTTCCCCACTTCCCCAAAATTTCTGGTACCCTTTGATCCTTTTAGTGTCTCTGTAGTTTTGCCATTTTCAGAACATCCTATAATTGCAGTTATTGGTATGGGACCTTTTCTGACTGGCCTCTGTTACTTAGCAGTATGCATTTACACTTTCTCTGTGTCTTTCTGTGACTTTATTTCTTTGTATTGCTGAATAATATTCCATTATATGAAAGTAGCAAGGCTGTTTATCCAATATTGGTTGCTTCTAGCCTTGGCAGTTATGAAGAATGCTTCTATAAACATTTGTGTACAGGGTTTCTCGTGAACGTGCCTCTTTAATATGCTTGGGTAAACACCTACGAGTGGATTGCTGGGTTTTATGGTATGTCTGTGTATAAGAAACTGCCAAACTATCTTCCACATTGGAAGACATTTTGCTTTCCCACCAGCAGTGAATAGGAATTATTTTTGTCTTGCCTTCTAGATAACATTTAGTATTATCTGGTTCTAAGATATTCACCTTTCATTAGGTATATAGTAGTAACTCATTAAAATATTAATTTGCATTTTTATAATTGAGGTCTACATGCTGTTTACCATCTATACATCATTGTTGAAATTTGCCCCTCTTTTTAGTGTTATTTTTTATTGTTGAGTTTTAAGAGTTCTTTATAAACTCTGGATATGTTTCTTATCAGATATATGATTTGTGGGCCACGTGAGGTGGCTCACGCATGTAATTCCAGCACTTTGGGAGGCTGAGGTGGGCAGATTGCTTGAGGTGAGGAGTTCAAGACCAGCTTGGCCAACATGGTGAAACACCGTTTTTACTAAAAGTACAAAAATTATCCAGGCATGGTGGTACACACCTTTAATCCCAGCTACTCAGGAGGCTGAGCCAGGAGAATTGCTTGAACCTGGGAGGTGGAGGTTGCAGTGAGCTGAGATCCAGTCCGGGTGACAGAGCGAGACTCCATATAAAAAAAAAAAAAGATACATGACTTGTAAACATTTTCTTTCAATCTATGGTTTGTCTTTTCATCCTATATTAGTGTCTTTCATAGGTGGAAAGTTTTTAATTTTAAATTTTTTCTTTCATTAACAGCGCTTTTGGTATTGTTCTTATCTTAATACCATTCTTTTAACATTTGTGGATTGGATGTGTGAAGTTTCTTAGATTTGAAAGTTGCCTTGTCAGTTTTCAAAATATTCTTTTGGAATTTCAAATAACCCAAGAAGAGTCATTCTAATTACATAGCAAAGTTGAACCTGGTTAATAATTACAGAAAACACCACGAAACTTCCACAGTCTTTTAAAAATGACCACATGTATTGTTTCTTACAAAAGTTTTGAAAACTAAGCTAACATGTTTGTGCATTGTAAAAAGTTTTTTGAATTGTTATGATACTATATTTATATTAAATTTCTTTATGAATTGCACTAGTTTAGGTGCTCTTTAAACAGGCCACTTATGGAGAGTCTGCCCTTTAATACCTGCATTAATAACAGTAGCACGTATTTATTAACTCCCTCTGTGTGGAAGACATGCAAAGCACTTCACATGAATTCTTCTATTCACTCCTCATCATTATTGTAGGCAGTCAGCATTACTGTTCCTGTCTTATAGTGGAGGACACATTGCAGAGAGGCTGGATGCCTTGAACTTGCAATTCACAAATGGAGAGCCAGGGAACTGGATAAAGTCCATTGCCTCTATAAGATGCCCCTGAGAAAGCAGGAGTACCAGTGAAGGGCTCCATGGAATCCAGATACAGAATTATAGAAGCACAGAGCTGAGAGGGACCTTGGGCTTCTTGTAGTCCAGAGTTGGTACATTTGGCTGCACGTCAGAATCCCATGGAAAGATGGGATAAAATACGAACACTGCCCAATCCCAGCTGTGACCTCATACCTTTAACCACTTCATGACACATGGTTCCAAGATTTCACCTTGCCACCGGGAGACTCTGATTTGATTAGACAGAGGTCTGACCTGAGTAGAGAAAAATGTTAAAGCAGCCAGATGACTCTAATGTGCAGCCAAGGTTATGAACCACTGGTGTAGTCCAAACTCCTGCTGAATGTTGTCATTCTTCTTCAGAATTATCAGCCGGCCTCTGATTTGAAGATTTCTAGCAATGGGACACTAAGATGTGTTGACAAAAGGAGCGTATTTCGTCTCAGGCAGCACTTTCTCTGCCTCATTGCATTTAATTCTCTTCACACAATCATGACGTACTATTAGTCGTACCTGTAGTAGGAATCCCATCGTACAGATGAATGTGTTATCGTCTTTTCTTTTTTTTTTTTTGAAACGGAGTCTTGCTCTGTCTCCTAGGCTAGAGTGCAGTGGTGGGATCTTGGCTCACTGCAACCTCTGCCTCCTGGGTTCAAGCGATTCTTCTGCCTCAGCCTCCTGAGTAGGTGGGATTACAGGCATGCACTGACACGCCCAGCTAATTTTTGTATTTTTAGTAGAGACAGGGTTTCACCATGTTGGCCAGGTTGGTCTTGAACTCCTGACCTCGTAATCTGCCTGCCTTGGCCTCCCAAAGTGTTGGGATTACAGGCGTGAGCCACGGCGCCCGGTCTGCATCCCCATTTTTCTTTTTTTCTTTCTTTCTTTCTTCTTTTTTTTTTTTTGAGACGAGAGTCTTTGTCTCTGTCGCGCAGGGCTGGATGGGCAGGGCCGGATCCTTCAGCTACTGGCAAGCTCGCGCGCTCCCGGTTTAGCGCCATTTTCCCACTGCCTCAGCCTCCGGTAGGTGGCTACAGGCGCGCCACCCTGCACCTCGCCCGGCTAGTTTTTTGTAATTTTTTTTAGTAGAGACATTTTGGGTTTCCACGGCATGTTATGCCAGGATGGTCTGATCTTCTGAGCATCGTCGATATCACCACGTCTCACGCCTCCGAAAGTAGGCTGGGATTGACAGGCTTACGAGCGCACCGGCCCCGACCCTGCATCCCCATTTTTCACAGGCTCAGTGCCCGTCTGAGCTGCAGGGCAGTCTGGCTGGCTCCCCTACCTGTCGCACAGGCCTTGCTCACCACTCCTGACTTTTCAAGGCAGTTGATTTCACTGTTGGATAGTTCCCTATTCAAATAAAGCTCTTTACTCCAGTGTTATTCGTTGCTCTGGGTTCCATTTGTAAAGAGCAAGGCTGCACAGACCTGTCTGCTCCGTTGAGGCAGTGAAGGCCATCTCACCAACCCACCTTGGGACTCACTTCCACATGACACCTCTTCTGTTCCTTTCAGGGTTCCTCACAGCTCCAGGGCCAAGATTCTCTCGGGGCTGGTTCCCTGCCTCGCAGTCATGCCTGACATCTTGGAGCCTTGGGGCAGTGACTCAGTTCGAAATGGGCAAGTCCTAGGGCTGAGTTTTGATCCTCTCAGAGTTCAGTGGGTCTCACCCCCGCCCCCTGCTTTCTGCTGTTTCTGCAAAAGGTTTCATGGTAGCCCTCCGGACAGCTCCATCAGAGAGTGGCTCATATTGATGGATTTTTCCTCATGAACTTCTGGCAAACAACCTGGTTTCCCAAACTTCCATTTAAATAAGTTGGTTTTTTTAGGCCAAGCATGGTGGCTCATGTCTGTAATCCTAGCACTCTGGGAGGCCAAGGCAGGTGGATCACGAGGTCAGGAAATCGAGATCATCCTGGCTAACATGGTGAAACCCCGCCTCTACTAAAAATACAAAAAATTAGCCGGACTTGGTGGCGGGTGCCTGTAGTCCCAGCTACTCAGGAGACTGAGGCAGGAGAATGGCGTGAACCCGGGAGGCGGAGCTTGCAGTGAGCCGAGACCGCACCACTGCACTCCAGCCTGGGCGACAGAGTGAGACTGCGTCTCAAAAAAAAAAATTAGTTGTTTTTTTAAAAAACCCCAATGCAGAACTCTCATCTGTTCTTATTAAACTTAAGCATTCTCGTTTCCTACACATTATTCTTATCTATCCAGATCGTTTCATAAGATTGTCAAATATACTACCATCACCAATTATTCAATTTTCATTTATTCAGTTTTCTCACAGGGTTTTTTTTAAAACATTTGTTATATGCTTCAATAAAATCCTGATATATATTTTGTAGATACTAATTTGCTTTGAGTTATGCAAGCTACCATTTTTCCTTCCAAATTTTTAGACACTGTACCTGACCAGTTCTGCTTCACTTACTCTGCTGTCCGAATTATCTTTAGTCAGAATGGGGATTACTTCAGTCTTTCTACAGACTCAAGCAATCTCTGATCCATCCCCTTCTAAGTTCACATGCTCCATACATGTAGCATCATGTATTGGTCATCCATTGCTGCCTAACAAATTGCCCCAAAATGTGCTGGTTTAAAACAAGAAAAATGGATGATCTCACAGTGTCTAAGGGTAAGGAATTCACGAGTGTCTTGGGTGGGAGGCTCTGGCTCAGGAACCCCCTCATGAGGCTGCAGTCAAGGTGTCAGCAGGGCCTGTACCTTCTGAAGGCTTCCCTGAGGCCAGGGGCTGCTTCCCAGAAGGCTCACTCATGCGGCTGACAGCTGGAGGTCTCAGTTCCTTTCCATGGGCTGCACAGTGACTTCTAGATAGGGAGATTAACTTCCCCCAGAATGAGTGACCCAGAAGACAGAGAACACCATACCTTTTATGACCCAGTCTGTGATGTCAGTCACTGTCACATCTGCTTTATTCAGGTCATTCAAAGTGAGCCACTAAGCCTAGCCCACCCTCAAAAAGAGCAGAATTAGATTCCACCTCCTGCAGGATGGAGTGTCAAAGAATTGTGGACATATTTTTAAATTAGTACACAACATATATCAGAAGTTTTCTCCCCAGTGCAAATAAATATTTAGAGCTTTGCACGCATATTTTGAGACCAAAACTAGCCCTGGGTTTGTGATAAGGAAGGCATGTACAAAAATACAGCTGGAATGTGTATTGCCACACAACTAGCATAGAACACTCTCCTTTGCTCTCAGAGTACAGGACTCTGCACCCTCTGATCACTACTCTTGTCTCCCATAGCAGTCATGGTCCTGCCACTTTTTGGAGAATTCTAAGTAGAGATGGGCATCTTCTTTCCTAGCATGTGATCATGTGTTTGTGTACTGCTATGGTTTGAATATGGTTTGTCCCCACCAAAACTCATATTGAGGTTTGGTCCTCAATACAGTGGAGTAGAGAGGTGGGGCCCAGTGGAGGTGTTTGGGTTCTGGAGCTAGATTCCTTATGAATTGATTGATGCCATCTCTTGGGAGTGGATTTGTTCCTGAGAGAGTGAGTTATAAGGCAAGACTGCCTCTCCTGTTTAGTCTCTTTCACAAACACCTTTTTCTTCTGCCTTCCACCATGAGTTGAAGTAGCACAGGGCCCTCACCAGATTGGCTGCCTGATCTTGGACTTCCCATCCTGCAGAAACATAAGCTAAATAAACCTCTTTTCTTTATAATTTATCCAGTTGCAGGTTGGTATAAGTTCCATAAGAGCAGATGAAGGCTTTACCCAAAATGTGAACCATGCCTAGAAAGTTCATTTAAAATCACCCTTTTCTTGTTTCATTTCTTATTTTAAAAGCAAATTTTAACTTTAGAATAGTTTTACATCTTTTAACTTTAGAATAGTTTCACATGTATAGAAAATTGCTAATATAGTACAGAGAGGTCCAATATACTCCATACCCAATTTCCCTGATTATTAACATCATACATTTGTATGGTGCATTTAATATAATTAATGAACCAATACTGACACATTCCTATTAACTACAGTCTATATAGATTTCCTTGTTTTTACGTTATGGGCTCTTTCTGTCCCGGGACCTACATTATATTTAGTCATTGTGTCTCCTTAGGCTCCCATTTGCCATGACAATTCTTTGGAATTTGCTTGTTTTTGATGAGCTTAGCAACTTTGAAGAAAGCTGGTCAGGTATTTTGTAGAATGTCCTACTATTGGGCTTTGTCAAATGTTTTTCTCATGATTAGATTGGTGTTGTGGATTTTCTGCACAGAGATAAACTGCCACTTCCATCACATCTTATGAAGGTTGCATACCATGAACATGATTCATCACTGCTGATGTGGACCTTGGTCACCTGGCTGTGGTAGTGCTGGTCAGGTGTCTCCTCTGCGAAGCTACCTGCTCCCCTCTCATGCTCTTTGGAATGAGGTGTGACTGTGTACAGCCCACATTTAAGGAGTGGCGAGCTAGGCTCTCCTCCTTCAGGGTGAAATGACTGCATAAATTATTTAGAATTATTTTGCACGTATTTGTCTCTTCTCTCTCATGATCCAGTATTATTTTATTTTGTTGCTCAACTGTATTCCAACTTTGTGTAGTTGGATACATCTGGCAGCACCTTTCATATTCCCTGTTCCAGTCTTTGAATCAGTTTCGCCAATCAGTTTTGATTCCTTTCCTTGGGCAATGGTGCTAAAAGCCAAGATCTGGGTGCCGGGTGTGCTTATTGCTATTGTGATGCCTTTGCTTCTGGGTCTTCTCAGCCTACAGAGCAAGAAGATATGTGTGTGTATAGTAACCCCTGTATATACACTTATTGATACATAATTGTTTATCCATGTATCTATTTATTTATCTCTCTATCTCATACATACGTATTTAATGAAACAGGAGTTTATTCATCCAGGTGTCTCCACTTTCATCCATTACCCCGTGGACAATTCTAGCTTTGTCCCTTTGCTTACCTATAACCTCCCCCTCCAACAGTGAGAAACAGGTTCCCACCGTCTGACATGCATTTGTTTCATTGTTCAGTTCCTGTGTACCTCTATACAGTATCAGAATTGTTAACACATGCCACCATGGGAAACAATGTTATTAATCAAAGTAAAGTGCTTATGGACAATTTATTTTGCCTTTAGACCTACAAACTTCATTTATTATTATTTTTTCATTGTCTGGTCTCTGTGAACCTACTTTTCTTTTTTCATGAACTTCATTTGTTTTTAAAGTTACTTAGGTCAGCACCTTTATTCCTCCAACCCCTTCACTGAAGTATTAGAATTTCTGGTGGATAATCTTATTTTATGTGAATTTCAGCTCAAAATATTTGGATGAAGATGAATAAGTGTCTGAATCCTAGGATATAATTTGGGATTTGTTCATTGCCACTTAAAATAACCCTGATATGTTTCAGAGTCTGAAATGTTGACACGAACTCCTCATGGATTTCATCAAACAGCGTTTGCGGGGAGAAGCTACATGACTATTTTTAGCATTTATGAGGTCAGCAATAGGTAAGTGTGTCTTGGATGAAAAAGAAAGAAACGGGGAAAACTAGGCTTGGTGGATTCCTGTGTTCTGTGGTGTATGTCCACACAGGCAGAGGCACATGGAGTTCCAGTATCCTTAGTAACACTGGGGATTTGTGTAAAGGAGCAAATGACAAGGGTTCTTCTTGATTGAGAAGAGAATAAATACATTGCATTGCTCTGGAGCCCTGAATGATGAAGAGATTTTTCCTGTGCTAGGCCATTATTTATGTTTCTTCCATTGAAAATTTTGCTCTAGGAAATTCCTTCAATATTCCCCCTTTTCTTATTTTAGTGAGTGAAGTCTTCTCAAAATAAAATCTGGGGGTATGAGTTATTTGAAACCCTCACAGAGGAGCCAAGGCTCTGCTATTCCTTGATGCACAAATATGTGTGCCACGTTGGAAAACTGACCCACAATGCTTCTATTCCTGTGAGGTGGTGGATTTCCCCAGATTGAGCACAAGCCATATTCCATCCTTCTGGTCTCCTACTTCACTTTCTAATGTGCTTTTAGAGTGAGTGCCTAAGCGAAGGGCAAGGAACTCACCCTTCGCCTTGCCCGTTGCTGCTCACCCTGAGCCTGCACCCAGCAAGTGCACATCACTTGACCCTGCAGCTGAGCAACTTATCGGTCTAGTAGCATTCACTGCAAGCTCACATTGACATTCACTGAGTTCCCAATGCCAAGTATTTACTGTCCCCCTAAGATTTGAGCTGTCAGTCAAAAGAATAATGAAGAATGCCATCCAATCCCTTCTTTAGAATTTTCTAAGTTCCTATCTATCTAAAACATCGGTTTCCCATGTAACGAATCAGTCTGTGCCACGCTCTTCAGTGCTGCTTCAAATCTTATGTGACCACTTGCTTCTATAGCTAAGGAATTCCCCCTTTAAAGTTGCAATAGCCCTGTCTGGAGATAGCTGGATGGAGCTCCCCTTGGGCATTGCTGTGACTTGGGGGTGCCTGGGTGTAATTGACCCTGCAGCTTTTTGCTTATTTCACAAAACGTACCTTGTGGTGATGCTGAAAAGTTCCAGAGCTGCAGGTTTTCAGAGGATGACTGTTTTTGACACTGCTGCATATGTAGGTGCTCTCTTCCATTGCAGACCTGGAACTGGCCTGCTAATACTGACACTGTGACCGCCTGGAGAGCTAGAAGCTTCTGGATGTCATGGTTATGCCACCCTTTTGATAGGAGAACCAATACCTTCCAACCAAGCTTAACATCTTATTCTACACTTTTTACTCAAATGTGAATACCATACTTGGGAAGAGCCCTTGTCTCCTAGAGGTCTTGGCTACATTGAGAACATCCAAAGCTCTGGCAATACTCATGGAAATAACCTTGGGTGTTCATTCATGCCAGGCCTTCCTCTCTTGGTCAAGACCCACACCAGAGCCAACCTACATGCACCGGGAGCTGCATGTGATATAAGGGAGAATGATATGAGTGTGCCAATCAGTTGTCTTCCTGTAGCTCCCACCTTTTAGCTCTTAATATTCTCCAGTTATCCCAGTCAGCAACCAGGAAGACATCTTTAACTCATGCCTCACACCTTCTTTCTCACATTGAATTCTCCAAAATCCTGCAGACATTTTGTCCCCAATATTTGTGTCTTCCCAGTTCTACTACCATTGGCCCTAATTTCACCCTTTCTCAAATCTAGCAGGACCCTGTAGCCATCCACCTCCCAGTTTTGTTCTCTTGCAATCCATCCTTCACCCAGTTCTCAAAGCGATGCAGCCCTCATTGCTTCCCATGACCTCCACAATGAAGTACTTGAAGGATTTGTTTGACTGCCTGCTTACCTCCCGAGCTGTGTTTATACCTCCCCATCTCACACTTGTTGCTCTAGAATGGTGCTGTCCAATACAGGAGCCACCAGCCACAGTGACTGCTGAGCACTGGAACGGGGGCCAGTCCAAATTGAGATGTGCCACCAGCCTAAAACACACAGTGGGTTTTGAAGACTTGCTATTTGAAAAAAAGACTGTCAAATGCCTCCTTAGTCATTTTTGTCTTGGTATCATGATGAAATGGCAACATTTTGGATATACTTTAAAATTGATTTCAGCTGTTTTTCAATTTTAGTACAACTACTAGAAATTTTTAATTTTAGTGTGGCTATTAGAAATGTTTAAGTTATACTAGCAGCTTGTATTTGTGGCTCACATTAGATTTCTATCGGACAATATGCTGTCTACGAGCAAACTGCTGTTGTTTGCCTGAACACATCATGCCACCTCATGCTTCCATACTTTTGCTCTTGGTGTTTCCCTTGCTTGAAACCACTCCTCACCCTTTCTGCCTATATTCCTTATTGGTGAAAATTGAGTCAAGTAACCTGTACATGAGCTTCCAGAGTGCACTTGCTTACCTTTATCATAGCACTTACAACAGGAGATATGTTAACATATTTGTCTTCCCTGCCAACAGGAACAGGGATGGTGTTTATTTGTTTTTTTGTTCACAAACACCTGCCACATACACCTAATAGGCCTGCATTAAATGTTGCAGAACTGAATTAAGAAACAGTTCCGAGTCTTATATGAGAAAGGGACAGCATGCTATCGTTTTAAAGGCCATAAAATTTAAATGCTGATGTAATTGAGCTTTACAATCATATTATGTCTCACTTGTAAATATACACTCACTGACTCATGAAAAATTAGTAAGAATGTATAATACAGTGTATGGACTAAAATGCAAATCTTATTTGTTCAATATATAAATCAGAGACTAGCATTTATTGAGATTCTCCCTTGTATATAGAGCACTCACTGGTGTGTTTCACTGATTCTACAGTTCTTCCACTTAGGGCAGAAATCATTTGTGTGGGCTGATGATTCTTTAAGATAATCTCAATTCCATTATTATATAAAGTTTGGTTGCCCTTATTTAAAAATTATGTAACATACTCTGGAATTCTCTACACGATAAAGGCCCAAAACTATGAAAAGTATTTTAAAATAGAAAGCACTTTTTTGTTAAAAGCACCGGATTCCCAGGCATTCTTAGGCATCTCCTATGAGGTTGGCCTCTCTGCTACTGAGTCCACTGTAATAAACGTCTCTTTTCCCGTGAACATCCTGTCTGCTCTGCCGTGGGGTGAAAGCCCTCCCGGTTTCCTATGGGGAACCAACCTTTTCCCACCTCAGTTCCTTTGGGGACACTTCATTTTGGGGAGATCACAACCTCAGACCTCCCCCATCACCTCTGTCCATCTACCTTGTCACAATATTTAGTTCAGGGATGCACATAAAATCTCTGTGTGGCCAATACATGCTAGGAATCTCCTCAAGTTGCTAGTGGTGGAGAGTCCTCTCTTTTCATTGGCATTACTAAGTATAAGGGCTGTGGTGTCTTGGAACCAACTTTGACCCCACAGTGGGAGCCGATTGGCCTCCCCTCTTGTGTGTACTAGTTTGAGCTGGGTTATGTCACCTGCATGCAAAGACTCCTGGAATATCATCAGGCGAACCTGAAGCCATGTGTCCTTGAGCCTTTATGTCTCCTGAGTCCCTGGGGCCTGTGCTTCCTGGAATTGACACCACACTGCAGGCACAGACAGGATAGCACGTAGAGACAGAACAGAATAGCACTCAGGCTCTGAAACCCATCTATGTGGGTCCAACCTGACTCCACCCATTCCTAACTGAGTGAACTTTGCTGTTTTCTCCACAGTAAGACTCTGTTTCCTCATCTTTTGACAAGGAGTAACCAGAGAACCTGCCCAACAGGATTTTAAAATAAAGATTAAGTGAGTGTGTGCATATATATACACACACACACACACACATATGTATACACACACACATAACACTTAGTATTGGATTTGGCTTATAGGTGTTCCATAAATGCTAGCTGCCATGAAGCAGATGGTGATGAGGATGATATTCTGATACTTCTTCCTGACAGTTTCTAGGGTCTCTGAAGACACCTGAATGTGTAGGATGATTGTGTAACATGGAAAGTGTAAGTTGGTTGAAGATGGAGTCTTCCAGAATCAGGCACTTTTGTTGTTATTTTGGCTCAAACCTCCTACCTGGGCCCTGTCTCACCAGCAGGTTGACCATGAGTACAGAGATCTGAAAGTTCACAGGTATTTAAGTTCATGAGTAATTAATGCAATTTAAAAACTTCCTGCAATGTTTATTTCTGCAAAATTCAAGCCCAGAGAAATGATTTTGTGGTATGAACCACCTTCTTAAGACGTTGCATTAATATCTCACAAGTGACAATGGTTTCAGCCTTTATGATGAAACGTGTGTGAAACGTATGATGAAATATATAGTTTCTGTATCTGTATCTGTGTCACAAGAATCTGCATACTATGATACAGATTATAGGGACACAAAACCCAGGCTATCTTTTTGACAGCATGCTACACTAAAGAAAGCCAGTTCTTCCCTGCCTATAGATACTTGACAAATGATTAACATCTCTCTGGTTGTAAGTAATAGAGGGAGTTGGGGGAATTACAGAGAAATGAAGAACAGTTTTCATTTTAAAACATCAATAATTAGATACCTATTGCCTTTAAGAGAGTGCTTTTCATTCTAGTGGAAGTCCAGAAACTGTGGCCAATGGGCTGTTTAATTATGGGCTAATTGGTAGCCAAAGTACCTTTTGAAAAGAGAATTGCTACATCTTTCCTGCAGACAGTAACCTAAGAAAAAAACCCTGGTAACCGCTGGGGCTTAAGAAAGAGCAACATCCTCTCCAAAGTTGCTAAATTACCCCTTTGTATTTAAGTGATTCATCTTGATAACGCTAAGTAGGAATTCAAACTCTTCAAGATTTTCATGTTTTTATCTTTTGAGTGACTGGGAACATTCTAGAGTGTTGTGAAAATGTGTCTGCATGTCCTGCACTTGGAAGGCTCCTGGCCCCCGCCCTCTGGCTTATCTCCCTGGGAAATGTCAGCTGGATTTCTTGTGGCTCTGGGATCCTTCACTGTCCAGCTGGACACTGGTGGAATGTCCAGCTATGCAGCCCCAAGCGGCTCTGTTCTTAATCCCACAAGGCAGAAGTGCCAGGAGACAAGAGACACAAGCTCTGAGGAGCCAGGATGGCATTTCATGTGGCTCTGGGAAGTCACTGATATTCAGAACTGGGGTAAAGCTTAAAGAATCTCCTCCTGCTCCTCATTTACAGATAAGAAAGTGAGGCCTGAAAACACTCTCATGTGCTGAGGTCGTGCAGTGGGTGGATGGCAGAGTTAGGCTGGATCCCAGGTCTCCCTACTGTAGGGCCAGTGTGCTTGCCTCTGAAAGGTTTTGTAGGAGTATTTCCTGATGGGGAGAGAAACAGGGAAATAGAGGAAATATACACGAGGGAGCTAATATTTTGACAAAGAATAAAATGCATTTTTCAGAGTAAACATAAGTGAAAGGCCATTATTTCCACTTGACAGTAGTGATGCAAACTTTGGTACACCTTCTCGTGCTAGAACTGGGAAATGCATCATTTCAGTGGGAATGGTGTGCAGGCGCACACTGACTACAGGTTGCACAGTGGGACTTGCCAGATGTGGAGTTAGGTGGATTTTTGTATGCAAGACATGACTGGGCCTGGGCACGAAGGCTCACGCCTGTCATCCCAACAATTTGGGAGGCTGAAGCGGGTGGATCATCTGAGGTCAGAAGTTCAAGACCAGCCTGGCCAGTGTGGTGAAACCTCGTCTCTGCTAAAAATACAAAAATTAGCTAGGAGTGGTGGTGCATGCCTGTAGTCCCAGCTACTCAGGAGGCTGAGGCAAGGAGAATCGCTTGAACAGGGGAGGCAGAGGTTGCAGTGAGCCGAGATCACGCCATTATACTCCAGCCTGGGTGACAGAGCAAGACTCCATCCAAAAAAAAAAAAGACATGACTGGGTATCTCACTTCTGTGTACTCCATGGTGAAAATGAAAATGAATTCTTTTTTATACTCTTCATTGTGTTTGTTGAATAGACCTATTAGGAGAGAAATTAAATGTGCTCAGGCTCTGAGTTCATTTGGACTACATGATGAAAGTCTAGAGCTCAAGTGAGAATAAAATTATAGGATTTTAAAATTCCTAAGACAGAGCAGTGGAGCAAATGGGAACCCTCCTGGAAGACAGAAACCAACTTTGATAAGAATGAAAATCAGCAGCCCTACCTGATGTCCACGGACAATGGACTTTAAAGTTAAGATCAGCAACTTTAGCATCAGACATGTGATGAACAAACCTTGATTTTGGTGAGGCCCATTTGATGAAGTCCCAGAGAAAGGAGGTTTCAGGTGTGGGGTGAAGGATGGTTGCTGTTTCCAACTCAATTCTTTCTGGTTTTCCTTCTTTTCAAATCAGAATATTTTTGCATCCTTCCTTGATTTCTAGTTATAATAACAATGTTTGCAAAGATACAATTTTTATTTTATAGCATGTTTTCACATGTGCTATTAATCCTTACAATAGTACTGTAATGTAGGTATTATTAATCTTACTCTACAGATTAAAAGACAGACCCAAAGAAAAGGACAGAACATGGTGGTTAAGAGTCCATGATACAGAATCTTGGGTCTGGATTCCCACTCTTTACTGTCTGGGTTGGGCAGATGTCATCTTTCGAAACCTGTTTCCTCATCTGCAAGGTGGGCATCACCAGATGAGTGTCATCAAAGGCAGCTGAGAGAAGTGAGGAATGCATGAATGCATGCCAAGCAGTGAGCACAGCTCTTGGACGCAGCCCTCATGAACAAGGGCTGCTGCCCTCACCACCACCCTCTACCAGAGCCTTATCATGTGAAACCATAAGTGGCAAAGCTGACACCAGTTCCTCCCGTGCAACTCTGTGCTCATTCCACCAGGGCACATTTCCAGTTACCTCCTGAGTCTGCGGTCCTGAAGGATGGGGTTTCTGTCTCCCTTCTTTCCTCTGTCTCCTGCTCCTCCCAGTCCCAGCGGGCCTGGGATGCCTCGCCATGCTTTGGATACCACTGCCATGAGGAACGTGTGCAGCCTACCCAGAGGGTTTGGAACCTGGAAGGCAGGTTTTCTGATGGATGTTGTCCATTGTCGGTCTGCAAGGACAGTGGCCTCGTCCTTTGTTTTTCAGGCGTGTGTTGGGCTGGGTGAGGGTGAGAATGGGCCTCCCTCACACCCTAACCTCCTACAGGGGGCCTACTCCAGACACCACTTGCCTGGGCAGGATATATGGGGGCTCCATCTGCCCACCCAGCAGGTGTTGCTCACTGCCACCCTCCCCTCCAGGGGTTCCCCGGAGGATACCTGCAGTGTCTTTGCCTCTGAGGCTGGGCCCCAGTGTGGAGGAGGGACAGGGTGGGGAGACCACCTGACATGCTTTATACAGAGATGATTTACAAATTCGTGTGGGATGGAGGGACCGGTGCTTATTTCCTCATAGCTGAGAACAGCTGACAAGTTCACATGAGAGGGTTCATGATCACATTTCCTTCAGGTCTTACTCAATTCCAGTTAATATCAAAAGAGGAGGCTGGCGGGAACAGAGAGGGTAAGAACATGCATGCCCATCCCCCACCCCCCACCTCTCTCTCCTTTCTCTTTTTTAAAGCATAAAACCAGGAAATTAAGCAAAACCAAAAACAACCCAAAACCTTTAAACACAATCTTTAGAGTCCTTGTATTGATCACATACGTTTCTCTTGGGGTGACATGCCAGCTTGTTTGGGCGTTTTGCAGGGTCTTGCATTTTCTACTCCTGATGTAGGGGGTCCAGGCAGCAGCACCTCCCTGGGATTATGTAGCCCTATCTGTCTTTACACTGCAATCAGACCCATGGGTAGTTTCAGTTTGCACAAGCTGCTCGCAAGGAGTGGGCATTTGCCGTTTCTGACACCGAGGAGAGTTATAGGAAGCAGAGGGAGAGGGACGTTTGTTCCCAAGACGCAGCCCAGGCCCGCTCGCTCCTAGGCAGCCCTGGCTGCAGCTAGGGCCAGGTCTACTCTTATCATGCTTTATACCGGACAAAGGGAAAGTCTTTAAAAACACAGGCTTTGTTTCCATAATCCCCGTGAAAAGCTCACAGATATGTCATGGAAATGGAAACAAAGCTTTTAAGAAAAGTTACAGATTTTGAAAATCAAATTTCCAATTTCCATGTAATTTTAAAATCCAAATTACTTGCATTTGTGGCAGTTTATTATAGCACTGGGAATTCAGGAAAGTTTATATTTAGGTGCTCAGATGTCATTTCAGATCTTTAAGTTGGTCTGTAGGATGAGATGCACTAGAAGCAGAAACACACATAAGTTTTCCTTTTGCTCCCACCCCATCCCTCACTTCCACTGTGGACCATGAGGAAGCAGGGCAGGCTCTTCTGAGCCCTAGGCTCGAATCCCCTGGGGCAGAGCTGTCTGTCACTTCATCTGTCCGTTCCTTTCCTTCCTAGGAGATCCTGGCTCAGTGAGGACAGCTTTCAACACCCAGCATTCAACATAGTGCCTGGCCCGTGGCAGGTGTTCAGTAAATCTTCCTGGGAGGCAGAGAAGAAGGACATTTGGTGGCTGTGGCACAAGATGTGGACGTCAGTCTGAAGAACATGGGAACCGCAGGCACAGAACGAGGCTCTCAGATTCCTGCAGCCCATTGGTGGGCTCAGTGAAGGGTGGTGTGAGGATGGAGCCAAGGAAGCATGGAAGGACCTCCCTGGCAGAGGGAGGGCAGAGGAGCCCACTGGAGGAAGGAGATGGCAGGCTGAAGCCCAGGGAGGTAGACCAGAAGACCAGCTGAGAATCGCTGCTTCCCTAGGAGCCAAGTGTGCCTGGTCTGGGAAGCCTGGTTTTGGTTTTGAGATGTGAGATGTTTATGGGTAACCCTGAACATGGAGTTGAGAACTCAGGCAGCTTGGGGCCTGTGCAGCACCAATGAGTTGTATCCGGTTTTGTGCAGGTTACAAAACTCTAAGTCTCAGTTTACACATTTCTAAAATGGGCATTGATATAGAACCAACTTCAGGATTCAGTGAGGAAAATGCTTGTGGAGTGTTTATTTGAGAACCTGGTCTACATTAAGTGTTCAGTTAGTGAGAGTTGCCATCAAGGTCTTAACTATTAATGGACTTTACTGCGTGGAGGAGAGGCTTTGGTGGTGTAGGAGAGGTTGAAGATTAGCAGGAAAAGGAGATGATGGATGGAGAGAGGCCTGCACGGGTGTGGGTGGGAGTGACAGGCTGGGCGCAGAGAGCAGAGAAGAGGGCAAGGTGTAGCTGTGTGTGGGGTTCCCTCTGCCTCCCCTCCAGGCTCGGCATTACTCTCCTTCTGCAGAGCCTTTGTGGCACGTGAGAAAGGCGAGCTTCCATGCACATCCTGGGATCAGAGACTCTCGGGCACTCCCAGGACCATGTCTGGGTATGAATGAAGTGTGCCTTCGAGTGCATATGTGCATGGGTGTGTGTACGAGTCAGAGACTGAGGACAGGAGGAAAGTCTGCAAAGCCGTTGGGCCTTTCACTTATGTGCCACATTCCTCTCCATTTCCCTCCCAGACTCTTGGAAGACCGTCGTGTTTGGCACAGGTAATGGACCTCAGAGGGACTGTGACTCATGAGAGCTGTGAATCAGGTGGTTTTTGGACCTCTCCTGAGCCACACCTGGCTCTGCACTAGGGGCACTCAGTGGCCTGTGGGCCTTGTTCCTGAACACAGGCATCGGCTGGGCGAGCCGCTTCTCCAGTTTTCTTTCCATCAGAGTTGGCACCTCTACCGCATGTGTGATTCAGAAAGCAAAACCCACTTCTTGGTAAGCAGCCTGACATGTGGCACACATACACAAAGAATTCATACACGGACGGGAGGAGGAGGCTTGGTTGCACACTTGGATCACTTTTCATATGATGCATGCAAAAATCCTCATGCACCCATCTTTATATTTAGGAGGTGATTTCACATTTCCAGAATACTTTTGCAGTAGTCCCAATTGCAATGATTCATCCTTCTTCTATATATTAATGAAAAGAGATGGGTGGTTCTTAGGATAAAAATAAAGAGGAGGAACAAGGGAAGTGTGACCATGAGGAATAAACTCTCCCATCCCTGTCCCAGTGAGATGGTCCATATAGTGTTGACTCTAAGTTCATTTGCCTCCCTTTCCAACTTTCTTTCTTGCTAGGCTCGGGTTGTCAATAGCTGACTTAAATTTCATCTCAGAAGTTCTAAAAAAAGAAGACTTGGTAGTGAATTACCCAGGGCATCTCAGGGTTTCCATGGCAAAAATGCATGTGGAGGGTACGACTCCAGTGCCAGGCCTGCTGACTCCTTCAGACTCCAGAATTCATTAAATATTTTAAAATAACAGAACAAGAAATGCTTATGGCATAAGTCTGTTAAGCACTGATGTTTGTTAGGCCAGAAAGGGCTTTCCCAAGAATAACACAGAGCAGCCTCATGGCGGAGTAGAGAAATCCAGGCGAGGCTGTTCCTTCTGGCCTTGCGGTTAATCTTTTGTCCATGAGTCTGAGGGTAAAGGCTCCAATAGCTTTGCTTTCTGAAGAACAGACACAGTGTACTAGGACTTGTGTTTTACTGCTGTGTTTTTTACAGGGAACGAGGACACCGTGTAGACTGTGAAGACTGTAAAATACCAAATTGCGTTTGGCAGCATGCAATCCTGAAATGGGAGTATAACCTTTCCTTATCCCTGGGGGAATTTCCACAACTTGTGATGATTTATATAGCTGGGGTCTTCTGTGCTTAATGTAAAGGATTTTGCCCGCTCTGAAGCTCCTCTGTAGCCCGAGGTGCGGCCTGTAAGGGGAGAGCCTGAGGCCAGCTGTGGGCTCAGTTCCCGGAGGCCCCCGAGCAGGTGGTTTGAATTCTACTGACAGGTGTTATCTACTTCCTGTGTCAAGGACAGCAAGCTTGCTCTCTCTTGCACAGATACTGGAACCAAAATATTTCTTTTTAAGGAAAACTTTTCAAAGCCAAGCAGATTTATTTCTACCACAATCTGGAGGCTAATTCCCTATGTGATGTTTGTTATAGCCTTAATTACACAATATCAAAAGTGCTAGCTCTGCACCTCACAATGTGCCTGTGGAATCACTTGATTTGTTTTGGCCCAACTCTTCTCGCTTGCTCAATAATATGAATCTTGGCAAAGAAAAGGGAGCCAGAGTCCAAGTGCATATGACTTGGAGTTTGCAACCCAAGGATATGTGAGGTCTGTGTGTGTATGCATGTGTACATATGCATGTGCGTGTGTGTGTGAGCACGTGCCCACTCACCACCTTTCAAACAGCTCTGGAAGTTGGATTACAAAAATGTTTAATTTGTATATATTGGGGAAGAAAAGGAAAGGAACGTGATGATGATGGAGTGACCAGGTGTCTACACTGGCTGCAAAGGGTGCTTGTCGAGGTGTGTAGCTCGAGCAACCCCAAGCCCAGGCAGAAGCCAGCATCAGCCTGACAAGAAGCACCCAGGGGCAGGGTGGGGACAGCAGGACCCACACCCTCTGGCATCCTTCTGCACTCTTGTCATCGGCTCTTTGGCGCTCTTGTCACCTGCTGAACTCCGTGGTATGTTTGACACCAATAGGGGCACGATGGTCACTGGTTCTAGAGAGGGTTCAGGAGCATTTGCAATAAGGGCCAGGGAACATCAGATGACAGACAGCTCCAGACCAACGCTGTGGATGGCGCCTACTCCTTGGGTGGAACGTCAGGGGTCTTCATCCAGAACCGACCTTCTTCAAGGTCATGACACAGCAGGACTCAGCCGGGAGGGTGCGCAATGACAGTCTGATGGGGAGGATACATGCGTGAGAATTGAGGGTTTTTTTAGTTGATTCAAGTTATTAAACAATTTTTTATTAGCTGGACTAAAGTTTGCACATTCCAAAATATGTTGGAAGGAACAAAATAACTTCCGGAAAACTGAGGTTTGGTGCCAAATTCTTACAAGGGGAAAATGCACGGGAGTTTTTGGAAGACAATTCTGAAAGTGATTCTGTAGCGACTAGTTTATAAACTACTTTTGACCAGAAAGAAATAAGTATAAAGAAATCTCAATAAATTCATTATTTTGAAATAATTTATGGTTTTTATGTCTATTTCTAAAATGTACTCAAAGACAGGAAACGATCTTCTCCAGCAAGATGAGAGGATCAGAAAGGTTTACAAATTACTCAAGGATAAAGCAACTTACTGAAATCAAAGCACAAAGTGAGTCATAAAATAACTAAAGTTTGTATTCTACTTTAAAGTTTACAGATTCTTTAACATGCAAAGAGTCTTGGGCACAGGAATAAAAATTAAATGGTGAATAAACTTCTTTTCCTTTCTGGACAAATTTTGGTGCTGTTAATTTCTTTGATTGTGAAAGTAGCACTGTTGAAAATTTAGGAAAAGAGGCATAAAAAATGAATTCAAAATCACTGCTCCCATGACATAAAGATAATAGACCATGATGAACATTTTGGAATATTTACTTCTGGTTAAGGGAGTGTCTAACTACAAATGGGGAATCATGTTGTTCTGTACCCACTTTTATTCATTTACATCATGGTACAAGCATTTCCTCGTGCCATTAGATACTTTTTACAATCATGAGAGGAGGCAGGGTAACCATTCAAATCTCTGGTTCCATGATGATTTCATCATGCAGCCTGAGCTCCCACTCCCTCCACTGCCAGCTTCAGGGTCCTCTGTCAAATGGCAACTGAATGATAGGAGATTGTTGTTACATCATTGCTATTCCATGAACTCTGTTAACCGCTGTAAAGGCTTGCTGATACCACACACCTGCACCTGTGAGCTACTGTTCCAGATGGTGAATGGTTGCATAGTGCTCCACTACATCAAATCATCTGCATCTTCATTCTGAAGACCACCTTTCTATTGTTCACAATGGCTCACCCAAATAAAGAACACTGTCTTGAATATTCCCACACATCATGCCTGGGGTCCTCTCCGCTTTCTTCATTGAATCCCCACCTCTCCAGAACAGATACTTAGAGTGGATTGCTGCATGGCTGTCTAGAACTATGCTAGGACTACCTTAACAGCTTGCCATTTAAATACTTTCACACTTTTCCAGAAAGAGTTTCCCCTTTCATAATATTTGTCTCACCGCGCTATGATGGGAAGTGTGTGCCTGAATTTTCATGGATATGAAGGTCTGTGCGGAAAACAGAGGATGTGTCTGTCTTAGGCGGCCTCGCACCTCCAAGCCAAAGATCTGCAGGAGCACTCAATAGTTTATTCAATGAACAAGTTGAATCCTCAAGTCATTTTAAGTGAAATGGCTTTAAATGTGCCAGAAAAGTGTTCATTTCCAGAATGTTTGGAAATGAATTTGTTCGGAAATCACCCTAATTATGATGACCTCCTTTCTACCAGGACGCCCACGGTTGCTCCAACACCACTTTTTCCTCTTGGCTGTCCTCTTGGCCCTTTCCCTCATCCCCTGTCCCCCACGTTTCATTTCCAGCTGGTTCTTTCTGTTCTGCCAGAGCACTGAAGGCTACCTTGTCCACCACAACAGCCAAAATAAGATACAACTCCAGTGCTTCAGTCACACCGGTCCCATTCTGGGTGCTCAGTGGGCACCTCCAGGGATGGCGCAGAGCGAGGGCATTTCCCAGGGCGCAGGGGGTCTGCTGCATGGTGCCGGACTGTGGGACATTGGGAGGCCCTCCCATATCACTGCATCACCTCCTCAGGGAAGGCTGCCTGGGCACAGTCCCATCATAGCCCTGCATACTTCTTTATAAAATGTATGACAGTTTAGATTCATCGTTCACTTGATCATTTTTTTTTTTTTGGAGACAGAGTCTCTGTCGCCCAGGCTGGAGTGCGGTGGGACAAACATGGCTCACTGCAGCCTCAATCTCCTAGGCTCAAGCGATCTTCCCACCTTAGTCTCCTGGGTAGCTGGGACTACAGGCTCATGTCACCACACCCCACTAATCTTTTTTTTTTAGTTTTTTTTTATAGTGATGGGGTCTTGCTATGATGCCCAGGCTTGTCTCAAACTCCTGGACTCAAGCCATCCTTCTGCCTCGGCCTCCCAAAGCTCTAAAATTACAGACATGAGCCACTGTACCCAGCCCTGACCATCTTTTTACATGTGATTCATCTGGCATTGAAACTCCCCAAATACAAGGATTATATTTGCTTTATTCATGGCTGTATCTCTGCACCTAATCTCAAATCTGGTATATGGCAAGTTCTCAGTGCTTAGGGAAAAAAGGAAGGGAGGGAGGAGGGAGGGAGACCATGTGGAGGCAGGCCACTGCCTGGAGTGGAGGCACTGTCTTGAGTTGGCTCAGTAAATATGACATTGCCTTGTGGTTCTGCAGTTGTGGCTGCTGGTGTGGGCAGAGGATGACTGGCAGGTGATCAGAGAGGAAGGAGCAGATCCCCAGCTTGCTTTTTCTTCCAGCTCCCCAAGGAGCTGAAACCTGAACTGGAGGAGGAAACTGGAGAGGTTTGGGTTGGATGGGAATCTATGTTCTCTTAACAATGTGGTTTGAACACTATAGTCTTAGGAGGTGTCATGAAGAAACACATGTACATGCTACCATGTATTTTTTTTCTAGACTCTAAAACTCCTCAGCTTAGTTTGGAGATGTTTTCTAAATATATATAGTAACTTAAGCTCTTGGTAGTGTGGTTGAGAAAAGAATGGATGGTAAAATCCATCCTAGATTTGTTATTGTCTAACACTGAGACTATTCTAAATCGTTAGCCTCTATGGGCTTCAGATTATCAAACGGAAAGTAAAATGAAAGCCTGGATGTGATGCACTCTGGAGAAGTGTATGTGCGTCTGCATATATATGTAAATCTTTTTTACAGAAATACAATATATTATATACATGCATGCAATGCAAGAAATATGTATATTCTCTATATATGACAGTAAAGAAACACTTGCAAAATATTCTATGAAAATATGGCCTTACAGAAATACTCATAATCTCTTCTATGTGTATATGGCATTAGAGAAGCACTCAGACTTCCATGATGAATCTCTCATTCATAAACTACTGAGTGTTTCTTTAGTGTATTTAGAATCCAGTCACATTTCCCTTGCACCCTTCCTGGAAGTGCCTGGAACTCGTGAAGACATCATTGCATCATTTGGTGATTTCCTTGACCTTCACTCGTGTCTAGAGGGTGCCTCATCTGAGGTTGCCTTGCTCTGGACTTGCTGATTCTAAGTCAGACACCAGGTTGTCCAAGCCCTGCCTTCTGCCTCTCCAGTGGGGCGGGGAAAGGGAGCTGGTGGGTAGGAGACCACAGAGGAGTGGTGGGGCGGCTCTGGGTGCCTCCAGAGTGAGGGCAACAGGAGGTCCCCGGGGCTTGCATGGGAAAGAGGGCACTGCTGCCTCTTGAGTATGCAAGACCCAGAGTGCGTCTCACACTCACACTCTACCTTGTGTCCTGGGCCGTTGAGACCATCTGGAATGTCTCACATCTCCCAGAATTGTTGCTAGCCAAAACAATTTTGCTGGACAGCCAGCTTCACAGACAGGCCACTGCATAGTCAGTCCCGTCACTAATATATTAAATATAACACCCAGTTACCCAGACACAGGCAGTTCCTTCCTTCTTCCTCTCTTCCATTAACCTTGCAGCATTCCCATGATGACTTAGGGTAGAGTTTTGTTGCTTATTTCAAACCAGTTTTAAGGCATGCATTTCTTCACCCTCCACCTTTGGGGTTTTTCCCTTTAATAAATGTTTATGAGAATGCCCTGTCAAACAACTCCAGGGACCTCAGGGAAGGGGGCCCAGGCTGCCAGGAGGTCGTGTGCTGTGTCCACAGAAAGAGCACACTGGTTAGCACTGTCCTCCTGCTGAGTTGCACCCATGCTGTCATTCCAGGACCCTTAAAGGGAGTGTCTGTCCTGCAGAGCTCTCATTTCTTTAATAAAGCATCTATAATTTTCCTTTAGGTAATATTTGAAGCTTAGAGGAAGGTTGAGGTCAGCTCCTATTTTTTTTCTGAACTAATATTAACCTAGCCATAATTAAGGAACTGGAAAAGAACAACTGCACATGGCCCAGCATTCGCCTGGTCATTATTCAAAGGGCAAGACTAGTGTGGAAATGACGCTGAGCCCATCAACTAAGTTGAACACGCTGGGAGATGCCTGCTCCACACTGACTCTGACTCTCCTGTACAACCTGAAAGACACTGGAAAGAAATGTGCATGGAAACGTTCACCTGAACTGTCTACTTCCAGGCCATAATTTAAAATGTATTTTATATCTATTGACTTATTTTCTATAAATTTGTTTATTCACAAAACATTTTTTTTGGTGCCTGCTCTATCTCAGGTGTTGTAATGAACTGTGGCAATGAAAAGAAATTCAGAATTCCCCCCATATCAGTGGGGAGACAGGCTGACTCTAGTAGTAGCAATTAGTAGCAGAGTGAAGGAGGGATTTGAAAGTGTGTGTACACACATGAGCAACCTGAAAGGCTTGGGCCGGACCGCCAGACACAGAATCAGTTGTAAACATGTGTCCTTTGTCATCAAGAACTGGCACAAGCTTTTCTAAAATGGTGGAGCAATAACCACAAAATTCCATGGAATCTATTAAGAACCCATGCTATTCCATCAGTATGTTCTCCAACATTTACTTGTTTTATTTTATTTATTTATTTATTTTGAGACAGAGTCTGGCTCTGTTGCCTAGGCTGGAGTGGAGTGGTACAGTCTCGGCTCACTGCAGCCTCCACTTCCCAGGTTCAAGTGATTCTCCTGCCCCAGCTTCCGTAGTAGCTGGGATTACAGGCCAATTTTTGTATTTTAGTAGAGACAGGGTTTCACCATGTTAGCCAGGCTGGTCTCGAACTCCTGATCTCAGGTGATCTGCTTGCCTTGGCCTCCCAAAGTGCTGGGATTACAGGTGTGAGCCACTGTGCCCAGCCCCGGCATTTATTTATTTTTTTAAAATGTTCCCAAAGGAGAGAGAATATAGGATGTTGGTTATCCTCTATGTGAAACCCTGTGATGAAGCATTATACGAAGTCAGGAATCAGTTGTCATTCCAATCCTTTGCCCCCATTTGTAAGTTTATTATTTTAAAATCAGATTTTCATAAGCACAAGCATGCTATATATCTAGATCTACATCTATCCATATCTATAGCTGTTGCAAGCCTATAGGTTACTATTCATTTAGTTAGGCAAAAGGTTCTGTGAATCAAAAGCTAAGACAATAAAAGTGGAAGATTGTAAGTGACAGAGTTCCTAGGGGCTTTGCAACTAGATCTGTTTGGCTTGAATCCAACTTATGCTTTTTAGTCTGTTTCCTCATCTGTAAACAAACAACAATAAAAACCAAGTTATTAACTACTTTCTAGGTTTGTTTCTAGTAAGTTTATTCACAGAAAGCATTTAGCAAAGTATCTGGCCTTTGGTAAATGATTACTACATACATGTTACCTTATTTTATTGTAGCAGGTTTTAAATGAGATAATGTAAGCAGAGCATCTAAAGGAGAGATCTGTCGGGGGATCAGCAGAGAATAGGAACCTCTGCTTTCACCCAATTACATGTGATTGCAATGTGGGGTTTTATCTCTCCATTTTTTTTCCCTGAATTAGGCAGTCTTCCTCATTATCTTGTGCTTGTTGACACCATTCTCAAGGAAACACTAGTTTTTGAATATCTTAGATAGATAAGTAGAAAGTAACTTCCAGATTGACTTAACTCCAATACTCTCCAGCATGGGTACTCTTTCTGGCTGAGGGTCCCCAGGGGAGACGATGGGGGATCCACTTTCCACATTCTGCTCAGGTGAGGCAAGGAAGCCACACAGCTGGGCTTTTCTGTCCTCAGGAAGGAGAGGGGTCATATGCCGCTCACCACTGTGTCACCTCCACAGTTGCCGGGGTGGAGCTGAGCTGCTGGTGCTGACTCTGGGGATATCCTAGACAGAATGCTTCATTCTGACGTAGTGCCAAGTGCTTCACAGGACCTCAGACTCCTTCTAGACCAGATCTAGAGCTTTGCCATACAGTGCAATGGTCACTAGCCGCAGATGGCAATTTACAGTCAAATTAATTCATATCAAATAACCCAAGTGGCACAGACATTTGGAAACTTAGAGCAAAATGGAGATAAAAGGAATCTGTCTGGAAGAGTCACAGAAATCCAGAGCTAAAGCCCTCGGCACAGTGACAAAGTCTGCAGGAGGCAGCCGAGACAGCCTGGAGTAAACTCTCACCAAAGACAGGAGCCTTCCATGTACACTGCGATCGGCACCAGCAAAGGAAGTCTTGGGTGAATGTGATGAATATGCAAGTCTAGAAGAATGCCATGCCTTCAGCGAGAACAGAGGGAAATCCTTTCATCAGCTAAGAGACACCTCAGAACAGACTTCAGCAGAGCTTCCCACACTCTGCATTGGAATTCTCTCTAGCTTTATTTTCTTAGAGAGATATTTAAAATACAGTGCCCACATTCAGGAAATACAGTATTACGTAATTAATCAAGATCTTTCCTCTTGTTAAAGAAAAACAGAAATCTTTACAGTTCACCTGAGAAATGAAAAAAATGAGGAAAGAAACAATCCTTGGTGAAAGAAAATGGAAATATCTTAAATCTAGGATTCAATGAATATTATTTGGTTGTACATTATATTGTACTCTGTATCCCTGGAATCCTTAATAAATATGATTTTGAGATGTAAGCTTTTTTTTCTTTCTGTCAAAAAACTTACCTTAGAAGTGACTTATAATTTCTTCAAAATAGTTGTACATGGAGGTATTTTAGTTTTTGGAATTGCAGAGTCGTGGAAAACTGAAAACCATTTTCCTATAACTGCAAGCAACTTAAATTTTGAGACACATCAGATAATACATACATTATATATAATACATGTATAACATATATAATGTGCTTATGCATATGTGTGTATATGTGTGTATGTGTGTGTGTGTGTGTGTGTATGTATCAGACTTGGAGAAAAAGAACATTAAAAGCAGACCAGGTGAACGAGTTTGAAATGGCACACGGGACTGGAAGAGAGAAAAGGTTGCGATCACCGCTCTAACAAGTTCATATATATATATATACACACACACACAAATATATATATATATTCCATGATAATCCAGTAAGTGTTCCATAAATATGTATTGAGTAGATGAACTGTTTGCTGGGCCCTAGTGGAATGTAACTAGAATGAGAAGTAAGCTCAGAAATTCCATGTAGAGTCCCTATGCCATAGGGTCTTGGTACATAGGAGAACCTGATAGAGTTGGCTGACCTATAAATCAGTGATGCTCAAATTCCGGTATAGATAGAATTGTAAAGGCACTCAGCCCAGCTCTGACATCAATCAACCAGAATCTCTGGGCAACTGCCTGTCTGTGACAGTTTTCCAGGTGACTCTGATGCACCATGAAATTTTAGGACTCATTGCTATTGTTGAATCAGGTGACTAATTTTAGGGATCTAAAAAGACCTTGTGATCCATCATCTTTTCCTTCGTCTGTCCACAATCCCCCAGCATTGGCCAACAGGGCAAACGCCCATCTGAGTACCTTGGAATTTAATCAGTGTGGGGCAGAGAACCTAAAACGGATAGGCTGTCCGGGTACAGTGACAGGACAACTGAGGGGAGAGAAAGGAGACACGCGCAGGTGTTTCCTGATGCACTTGCTCAGTACAAGCACTGAACCTGAGATCTAGGTAGGTTTGTATGGATCTACAGAAATCCCCTAGGCTGGGTTGCTATGGGAGCAGGTCTTTAATGGAGGAGTTCTGAGAACGTTTTACCCTCTCTGGAGCCATGAGGAAATTCTGGAGGGCAGACACGTTCTGTCTCTAGCTTAGCTCTCACTCCTTAAGGTGGGTCGACCACCGCTGAGATGCCCCCTTGGGTGGCCTGTGAGACTCCTGCAGCAGCTCTGCACGACTTCTGGGGTCCACAGTCCAGGACAGATGTGAGGTTTTGGCATCAACATATTCAGGGAGGCTGGGTCGTCCTATCACAGTGAAGAAAGAAGAGTTATTTAGTTAGTTTTACCTAGCAGTTTACATAAATCAATTTGCAATAGAGTTGGAGAAAAAGAACATTAGAAGCAGACCAGGTGAACGAGTTTGAAACGGCACACGGAACTGGAAGGGAGAAAAGGTTGCGATCACTGCTCAAACAAGTTCTTCATTCCCTCCAAGAAATGAGGCGTGGGGTGTGGAACCCATTGCGGCTAATCATAAACAGGTGCATCTTAAACACAGGATGCCAACCAGCTCCAACATGCTGGGTGCCGGGCTTAGCTGCAGCTAATTACCCGTGCGCTCTGACCGGGCGGTCCACAGAGACTCTGCAGGCTCAGCTGGGCGAGCGCAGGACGCGCGGGCCCGACACGCGTGTTTAGACCTGCGAGGCGGTCAGGGGTGCGCCTGGAACTGAGCTGGGCGAGTCTTCATTTCCCTCAACTCCCAAAGCCCTGCTTGACAGCCAGAGATACTTCATCAGTATATGAAAGTATTCCACTTCGCCTAGAGAGCTATGGGAAATGTTTTTAGCGATTTTTAGGTCCCAGAATTATGATTGGAGGCAGTCATTTTGTCAGCTGGTCCTCGGGTTACCTCCGGGGATGATTTTTGCAGGATGACGGATTTGAACGAGCGTGTTGCCTCTTGTTCTAGTCTTCAGCCTGCCTTCTCACCGGCTGTATTTTCTGACAACATCTTCCCCTTTTGTAGGATCTATAAGTCGGCCTGGGTGAAATTCCTGCAACTTATACTCAATTCTCAGAAATGATAAATTTCCTAACCCTGTGAACTGCTAAAGGAGGGTAAGAAATGTTTTCCCAAGCTGAGTCAGAGGTGAGGACCCTGAAGCTGAGGAAGTACAGCTCTGGGTCCTTTTGCTGAAAGTGAGGCTCCTAACTTTGTGTGTATAACAGTATATTTTGATTTTCAAAAAATGTGCAATCTCTAAAACTATGCAAGCTGAGGGTCCTTCAGAATCCTTGTCTGCTGCTGCCTTGATCATTAGGGTACAACCTCTTCTCAAGAGAGTCAAGACTTCAGTGTGAGAGTCTCACTGACAGTAAAACAGATACTTGAAAAGAGTGGCAATAGGTAAATAACATGCTCAGCACAATCTTTAAAATATAATTATTATTTTAATATACTTTTTTATTTTAGAAGAGTATAAATTTATAGAAAACTTGCAAAGAGAGCACAGATGACGCCTGTATCCCCTGCACCCAGCTTCCTCTATTGCTCACATTTGTCACAATGGATAATCCAACACCTATGTATTTCTCAGTGAAAATTGATACTTGGTTAAGATCTCCTTAGTTTCATGTCTCTTTTCTATCCCAGCATCCCATCTGGGACCACACATTGCATTCACTTGCCTTGCCTTTGAGGCTGCTCTTCACTCACTGTTTCTCAGACTTCCCTTGTTAGATGACATTGGCAGTTTTGAGGACTGTTTTTCTCATGATTAGACTGGTGTTATGGATCTTGGGGGCAGACAGCTTGGAGGTAAAGCACCATTCTCATCACATCATATCAAGGGCACATATTCTCAACATGACACCACTTCTGATGTTAACCTTGATCACCTGGCTGAGGAAGTGTTTGCCAGGTTTCTCCCCTGCAGACTTACTTCCCCCAGGCTTTCCATGCTGTACTCTTTGGAGGGAAGTCCCTCTGTGCAGCCACACTTAACAGGTGGGGAGTTGTGCCCACCTGTGTAAGGAGTCGGTATATACATAAATTACTTAGAATTCTTCTGCATTAGAGATCTATCTATTATTTTCCATATATTTATATAGTCAATCCTTGATTTGTATCATTGGGGAATCATGGATATTTGCTTTATATTTGGGGGTATTTATTCTGTTGCTCAAATTGCTCTGATGTTTGCCATTGGGAGCTCTTTCTGTTAGTGCTGGTACTCCCCTGTCATAGTCTATCACTGTGGGTTTATTGTTGTTGTTGTTTGTACTTCCTGACTTTCTGGCAAAACAAGGTGTTCCTGGCTCATACTGCGTGTTTCTTACCTCACACGTAGAATCAGCCATCTCTCCAAAGAACTCTGGTTTCTTTTATTGGAGAAGAGCATTTAAAACCAAGGTCTGGTTGCTAGATGTGCATGGTGCTAGTGGGATGTCATTGCTTCTAAACTCTTTCAGTTACAGAGTAAGGAAATATGGGTGTATATGCTAACATATTTAAAAACCTATGTAGAAATATTTCTATATGAAACAACCTGCATCTGTATTAAGCTAAATATGAGTTCATATTGATGTCTCCAACTCTCACCATTACCATGTAGAACATACTGCCTTCCCCTTTGCTTGTCTACAGCCTCTTGACCCCACAGTTTGGAACCTGCTCCTACCATCTGCCATCCATTTACTTAATTGTCCAGTGTACATGCACAGCAATATCAGAATTGTTAACCCTTGCTCACATGGGAGGCAGCCTTAACAGCTAGAGTATAGACTAGAGACAGTTTCTTCTACCTTTAGTCTTATAGTCCCCATTCATTTCTAAAGTAACTTAGGTGAGCACCACTTTTTCCTCCACCCGTTTCACTTATGAACCTCAATGAAGTTGCTTTGTAGATGTATCAAGTAGTTAGATTCTTTTGTCACCCTGTCATGATTCTATATTTCATCCTGGGAGCCCCAGATCTCCTAAATATGTTTTTAAAGAATTGCGGCTGGGTGTGGTGGCTTATGCCTCTAATCGCAGCACTTTGGGAGGCCGAGGTGGGCAGATCACGAGATCAAGAGATAGAGACGATCCTGGGTAGCATGATGAAACCCCATCTCTACTAAAAGTACAAAAAATTAGCCAAGCATGGTGGCAGGCGCCTGTTATCCCAGCTACTTGGGAGGTTGAGGCTGGAGAGTCGCTTTAACCCAGTAGGCGGAGGTTGCAGTGAGACTCTAGCCTGGGCAAAAAGAGCGAAACTCCGTTTAAAAAAAAAGAAAAGAAAAGAAAAGAAAAAAAGAATTGCATAAATGAATGTTCACTCTGTGCTCTAAAGTTCTATGATTTTGAAAAATGAGTAGAGCCATTGAGCCATCACTTACAGTATCACACAGAATACTCTTTCCACCTAAAAATATTCATGTACTTTACCTTCCAACACCCACCCGAATCTTCTGCAAACCACCTGAAATCACTAATTTGTTTTTCCAATCTATACGGTTGCCTTTTCCACAATGTCAGGTTTATTAGTCCGTTTTCATGCTGCTGATAAAACATACAGCAGACTATATATATATATATATATATTT